>NC_090436.1:175592433-175902612 GCF_031143425.1 Pleurodeles waltl | reverse complement strand
CTCTTCCCCATCCAAATTTCCTATTCCCCTACCTGCCCAGGCACGCAGACACATCCGCACACATCCACCTCAACACACAAGTTATGGTAGATAAACAGAAGTACCACAAGACACACCGGCACACAAGCACTCAATAGTCACTCACACATACCACAACACCCACCATTCCCACAGACAGCACCCGCCCCTGAACCACACACCACAACCACCATACCGACAAACACAAGCCCCAATTCTCTCTGACACATCCACCACACCCACCATACCACCAGACTCCACCTCAACACCCAGAGACCCACACACCTCAGACACCATACCCCCGACACCACCCCAACACCCACAGGCACCACACCCACATACACCCAGACATCACCCCAACACTCACAAACATCGCCACCACATCCACCATATTCCCAGACACCATCCCAACACCTACAAACATAGCCAATACATCCACCATATCTCCAGACACCACCTCAACACTCACAAACATAACCATCACATCCACCATACCACAGACACCTTCCCAACAACCACACGTACAGTCTCCACTCCCACATCACCCAGCACCTCCACCTCACAGCCCCCAGGAAACACAAATGCACACACTTTCACATGCAACAGACACCACTCAAACCCAAGCATACCTCAGACACGCACACACCAACAGCATCAACACTCACAGGCAAGACAAGCATTTCCACAACCTCCCAAACCCCGATCCCTTCTGCATACCCTACCCGTTTTCCTAAGGAAAGTTTCCTTTTTGCCCTTCCTCCTGTGATCACCCCGCCCAAAACCAATAGAACCTGTTAGAAATGGGGTCTTTGGTTGGCAGTCAGGTTACCCTCACTCTAGTCAGGGTAAGTCACACACAATCCAAATTATCCTGTGCCCACCCTCTGGTGGCTTGGCACTGAGCAGTCAGGCTTAACTTAGAAGGCAATGTGTAAGGTATTTGTGCAATAAATCATGCAATAACACAGTAAAACACCACAAAAATACACCACACAGTGTTTAGAAAAATATATATATTTATCTGGTAAGATGCAGGTCAGAAAACGATTAAGATGCAATAAGTATATGTTGAGATATCACTGTAAAATGATATAAAGGGGGTTATTCTAACTTTGGAGGAGTGTTAATCTGTCCCAAAAGTGACGGTAAAATGACGGATATACCACCAGCCGTATTACGAGTTCCATAGGATATAATGGACTCGTAATACGGCTGGTGGTAAATCCGTCACTTTTCCGTCACTTTTGGGACGGATTAACACCTCCTCCAAAGTTAGAATAACCCCCAAAGTGTCTTTAGTCTCTTAAAAGCAACAACTTTCTCTTGCAAGCACAAAGTACTTGGTTTGCGTTCAAATTCTCCGCAAGGGACCGCAGAAGAGGAGGTGCGTGGAAAATGGGGAGGTGTGCGTTGATTTTTTGCCGGCGCACACAGACGATGTGCCGTTGAGTTTTCACGCAGGGCAGGTTTTGAGTCGATTTCCGGCGCACAGACTGGGATCCTCTTTGGATTGCGGGGTTTTGGACGCCCCAGGGACGGTGCTTTGCAATCGGGCACTTGCAGGACGAAGTCACAGGGGCCGAGTTGATCGGTGGGTGTTGTGTGGAAATTTCTACCGCACTGCAGGTGCTGCGTTGATTCCTCTCAGGAAGTCAGGCTGCATCATTCCGGCTCAGCTTTGCGTTGATCCAGTGGGCTATGCGTTGAATTTCCGGTTGCTACGCTGGTGCTGCGTCGATCTTCTCCTTGCGAAGTCGGGCTTGTTGTTCCGGTTCGGCGTGCAGTGATTTTCTCACTGCGATGCAGGCTGTGTGTCATTTTCTGCAGGCTGTGCGTCGATTTCCGCCGCACAGGGAGTTCTTCTTGCAGGAATGAAGTTGTTTTGGTCCTGAGACTTCAGGGCACAGGAGGCAAGCTCTATCCAAGCCCATGGAGAGCACTTCTCAGTACAGCCAGAGAGCAGCAAGGCAGCAGGGCAACAGCAAGGCAGCAGTCCTTTTCAGAAAGCAGTCAGGTGAGTCCTTTGGGCAGCCAGGCAGTTCTTCTTGCAGGTTGCAGGTTCTGGTTCAGGGTTTCTTCTCCAGGAAGTGTCTTGATGAAGTAGAGTGTCTACCTCAGAAGTGTCTAAGTTGGTAGGGTCAGAAACCCTGCTTAAATACCCAAATGTGCCTTTGAAGTGGGGGAGACTTCAAAGAGTGGCTTAGAAGTGCACAAGGTCCCCTTTCAGTTCCATCCTGTCTGCCAGGGTCCCAGTAGGGGGTGTGGCAGTCCTTTGTGTGAGGGCAGGCTACTGTCCTTTGACATGTAAATGTCAGGCCCTCCACCCTCCAAGCCCAGCAAGACCCATTCAATATGCAGAAGTGTGCAAGTGTGACTGAGCATCCTGTGTTTGGGGTTGTATGAGTGAATGCACAAGGGAGCTGTCAACTAAACCTAGCCAGACGTGGATTGGAAGGCACAGAAGGATTTAAGTATAGAGAAATGCTCACTTTCTAAAAGCAGCATTTCTAAAATAGTAATATCAAATCCAACTTCACCATTAAGCCAGATTTTGTATCACCATTCTGGCCATACTAAATATGACCTGGCTACTCTTTTCAGATCAGAATCTACCACTCAAACAGTATAGGAGCATAGCCCTAATGCTATCCTATGAAAGGAGCAGGTCTCACAGCGTGTAAAAACGAATTTAGGAGTTTTACACTACCAGGACATATGGAACACACATGTTCATGTCCTGCCTTTTACCTACATAGCACCCTGCTCTATGGGCTACCTAGGGCCTATCTTAGGGGTGACTTATAAGTAGAAAAAGGGGAGTTTAAGGCTTGGCAAGTACTTTTAAATGCCAAGTCGAAGTGTCAGTGAAACTGCACACAGGCACTGCCGAGGCAGACCTGAGACATGGTTAGGGGGCTACTTATGTGGTTGGCACAACCAGTGCTGCAGCCCACTAGTAGCATTTAATTTACCTGCCCTGGGCACATGTACTGCACTTGACTAGGGACTTACAAGTAAATTAAATAAGCCAATTGGGTATGAGCCAATGTCACCATGTTTTAAGGAGAGAGCATATGCACTTTAGCACTGACTAGCAGTGGTAAAGTGTGCAGAGTCCTAAAGCCAGCAAAAATGAGGTCAGAAAAAGAGGAGGAGGAAGGCAAAATGTTTGGGGTTGACCTTGCAGAAAGGCCATTTCCAACATATCCCCCTTCCAGCCTAAAGCCAGGGTAGGATAATCAATACTCTGATGGACTTCCCTGATTAAGGCGATAGAACATGGACAATGGCCCACTACTGCAGGGGCACTTGCCAGTTCTACCCTGTTCTGAACTCAGTGCTACTCTGTCTATACTCTCTTGGGCTACTGAACTGACCCATGGGGAACCCTTTTCCTCATCTGAGGACCCCATCTGTGAAGCTCCTAACTTTAATTTGCTCACAGATGCAGACAGTACCACCATGGCCAACAAAGTGATGTGGCCTGTTCCACCCCTTGGGTCTGACTTCTATCCTCAACCCAGGGAAAACTCTGTCCATAAGGACAGTAACCAAAAGATGCCACTGACAGCTGTCAGGAAGACCATTTCCAACAGAACCCCACCCACATTCCAACCCATCCCTTCCACATCCAAGTCCTCCCCTTTCACACCTGCCCCCCTGCAAGCACCCATACTCTTCCCACCCGAAGAAGAATCCACTCCTCCAAAGAAGAAGACCACCCCTCCTAAGAAGAAGCCCATCCCTCCCAAACCCAAACCCACCATCCCAAATCCGACCCCACCCACCCAATAATAATCCATGAGGTGCCTGCATGCCCACTTGATGCCCCTTCCTATGGAGGTTCTCCCGCAGTGATTGTAGTCATGCATTATGCATTTTTTATTTTTTTTTTATTTTTTTTATTTTGGTGTTATGATTATAAAAGTTGCTGTTTGTTTTGGTTAGTATTTATTTATTAATATTTATTTCATCAATCTTAACTCTTCACTCTGACTGGAATTTGGTTAAGGATGAGTAAATATTTTGTATGATTAGAGAAAAATGTTTAGTGATATTTAGAAATAAATACATTTCTAAATTTGTATTTGTTGCTTAGGGTTATATTCTTTATTTAGCTTGTTAATTTGTATTTTTAGAGTAATCTTCTGGCTTTGGAGCATAAGTATGGTAAGCCTTGGTTGTTAGCACATATTCAGAATTTGTCTTGATATTTTAGGTTTTGGTAAGGTTATGGATTGTTTTAGTCTTACTCATTGGTAAGTTTGTTTCTCTTTAAATATTTGTTGAAATTAGCAGTCTGTACGATCTATGTCTTAATGTCCCTTGAAGGAGCTCTGCCACCATTCCATTGCACTTTTTGTTTTCACTTGTTCTGCTATGGTTCTGTCATATACTTTACACCATGGTATACAAAACTTGGGTTGGCGTCTGTGACCAGAGCACTGCAGTTTGCCAACCCAAGTATCTTAAGTGTAATGCATTAGGGACCTTAATTTGATCCCAACGGGCAGGTTGCAATCAGCCAGGGCCGGCTGAATGCAGCTACGCCATGCTGATTACAACCTGGTTCTCTGCCAGTCTTTTCATGGCAGTTTCACTTCCAATGAAAGGCTGGCGGGGAACAGGTGCTGGGGGCCACAGGTGGGCCCCTGCACTGCCCATTCCCATGGCACCAACGCCGTATTAAGTGATACACAGCTCAGATGCCAAAAAACAGCCAGTTTCCCGAAACAGCCAGGACACTGGCAGACGGAAAAAGGCAGTTAGACCACCAGCACTATCAGCCCGACAAAAATCAACCGATCTAATCACAATCCACAAATCACTAGAGCGTTTCTTCCATGGTGGAAAACCTTTGGCGGTCTGAACTGTGGCAGTCTGAACTCACATCTGTCAGAACACTACACCACATTGGATAGTTTGAATACCCCACACTTGGCACACATTCACACATCCGACACACCTACACACTGCACTATAAAACATACTCCTACACAACCCACAATCCTTTGCAACCAGAATGCCACTCACAGCCAGACACTAGCAAAGAAATTATAACTAGCTAAACAAACAATTGGCACCCCTACACATTACGCTCAGCACACATCCCACACTTACACACCATACACAACACAAATTAACAAAACCACACAATACACAACTGTCACCCACTCACATCATAGCACCCACACCTCTTCACATACATTTTACATCCTTTTTTCACTACCTCACCATCTTTACCATCACTACCATGTCCCCACAAAGACATCCATGTTTCACTGATGAAGAGTTGAGGGTCATGGTGGATGAAAATGTCAGGGTAGAGCCATATTTATTCAGAGCACAGATCCAGCAAACATCAATAGCCAGGAAAATGGAGTTGTGGCAAAGGATAGTTGATAGAGTGAATGCAGTAGGCAGTTACCCACGCAAAGGAGTCAAATCAAAATCAAATCATTAACATTTATAAAGCGCGCTACTCACCCGTGCGGGTCTCAAGGCGCTAGGGGGGAAAGGGGGGGTTATCGCTGCTCGAACAGCCAAGTCTTTAGGAGTCTCCGGAAAGCGGAGTGGTCCTGGGTGGTCCTGAGGCTGGTGGGGAGGGAGTTCCAGGTCTTGGCCGCCAGGAAGGAGAAAGATCTCCCACCCGCCGTGGAGCGGCGGGTGCGAGGGACGGCAGCAAGTGCGAGGCCAGCGGAGCGGAGGGGGCGGGTGGGGACGTAGAAGCTGAGGCGTCTGTTGAGGTATTCCGGTCCCTTGTTGTGGAGGGCTTTGTGTGCGTGGGTGAGAAGACGGAAGGTGATCCTTTTGCTGACTGGGAGCCAATGCAGGTGTCTCAGGTGTGCGGAGATGTGGCTGTTGCGGGGTACGTCGAGGATGAGGCGGGCCGAGGCGTTTTGGATGCGTTGCAGGCGGTTTTGGAGTTTGGCTGTGGTCCCGGCGTAGAGGGTGTTGCCGTAGTCCAGGCGGCTCGTGACGAGGGCGTGGGTCACGGTTTTTCTGGTGTCGGCGGGGATCCAGCGGAAGATCTTACGGAGCATGCGGAGAGTGAGGAAGCAGGCGGAGGACACGGCGTTGACTTGCTTGGTCATGGTGAGAAGAGGGTCCAAGATGAAGCCGAGGTTGCGGGCGTGGTCTGCGGGGGTCGGTGCGGTGCCGAGGGCCGTGGGCCACCAGGAGTCGTCCCAGGCGGACGGGGTGTTGCCGAGGATGAGGACTTCCGTTTTTTCAGAGTTCAGCTTTAGGCGGCTGAGCCTCATCCAATCTGCGACGTCCTTCATACTCTCTTGTAGGTTGGTCTTGGCGCTGGCGGGGTCCTTGGTGAGGGAGAGTACAAGTTGGGTGTCGTCGGCGTAGGAGGTGATGATGATGTCGTGCTTGCGTACGATGTCGGCGAGGGGGCTCATGTAGACATTGAAGAGTGTCGGGCTGAGCGATGAGCCTTGAGGTACGCCGCAGATGATCTTGGTGGGTTCTGAGCGAAACGGAGGGAGGTAAACTCTTTGGGAGCGGTTAGCGAGGAAGGAGGCGATCCAGTCCAGGGCCTGGCCTTGGATCCCGGTGGAGCGTAGGCGGGTGATTAGGAGGACATCAGGAAGAGGTGGAATGACCTCAGGGGGAAGGTTTGTTCCGTGGCACTCAGGCACCAGCTGGCGGTTCTCAAGACTGGTGGTGGGCCCCCACCTCCTCCCCCACAGTTCACATGATGGGAGGAGAAGGTCTTGGACATCCTCCATCCTGCATCCCGAGGGCCTAACAAGAATACCTGGGGGAATGGAGTCAGGTAAGTAACAACAACATTCATGTCACCAGTAATGTCTTGCATGCTCACCCATCACCGTTCCCCACACCAATAACCAAACCACCCACTACTCCCTGTCCAAATCTCCAAATACCCCTCACTGGCATGCCACATGTCAAGTAAACTCACCTTGGGCCACGGTATTTGGGAAGGGCATGTGAAGTCCTGGGAACTGACAGCACTAAAACTCTCAGAAGGCCCTGTTCCAGCATTAACAAAACCAGAACTGTGCACTAAATTGGTAATGTCTTGCATGTGAAACTAACAATCAAAGTAATCCATCCTGAATAGTCCACCATTTAACAGTTCATGGAAATGACAGCTATGCAGTGGCCCACTACCAGTACTATTACAAGCAAATCACAGCTACAGCTGTGTCCCATACTAAACTGGACTCAAAGAAAACATCCCTAATTATGTCCTATACTTGCCTGGGGTGGGGTGGGGGGACTCCTAAATGGCAAACTGGAGGCACTTGCAGTACATCCAGACAGAGGCCCAGGCCACATTGTGACACCTATTCTGTGTGCTAGCTCTGACACCATTGTGCATTGTCCAGCTTCTAGTTTGCTCAATGATCCCATATACCTTACTAGGAGAAAAATTTACATTGTAATGTCTTTGCTGAGACAAGATTTGAAGGCCTTTGCAGCCATTTAACCACCAACATACTCCAAGAGCTTGCGGCATGCTACATGCAATTGCAAATCTCCGTGTCCACATTGCGCTAACCAAGATTAAGTAATAGCTGTCATTGTCATGTTAGGGGATCATGTAAAGGCAGTGTGTGCATCTCACATACCACGTTTAGTTGTCTAATTTATATATTACTTGTTGCACCACTTACACCAACTGTGTGTCCCACTTCTCCTACAGATAACCTTGCCATCCGGAACAAATCCAAGGACAGTCTCTTCCATCTTGTGCCCCCAGTACAGGTACCTGAGTCTCCTAAAGTCACACATAACAAAGATGGTCCTGACACCAGTGGGAGTGGGCACATTATTCCAGGGGCACAGGTACAAGAGGGTAGGATGCATGGAAGGGATGGTGTGGGCAGAGCATGGGGGCTCCAAAGGACACAACTGACCAAGAGACTCCCACGTCTTGAGAGCCTACCAAAACTCCTAAGGCATGATGGTCCAGATACTGATTATGATGGGGGAGAGCACATAGCTGCAGAGGGACAACCACCAGGAAATGCCCAAAATGACATCCTGGCTTCCATTGCTGGGGTGCTGAGGGACATGAACACTATCCTGAGTAGGTTTGGCACCCAACATCAGGCCTCTTCCACTAGCCATGAGGCCCCTCGACATCTGTGGCTGCTAGTGGGATTGAGGCCCTGCCAGGGTAAGGGAATGCCTCAGACACCCCCCGTTGCAGACGAACCCCCTGCAAATGTGGACGTCCACCCAGACATCCAGGGGGAGCAGATGCCAAGACTAAACCCACTGCCAGGAAGCAAACGTCTCCTGATTGTTTCCCCTTGTGTGTCACTGATACGCCCTGTTGACTGTTCTGATACCTAACACCATTTTCCCATGGTGCAAGGACACTGGACTTGTGTTTCATCCACCATGACTGAACCCTTCACTGTTAACTCCATTTCATTTCTGTTTCAATTCACTCATTTTGTTATGTACTCGCCAATAAATACCACTTAACCACGGGTCCTGTGTAAGTGTGATGTATCAACCAAATACAACTGTCATGTATGACAACTATTGTCCCAAAATGTTCCTCTCCAATGTTACACCTTTGTTATGGTCATCACACATTTACTGGACAACCAGGACACACGGTGCATTGGGATTGTAACAGCCATCACACAAAACACTTGTATTGTACATCTCCACAGATTTATTTGGAGAATGGCAATCAGCACATTGTGAAGTCAAGCTGTGGACTTCAGTGTTTTCGCTAAGGTGTCTTTCAGTACCAACCCACATAATACAGAAGTTAGGGACATGCCAGTCTATCACCATCCCAGGAGGCAGACAAATTGGTTCAATATATCATCAGCTGAAGCCATAGCACATACCCATACCTTATCCTCCCAAATGACCATACCCCATGAAACAGACAGAGGCCAGTACTAATCTCCCCAGTCATAGAACCTTCCACTTACCATGGTCAGGTACCTGTAGGCTTGCCACTCACCTATGTTAGTCTTTAGACACATTCACATTGTTCTACAATGAAGAAACACACCGACAGCTAAGCACAAGTCAGGTCACATTCAACACAACCCATAATGATGGTAAGAGTGAGTGTCTGGATACCACATTATGATGTGTTGGACACAAATGGACACACACATAGTACCATTTGAGCCACCTCCATTACCAAGCAGATCTTCTTTGTGGAAAATGACACTTCCAAATCGCTGTCCTGACATTCTGGGCATAGAACTCACACACCACAAATCTCATGCTGAACAGTACATGGTTGAATACATGTCCACTTCTCATGTCAGCCTGCAAATCCCATCTGCCTGTGACACTGTCTGAGAATTCCAAATTAGGATGAGCCAAACAGACAATCTGCAAAACTGTGATTGACAAAGATAAGATATAGATCAGAGTGGAATACCTACATCACATTGTCTATTCATAACTACAAATGTGACTTTGATTGTGCATTATCTAAACTATAGACTATGTAAATAACAGTTCTGTACACAACTCCAAATAACATTCTGCATGCATATCTGAGTCATGCCCTTTGGAGCCACTTAAGATCCCACTGGTGGTGGTAAAAAGAATTTTACATGGCATGCATAACCTCAACAATGTTGCTTGACTATGTTGCTGTGGATAGGGACTCAGATTCATGTTGGCAACTCAGGTTGTCATGAAATGGTTATGGTGATAGCTCTACTGATATGATGGTATTGTAGATGTGCAAGAGGTGGCTTAGCCAGTGTGTGATATTGTAGTAGTGTAGGGGTGTAAATGGTATCTAGTTGTGACATGATGTTTGCTCTGACCTGGTTCTACCTGGGGGTGTAGTACAAGTGGTTATAATGTGATTGATGTGTATAGTGTTTGGAAAGAATATGATGACCACACCGCTCTTTCTGTTTTCCAGCATCAACATCGGCAGGCAAAGTAGAAGGGGCACAGCCGAGTGGGGAATCTGGTGGCCATGGGACCTCAAGTCATGAAAATCACTGACTCTGAGGTACCCAGTGGTCTGGAGGGCGAGCGGAGTGTCACGGGCAGACAGGATCCAGTTCATCATCTTCAGAATCCTCCTCAAGTGGGCACGGGCACTCCCTGGCGGTGGCGGACCTGTCTGGGACTACCCCAGCACCATCTCTATCCGCCACCCCCCTTTTTACCACCGCCTCCCTGTAACTCCCCCCCAGTTGGCTGTGCCCGCTCACATAAGAGGGTGGGTGTCTTCTTTGCTGCAGGCACCTCTGCCCTAGCCTCTGTTAGCCCTGCTGCCCTCAGTGAGGAGGCTATTGACCTCCTGAGGTTCATCTCTGTGGGTCAGTCATGAATGCCAGCCAGGGACCTGCAACTCAAATCCAACAGAGTAATGCGTCCCTGGAGGGCCTTCACAGTGTGCTGACTGGCTTACAGAGATCCTCTCAGGCTCTGGTATCCACACTGACGGCAGCCAGTCACCCTTTGTCTACTGTCCCTCCTCCCCCTTTCTCTTCCCAATCCCAAACCCATCTTCCCAGACCCAGCCAAAGTACACAAACAGACAGGCATGCATCCATGTCAACATGCAAGGGTAGTTCAGGCAGACATAAGCACCACAAGACACACCACCGGCATGCATACATGGAACATTCAGATGCACACACAGCAACAGTCACAACCTGCCTTGACACCTCCACCACCTCTATTATCACAGTCAGTACACCTGACACACCTGCAGACATGACACCAACATTCACAGATCCAGCCACTACACCTATTCTACCCGCAGACATCACCCCAGCAGACCCTCAGACATCCACCCCAGTCATCACACCCCCAGATACCACAACCACTGACACTCCTACATACAGCACATGTACCATACCTGCAGTCACCACCCCAACAGTCATCCACCCACCAAAGAATCCCCAGCACCTCTACCCCCTCATCCCAAGACACATAAACACCCTCACTCACCCACCCAACAGACACCCACCACCCACAAGCATACCTGCTCCTCTCCCCCGTGAGACACCTAAACATTCTGTTTCCCTCCCCACAAGGCCTCCTCTGGCCCCCTGCAAGTACCCATTTCGCTCACCCTGCCAAGAAGTCTACCCCTCCCAAAAAAAGCCAGTGTGTGTGTTCATTGCCTGTTGGTTGTAGGTTGTGTTGTATGTGTGATGTGTCCCTGGATGGTGTCTATAGTGAGCGCTTGCCAACGTATTGATGATGATATGCTTGTGGTGTTTTTGTGACGTGTTATGGTGGTGTGTGTTATTGTATGTTACTGGGCCTGTGCTGTGCTTCCGTGCATAAGTGTGTGTTTTTGACATGTTTGTGTGGGAGTTGGCTGTAGGTATGTACTGTGTATGTGCGGGTGTATGGCTATATGTGAGTGTGCGTATCAATGTCTAGTAGCTTGTGGTTATTGTGTGAGTGTACATACATTGACATTATAAAACAGGTAAGTGTAGTTACGGTTGCTGTCGGCGGCGGTGGAGAAGATTCTGTAGTCTTTGTGCAAGCAGTAGCAGCGGGATGACATGTAGTTCTGGTTCTATGGCAGCTCCGGACCAGTATGGCTTCCTGAAGATGAGTGTCTCCTTTTATGCAGTTCGTTTCCGCCTAGGTTTCCATGGTGGTTTGACCACAGCGGAAACCTTGGCGATGTGCTGCCTCGTAATCTGTCCGGCGGTAACAGGGTCTCTGCCGGCCTGCAGGTGCCTTCCACAGTCCATTGTGGTCTGACCTCAGTGGCGGTGCCTGGGGCTGTATTCTGTTGGAAATACCAGTATGGTCCTAATTTGACACTCTTCTCTGCCAGCCTGATGGCGGTACGATCGGGACCGCCAACATGGGGGTCCTGAGACTGCCAAACTTGTAATAAAGCCCTTTGTCTATGGGTTTTAGAGTAATAAAGTAGCTATTAAATTTGAGTTTTATTTTTTATCTAACATTACTATTTAAAAATGCATTACGTTATTTATGGGCAACTTACGGGTAAGTTGTAGTTGTATCCATTCAGAGATGTTTGGTGAGGTTTCCAGTTTGATTCAGACATTATTGCCCAGTTGCATGATTTTTTTCTGTTGAATAAGTTACATTTGATATTGTTACATTTTTAATAATTATACATAATATTTTTGCAGCTTATTTTATTTTAAGTTAACTCCCAAGCTATACAGTGGTTTATTTTATATTAAATTAGTCATATTTAAGTACTTTTTTAGTTATGTTTGTCAAACTTGGTGTTTTGGATTCATGTTGTTTTTAATTTGTTTTAGATGTCAAAAGCCAAAGCCAATGCCGCCGCACTGTCTGTGCCAGCCAGTCCGATGGTGAACTCATAATATGGCGGTCGAGAGGCTGCTGGCTTTGTGGTGGCCTCTTGACCGTCGCAGTGGCGGTCCGACAGCCAGACCGCCACAGTTATAATGAGGCCCATAGTAATTATTCTGGGGCTCAATTTAGTCTACCTGGTGACTGGCAGAACTCGGCTCCACACCTACCCCCACAGTCCACGCCAGAAACTTAGGAATTATCCTGGACGATAAGCTTGACTTGACAGCACAGGTATACATGGTGACCTCCACCCGTTTCCACATCTTGTGGATGCTGCAAAAAGTCTTCAAGTGGTTACCATAGAAAACTAGGAAAATGTTCACATATGACCTGATAACTAGCAGATCTAGCAGATCTGCCTATGGCAATGCATTTGTGCAGGAATCACATGTTGCAAACCATTCAAAATGCCATTGTAAGACTCATCCTCAACCTACCTTTCCGCACTCAGGTCACCCCATACCTCAAGGAGCTTCACTTGCTCCCCATGCACAAACGCAATCAGTTCAAACTCCTCATACACACATACAAATAATTACACAAAACAGGCCCCTCCTACCTCAATGGCCAAGTATCATTCTACTAACCTCCCAGGCATCTCTGTACGGCTGGACTCTCACTAGCATATGTACCTCACATATACAAAAATGGAGCAAGAGGTCATATAACATAACATAACTAAACGTAACATAACATTACATATAACATAACGCTGATACTCTGTTGAATACAATGCTTTACTATGTGTCACTGCAAGTCAGAGTTTAAGTGGTAGTCTGTATTAATCCTCCATCTCCTTAAAAACATACAAAATCACTAAGGGCCTGTTTGAGTTGGGTGGTAAATAACTATCCTCCGATTTCTGGAGGAAGTGTGAAAGCCAGAGGGAAATTCACCAATAGAATTTCCTCATCATAGAACTAGTATGATGTATAAAGCTTTGCTGCAGGGTTCGCCTTCATATTAAGCACTTCATCTACAATTTTCCCGCTCTAAATAAGGCTCTTTCTTCCAAATGAAAAGCAGCACAATAGAGAGGGACAGTACACCACACTGCTATGCAGAATCCTACTCTGCTCTGTGAAGTATATTTAAAAACAAAATTAAATAATGTATGAGTTCGATCACGGAATGGATGGAGGGAGCACTAACCCTAGCTTAACAAGAGGAAGATGAAGATTTTTGTTAGCATCCCTACCTGTCTTTCTGTGGGGAATTAATGGTATGTGGAATTTGTCCTTGCCTCCCCTGCGCTTACTCAGCACTTAGACAGTGGTGGCCTTTCTTTAAGGGCAGAAGGGCCTGCCACCCTACCTTTTTCCAAACATGAAGAGAGTCAGTCAGGCTGACCTTTGCTCGTGTTGAGGTCAGGCAGCCAGCTGCTGTACATGCGTTAAACGTTCAGATGCCTGGCTGCTTTAGCTAGACTTTGCCATGCTAGAAATGACATAGCCTTGTGTGTGTGACCTCCTCAGCCTGACAAACCACTTGCTGGTCCTCCCTCTCATGGCGAGGGGAAGAAGCACTGATAGCCTCAAACATGCATGCTTCAGTTTTAAGTCCAGGGCCGAGTGTCATCAGTGATGCTTATCACAGAGTAGCATAGGGTCGGCAGTCTCACTGTCCCTGATGAGGTAGAGTCTGCTGCCTCCTCTCATTGGCTGATCAATGACGAGGTCCCAGTCATCGGGAACCACAGAGGATTCAGTGCCCCCGCCCAAGATCATTGCTGTGACCCAGTAAGTTTTTATCTGATTTAATATTGTTTGTGTGCATGTATGAATGTGTATTTGTGAGTGAATACTGTGAATGGGTATGTATGTGCCTGTATGCGTGTGAATGTATGAGTTGAGTGTGTGTGTGTGTCCCGCTCACCATGTCCTGCCTGCTCAAATTACCACCCGTTGTTGCACCTAGCCTTGGGGTTAAATTACATTTTAATTTTAACCCTCACCTCAAATCTCAGCAGTGGTGTCTATCTTCACTTTCCACCTTCGGCATTTTAAGGAAAATCCTTATTTACTAAAATCACAAACGCAAACAGCAACACAGGTGTCACCACCATCCCCTTAGCCTTTTATTGCCTATTAAAAGTTTTCTTTTTGGAAATCTGTAACATGATCTGTTGTGTACAGTTCTCCCAGGCACCAATAAACCATTAAACAATTGTGGTGTATAAGCACTTTACAAAATTTCGTTAACATAACATAACAAAATAATAACCTGTGTTGGACTCCTCATTAAACAATGCCTGTCTTCTGCTGTGCTACATTAAAAAAGCACTCTGACCTGACCCGTGCATCAAGAAAAAAGAATGCTCTCCATGGGCTGCCTCTTCTCCTCAGGGCTAAGCTTTAGGACAAAAAACACTGCATCAGTAAGGTTTGCTGTCTCTAGTATTTCTTGAACCAAAACAGTGTGGGCTCCAACTTCACTTTTGAGATTTAAAATGGGATATTTACAACTGATGATGATAATGACAGGCCACATGAAATTGCATTTTGAGAATGCACTGACATTTTTCAAGCATGTGAAGGGTATTCTAGGGCATACAATGTACCGCATAAAGACACACATTGGACATACAAAGGCACTTAAGGGACTCAACAGCACTCCATTGGAATCTTGATGGTCAATTTTAGCACATGTAATTGCGTTGATGGGGCATCTTCTTCTTTCATGATACAATAAGTCTTCCCGTTCTAAAACTGCAGCTACAAGAGAATTTATGTACTATATAGCTGAATATTGGGCTTTTTTCAGTAAAGAATTCAAGCCTTAAACTGACTAGTGATTAACTGAGCTTACATATACCCAGTCCACTTTCAATCCATTGTTACCTCAATCAATGTAGTGTGAATTGTTTTCAGGCCGCTTAATTCTTATGTGCGACTTCCTTTCAGTCCGCTATGAAGAAGAGCTGAAATATCTAGTAAGATGTCTTCCCTACTTAGGGCCTCATTATGAGGCTGGTGGTCTTGAGATGACCAGCTTCGTGGTGGGGGTCAGGACCGCTGGTCCTGTGGCGGTCCCACCGCCACATTACGACCCTGGTGGTCAGACCGCCACAGTACTGCAGTCTCCGTCAGGATCAATTATCCAGACGGGATGATGGTGGCAGACGTCGGAATCAGCCAGGGTGGCGCTGCATGCAGCGCCGCCCTGCTGATTGTGATCTGGTTCTCCACCAACCTTTGGCATGGGCAGTGCAGGGGCCCCCCTGCCTAGCACCCTCACAATGCATTGCGAGGGTGCTGGTGCCCCCTGTGGCAGCAGCATTACTGCCGGCTCGATTATGAGCCAGCAGCAATGCTGATGCCACTTTCCTGCTGGGCTGATGAGAGAAAAACCTTGGTTTTCGCCAGTCAGCCCAGTGGGAAAGTCATAATAGGTCTGGCAGGGAGGTAGCCAGTATGGCGGCAACCTTCCCATAAGAAGTTCTGTGGACGGGTCATCCCATCCGCAACTCCTAATCAGACCCAAAGTTGTCAGGTTTCTGCCTTCCCAGCCCCATGAATCGAAATTGGGGTAAATTGCCATGGTGGGGAAAGATTCATCAAAAACAAAGAGGTTCACCCAATATACCCCTACCAAAGCTGGGTAAGAGAGCAAATGTAAGAAAACGTGGATGCAAGGAGGGGACTGATTGTAACTTCTATTACAATTAACAAAGAGTTATTATTACTCTCTCTGAAATCTAATTTCTTTATGTGATTTATTTGAACATTTCAGGGTAGGACGAAGAATCCAAATACTAAGG
The DNA here is from genome assembly GCF_031143425.1 of Pleurodeles waltl. Lineage (NCBI taxonomy): Eukaryota > Metazoa > Chordata > Amphibia > Caudata > Salamandridae > Pleurodeles > Pleurodeles waltl. The sequence continues at coordinate 175,886,525 of NC_090436.1, read as the reverse complement.
CACAGAAATACCGTAAAAAATGCATCTCAGTCATACCCAAAACATAACAAATACAAGGGAAACTGGAAAGGGGATGTTACAAAATCGTGACATGAAAATCACAAGCAAATTGTCCCACAAACTTCTCCTCTCTTTGAGGAAGGAGTGGTTACGTTGGCAATTTACAGTTGTAATCCACCGAACTGCGATGGTTGTAGGTTATTCTACACGCAATTGCTGATAGCCTGTCAATTTCTTCTCAGAACTCCTTATATTGCGTAGAATGGCTCTCAATGGTAGAATACGTTTTTCAGGCCCAACCTTGATCCTAAAGTGTTGATGCGTTTCGGCCCCTTCATTATGGGCCTCATCAGGACTAAATGGGGCCAATACTGCCTTTCCTGATTCCTTATTTCTAAACCTGTCAAGGCACTTCTCATCTATTGGAATTCTAAAGCCAAAAGTGTAAACATTGTGTAAATTCGATTTGCGACAGCCGTGTCGCATGTGGCATCTAATCAACACGTGACTGTAGCTGTGAGTCCAAATACGTTAGTGCCGAAATTGCGGGAGCCATTGGATGGTGAATGAATTGGCCATAATGGGGCATCGCCAAAGTAACCACTCCTTCCTCGAAGAGAGGAGAAGTTTGTGGGACAATTTGCTTGTGATGTACATGGTCCCCCTGCCCAGCGCCCTCGCAATGCTCACTATTAGCTGTGAAAGTCGTAATGGGCCCGGCGGGAGGTAGCCAGTATGGCAGCAGCCACCCCGTCGGAAGTTCGGAAACCCGAAATCAGGCCTTTAGACTTTTGGTCTAAGTTTACCTTTGTGAATCAGCCCCTTAGGTGGTCATTATGACCCTGACGGTCTTCTGACCACCAGGGTTAATGTGCTGGTATCACCGCCAACAGGCTGGCAGAAATGACCACCAAATTATGACCATCGCAGTGATCCCTCCCATAGACAGCCAATGTACCACCCCAAAGGCCAGTGCGGTATGGCCACTGACCACGGGGGTAGCCACCTACAGGAAGGTGGAAGTCAAGGATCCACCCACCATATTATGACATAGCAGGCCGCCAGAATTTCCGGGGCGTTAGCACTGCCACCAAAAGCCTGGCGGAAACACATCATATAAAAGGAGACACTAACCTCCAGGGACACAGAGGAGTCCATGGCCGCCATGGAACCCGAACTGGAAGTCTTCCTGATGCTGTACCATGCCATAGCCGTCCAGAAGCACCAACGTTGACGAAGACGACGTACAGCCGCCTAGCACACAAGGGAGGGAGGGATGAGTGACACACACACATGCACACACATGCACAACACACACCTTACACACACACACACACACACACACAGAACAATCTGCAGAGTATATCGACAGCAACAGAACCCAGGAGCATAGAAATCTAGGACACATACCTCTGGTCCAACTACTGTAATCATGTTTGATAATGAGCCCAATTTCAAATGAATAAATATGAACATATTTACAGGCAGGGCCATTGGCCAGTCCAAAGTATGCAAATGGCCACAGAGCAACGTCCAAGGACCAACTTGACTCCTGACAACCTGGGCACTCCACTGGGCAGGTGCATCATGGAGGTGGCAGGCACCTCAGGGGGTAGATGGGGTTGGGCGTGGGGCGGGTTCTCTTGGGAACGGGGTCCTTGGGCTTGGGTTTGGGAGGTGGCGGGTCCTTGCCCTTCTGGGTGGGGGGTAGTGGCCTTGGGACGGGGCTGGAGTACCACTCTTATTCCCCTTAGTGGCTGGGGAACTCTTAGAGGGATGAACAGGAGTGGAACGAGAGGTGGAGGGACTGGGCTGGGGAGAGGGGACTTTCCTCTTAGGGACAGGACGGGGAGGTGGGGGAGGCAAGAGGTCAAGGCGAAAAAGGAAAAGCTTCTTAGGACCAGTGGGGCGGGGTGTGGGAGGATGAATGAGAGTAGAGGCAGAGGAAGTGGTTGTAGGAGGAGGAGGTGTGCCGGAGTTGGGTGCAGGTGCATGGACAGTGTGCGCGTGTGAGGTGGATGGCTGTTGGGTGACTGAGTGGGAGCGTTTATGTGTCTTTGGAGGGGACACAGAAAGGGTGGGGAAGACAAACAGGACATGTGAATGTATGTTGTGGTGGCGTCTGCAAGTGAGGTGGGTATGCTGCATGTTCTGGTGACTGTGGGCAAGGCTATACAAGTGGCACGATCTGGGACTGTTGATGCTGTGCATGCAGGTGTGAGTGTGCAGGGGGGACGGAAGAAACAGGAACACTGCCATCAGAGAGGAGGCCAGAGCCTGAAATGATCTCTGTAGGGCTGACAAGCCACGTGAATGCCCTCCAGGAAGGCTTTGCATTGCTGCATCTGGGATGCCAGACCCTGGATGGCATTCGCTATGGTTGACCGCCCTACAGGGAAGGATCTCAGGAGGTCAATAGCCTCCTCACTGAGGGCTACAGGTCTGACTGGGACTGGGCCTGAGGTGCCTCGGGTGTAGTAGACACCCGCTCACCTGGGTGGGTGGGCATGGGCAACTGGGTGGGGGCCTACTGGGATGGTGGTGCTGGTTTGGCGAGTGGCGGAAGATCTTGTAGCTGGGATGGTCCCAGAGGGGTCCACCATCACCAGGGAGCTTCTATCAGAGGAGTAATCAGAGCCAGTAGTATCAGCTGCAGTCTCCTCGTGGTGCTCCCCTCACTCTCCAACCCTCGGTGTTGGTGGACTCTGCCTCCTGGGTCCCGTGGGCTGCAGCTCCCTCACTCGCCGGTGCACCTACACCTTCGTCAGATTATGCTAATGCACACATGGACAGGATGACAAAAGGAGAGAGGGTGGGGGAGAAAGAAAGGGAGCACAGGGTAAATCACAGCCGCAACAGCACAGATGGCATACACACCACAATCACTCCCTGGGACTTACATTGCGCAGTATGGACCACAGTGACAAACCATTTCCTAGGTACTATAGCAGGACGGAACCCAAACATTACCATCTGCACACCTACTGGGACCAACTAAATCCAGCCTGTGATGGCATGCTAGCTACCTAGCAATACCAATAATGCATACCACCTTACATTGCTAAGCAGGGCCGCACGGGAATAGCTAAACCGGCACATTGGGGCATCCACTGAATAGAATCTTTCACCCAAATCCCATGCCAGGCAACAAAAATACGTATACCACACACTCTGTACTCACCCCCATGTGGGTGCTGTGCTGCTCTCAAGCGCCCATCCAACTCAGGATTGGCCACCACCGTATGCGGGCCATTAGGGGGGTCAGGCTCCGATGGGTACCCCTCCCTTGTTGGGAGACCGTCCCCAGCTGGGCCTCCGAGGTCTTCCGGGCCCAGCGTCTCAGGACCTCCCACCATTTCCTGCAGTGGGTGCTCTACCGGCTATGGACCCCCAAGGTCCACAAGTCCTTGGCGATGGCATGCCACAACCCCTTCTTCTGATGGCCGCTGACCTGCACAGGGAACACAGACAGGAGGACACCATGAAACAAACAATCCAGCCTGTAACACAAATGGCTTACATACTGCATTTGCCCCTCATCAAGCACACACACAACCTGTTCCTCTGCATTCACATTGCCTGCAGTCATACTACCCCAAATGCAACACTGCTAGCACATACAGACATCCACATGCAGCCATGTCTCATGCAACGTACCCATGATGTATTCACCTGTTGGTCTGGACGCCCATACAACTGGCCATACAATGGTAGGACCCCATCCACGAGCCTCTCCAACTCCTCCGATCTGAAGGTTGGTGCCCTTTCCCCTGTGGCATGGGCCATGGCAGGTTCCAGACACAGGTCACAGCAGCACACGCAGTGGAGATGTATCACCGTGGAAAGTCATATTAGCCAATGATGCATGGCACAGCGGTGCAGACCGCTTACCTCCATGATGCCTAACACCGGCGGAGTGAGGTCACTTGCACCTATCCCTGCATTCAGGACAGGCGGTTGCCATTTCCTACTGTTGGTACTCATGTTTTGAATTTATATGTGCATCATTGGAGTTGACTGTACACACCTAGACAAATCTGATGTCCTACATACATACATGTTCTGTGTACTATGATGTTGTATTTCCATAGGTCCTGTAGTCACACCCACTTTACTTTTGGCCCACTTAGATACCAGCCACTAAGGAGGAATAGGAGGAGGAGTCAAGCACCCGTGTACAGACCGCTTGTGGAGTTGGCTACACTGGAGGACTGGCACATCATACTCATCTATCGTCTGGACAGGGCCACAATCACAGAGCTGTGTGCACATTTGAAGCCTAATCTGCTACCTGCTATTCGTAGCACCACAGTAATTCCCCCTCTGGTGCAGGTACTGTCAGTTCTCAATTTCTTGACAACTTGTTCTTTCCAGGTGATTGTGGGCTTGGCTGCAGGAATGTCACAGCCAATGTTCTCAATTGTGTTTGGAAGTGTTTTGGCTGCCTTGCTGAAACACATGAGCAGCTACATCGCATTCCCCCAGGTTGATGATTTGCCCACTGTGAAGGCTGGATTCTACGAATTGGGAGGCATACCACATGTAAGTGGGGCCATTGACGGGACTCATATTGCCTTAGTGCCTCCCAGGGCAAATGAACAGGTGTACATGAATCAGAAGAGTTTCCACTCTCTCAATGTCTAGATGGTGTGCCTTGCTGACCAGTACATCTCCCACGTCACTGCCAAGTATCGTGGATCTGTGCATGATGCCTATGCCTTGAAGAATAGCAGCGTCCCACAAGTGATGGCACAACTACAGAGGCACAGAGCGTAGCTCATAGGTGAGTTTGAGTCCCCACCGAAAGTATGTCAGTGTATGCCCACTGGAGCCATACCCCATGCCATCGTGCATGGCTAATGTGTGTCCCTCACTTCACCCAAACCTGTCCTGGCTGTTGACCCCGTTAGGAATCTGAGAACAGGGGCTGAAAATCGGTACAATGATGCATATGGGCGTACCAAGAGGATTGTGGAACGCAATTTCGGTCTCCTGAAAGCCATGTTCAGGTGCCTCCATTTAACAGGTAGAGCTCTAAGCTGCTCCCCTAAGAAGGGCTGCCAGATTGTGGTGGTCTGCTGCATGCTGCACAATTTGGCCCTCAGACGCTATGTGCCCTATCTGCAGCAGGAGGGGGGTGACAATGCACCTGGGCCAGCAGTGGACACTGAGGACAGTGAAGAGGAGGAAGAGGAGGAGGAGGATGTGGACACATATCATTCAGCAGTACTTCCAATGATACTCAGGTAAGACTGTTGATCTATGCATGTCTCCATTTTAGTGAATTGATGTGTGGCTGTTGTGTTGTGCCAGTCAGCACCTTTACATCCCAATTGACTGTCACCTATGCCTTCTCTTATTGGAGATGTTGGTGTAGTCACAGCAGTGTTCTGATGTGATTTCTACAGACTGCTGGAACAAATTTGTTGGATGGATTAACACATTACAGGACATTTGCACAGGATAATGCAGTTCACTACAGTTCAACACATTGTACATTTCTTACTGAGAAAGCATTATTACTCAAGTTGTGTTCAAGGGTGTTTATTTGACTCACAAAAAAACAATGGAAAGTGCAATAGAGTGGGGTGATGGGTAGGAAAAGTCCAGTGTAGTGGCCCAGTCTGTTTGTAGCACAGGTCCAGTGTGCATGGGGCCATAGGAAGAGGAGCAATGGCAGTCCAAAGTGAATAAAGTGAATCATTGGAACACAAGGAAGACATTTTGGAGTGTCTCATTTCCTGGTGGTGGTCTTGGTCTTGGCAACTGTCTCTGGTGTCTGTCTGGGTTGCAGGGAACGTTTGCTGGGTGGTTCGCCTTCTGCAGGGGGAGGGGTGCTGGTGGCCTGTGAATCCTATGGCAGGGCTTTGTGTCCACTAGCTGCAGCAGATGTGGAGGGCAGGTCAGTGCACTGGCTGGTGGAAGGGGCCCACTAGTGTGTTGTGTAGTCACACATAATGTTCGCCATGTCACTCAGCACCCCTGCAATGGAGGCCATGGTGGTATTCAAGGTCTGCAATTTGTTGCAGGACCTCCTTGTAGTGTTCCCCCTGCAGCCGCTGGTTCTCCTACATTATGTTGAGCACCTGACCTATCCTGTCCTGGGATTGTTGGTATGCCCCCAGGACATTTGTGAGTGCCTCCTGAGCAGTCGGTTCCCTGGGTCTGGCCTCCCCCTGGCGCACAGCTGTCCTCTGACTGTCCTTGGCCCCCTGTGTCCCCTGAACGGAGTGCCCACTCCCACTTACACCAGGGCCTTCATCATCTTGCCTGAGTGGTGTTGACTCAGGGCCCTGTACAGGTGGGCACACTATTGATTGACGTGTCCTGGGGACAGAGGCATATAAACACACATACAGGGAGTGCAGAATTATTAGGCAAATGAGTATTTTGACCACATCATCCTCTTTATGCATGTTGTCTTACTCCAAGCTGTATAGGCTCGAAAGCCTACTACCAATTACGCATATTAGGTGATGTGCATCTCTGTAATGAGAAGGGGTGTGGTCTAATGACATCAACACCCTATATCAGGTGTGCATAATTATTGGGCAACTTCCTTTCCTTTGGCAAAATGGGTCAAAAGAAGGACTTGACAGGCTCAGAAAAGTCAAAAATAGTGAGATATCTTGCAGAGGGATGCAGCACTCTTAAAATTGCAAAGCTTCTGAAGCGTGATCATCGAACAATCAAGCGTTTCATTCAAAATAGTCAACAGGGTCGCAAGAAGCGTGTGGAAAAACCAAGGCGCAAAATAACTGCCCATGAACTGAGAAAAGTCAAGCGTGCAGCTGCCACGATGCCACTTGCCACCAGTTTGGCCATATTTCAGAGCTGCAACGTCACTGGAGTGCCCAAAAGCACAAGGTGTGCAATACTCAGAGACATGGCCAAGGTAAGAAAGGCTGAAAGACGACCACCACTGAACAAGACACACAAGCTGAAACGTCAAGACTGGGCCAAGAAATATCTCAAGACTGATTTTTCTAAGGTTTTATGGACTGATGAAATGAGAGTGAGTCTTGATGGGCCAGATGGATGGGCCCGTGGCTGGATTGGTAAAGGGCAGAGAGCTCCAGTCCGACTCAGACGCCAGCAAGGTGGAGGTGGAGTACTGGTTTGGGCTGGTATCATCAAAGATGAGCTTGTGGGGCCTTTTCGGGTTGAGGATGGAGTCAAGCTCAACTCCCAGTCCTACTGACAGTTCCTGGAAGACACCTTCTTCAAGCAGTGGTACAGGAAGAAGTCTGCATCCTTCAAGAAAAACATGATTTTCATGCAGGACAATGCTCCATCACACGCGTCCAAGTACTCCACAGCGTGGCTGGCAAGAAAGGGTATAAAAGAAGGAAATCTAATGACATGGCCTCCTTGTTCACCTGATCTGAACCCCATTGAGAACCTGTGGTCCATCATCAAATGTGAGATTTACAAGGAGGGAAAACAGTACACCTCTCTGAACAGTGTCTGGGAGGCTGTGGTTGCTGCTGCACGCAATGTTGATGGTGAACAGATCAAAACACTGACAGAATCCATGGATGGCAGGCTTTTGAGTGTCCTTGCAAAGAAAGGTGGCTATATTGGTCACTGATTTGTTTTTGTTTTGTTTTTGAATGTCAGAAATGTATATTTGTGAATGTTGAGATGTTATATTGGTTTCACTGGTAATAATAAATAATTGAAATGGGTATATATTTTTTTTTGTTGAGTTGCCTAATAATTATGCACAGTAATAGTCACCTGCACACACAGATATCCCCCTAACATAGCTAAAACTAAAAACAAACTAAAAACTACTTCCAAAAATATTCAGCTTTGATATTAATGAGTTTTTTGGGTTCATTGAGAACATGGTTGTTGTTCAATAATAAAATTAATCCTCAAAAATACAACTTGCCTAATAATTTTGCACTCCCTGTAGATATATATAGATATATATTTATATATATAAATACCCTAGTGGCGTTTGCCACTAGGTAGTTATAGTTAGGACCATGTTTCCATAGAAAAAAGTTTTTTGACTTGCACCGTGTGAGAAATCTTCACTTAATTTTTTTTTTAAAGTGCCCTGGTGATTCTTGTTTCGCACAGAAAGTTTCAGCGTGATCCGTCAAGTGGAGGCCAAGAAAAGGGGAGGGGGGCAAAAAAGTTGCATTTCCCATGTTAACTCTCATACGACCATTAGATAGCCTGAACCACTGGACAGAATTACACCAAATTCGACAGAAAGCTAGCTTACGGTATGCAGATTACGCTTTCACTTATTTGGTGTAAAAATCCGAATTTGTATATCTTGGGCCGCAACGACAAGCTCAGGAAGTGTTGACAGCCATCTTGGGACTCGACTTCAGCTAAGTCTCTCAAAAAAAGTTTGAAAAAAAGAAAAGGGGTCAGGGTAGAGATACCCTGACCTCTTAGGTCTGGTACTGGGGTCCCAGAGAGGCCCAGCCAGAGCAAAAGAAGCGTTTTGGTAAAAAATGTTTGGCACAAATTTGCGAAATTTGCAAATTCATGGTAAAAAATAGGGATCACCACCTTGTAGGAGGCTGGCCTGGCTTGTAGTGGGTACCAGAGGTACTTACACCTTGTGCCAGGTCCAGTTATCCCTTATTAGTGTAGAAGAGGTGTTTCTATCAGCTTAGGCTGATAGAAGGTAGCTATGGCAAAGCAGCTTAGGTTGAACTAGGAGACATGTAAAGCTCCTACTATACCACTGGTGTCATATGCACAATATCATAAGAAAACACAATACACAGATATACTAAAAATAAAGGTACTTTATTTTTATGACAATATGCCAAAAGTATCTCAGTGAGTACCCTCAGTATGAGGATGAGAAATATACACAAGATATATGTACCCAATACCAAAATTATGCAGTAATAGCAAAAGGAAGTAATGCAAGCATTGTAAAGTTACAGTAGATTGCAATAGGAGCACATAGGTATAGGGGCAACACAAACCATATACTCCAAAAGTGGAATGCGAACCACAAATGGACCCTAAACCTATGTGAGCTTGTAGAGGGTCGCTGGGACTGTAAGAAAACAGTGAGGGTTAGTAAAAATAGCCCACCACAAGACCCTGTAAGGTAGGTGTAAAGTGCACCTACAACCCCCAGAGAGCACAGAAGTCGTGATAGGGGGATTCTGCAAGGAAAACCAACACCAGCAATGCAACAACAGTGGATTTCCAGACCTGAGTACCTGTAAGACAAGGGGACCAAGTCCAAGAGTCGCGACAGTGTCGAGAGTGGATAGGAGCCCAGGAAATGCCAGCTGAGGGTGCAAGGAAGCTGCCACTGTATGGAAGAAGCTTGGTGTTTTGCAAGAACGAAGAGGACTAGGAACTTCCCCTTTGGAGGATGGATGCCCCACGTCGTGAAGAAGCTTTCAGAGGTGTTCCCACTCAGAAAGACTGCAAACAAGCCTTGCTAGCTGCAAGAGTCGCGGTTAGGGTTTTTGGATGCTGCTGTGGCCCAGGAGGGACCAGGATGTCGCCACTTGGATGAGGAGACAGAGGGGGTGCCCAGCAAGTAAGGGAGCCCTCACAGAAGCAGGCAGCACCTGCAGAAGTACTGGATCAGGCACTTAGAAGAGGAGTGAACCAGAGTCCACCCAAAGTCAGAAAAGGGAGTCCCACGACGCCGGAGGACAACTCAGAAGGTTGTGCACTGCAGGTTAGAGTGTCGGGGACCCAGGCTTGGCTGTGCACAAAGGAAATCCTGGAAGAGTGCACAGGAGCCGGAGCAGCTGCAAATCATGCGGTACCCAGCAATGCAGTCTAGCGTGGGGAGGCAAGGACTTACCTCCACCAAACTTGGACTGAAGAGTCACTGGACTGTGAGAGTCACTTGGACAGAGTTGCTGAGTTCCAGGGACCACGCTCATCGTGCTGAGAGGGGACCCAGAGGACCAGTGATGCAGTCTTTTGTTGCCTGTGGTTGCAGGGGGAAGATTCCGTCATCCCACGGGAGAAGGAGGCAGACTACTCCCAGAGCATGCACCACCTGGAAACATTCGAGAAAGCCGGCAGGATGAAGCGATACAAGGTTGCAGTAGTCGTCTTTGCTACTTTGTTGCGGTTTTGCAGGTGTCCTGAGCAGTCAGCGGTCGATCCTTTGGCAGAAGGTGAAAAGGGAGATGCAGAGAAACTCTGGTGAGCTCTTGCATTCGGTATCTGAAGAATTCCCCAAAGCAGAGACCCTAAATAGCCAGAAAAGGAGGTTTGGCTACCTAGGAAGGAGGATTGGCTACTAAGAGAGGTAAGAGCCTATCAGAAGGAGTCTCTGACGTCACCTGCTGGCACTGGCCACTCAGAGCAGTCCAGTGTGCCAGCAACACCTCTGTTTCCAAGATGGCAGAGGTCTGGGGCACACTGGAGGAGCTCTGGGCACCTCCCCTGGGAGGTGCAGGTCAGGGGAGGGGTCACTCCCATTTCCTTTGTCCAGTTTCACGCCAGAGCAGGGCTGGGGGATCCCTAAATGGTGTAGACTGGCTTATGCAGAGATGGGCAGCATCTGTGACCATCAAAGCATTTCCAGAGGCTGGGGGGGGCTACTCCTCCCCAGCCATCACACCTATTTCCAAAGGGAGAGGGTGTCACACCCTCTCTCAGAGGAAATCCTTTGTTCTGCCTTCCTGGGCCAGGGCTGCCTGGACCCCAGGAGGGCAGAAACCTGTCTGAGGGGTTGGCAGCAGCAGCAGCTGCAGTGGAGACCCCGGAAAGGCAGTTTGGCAGTACCCGGGTTCTGTGCTAGAGACCCGGGGGATCATGGAATTGTCTCCCCAATGCCAGTGACAATTCCATGATCTTAGACATGTTACATGGCCATGTTTGGAGTTACCATTGTGACGCTATATATAGGTAGTGACCTATGTATAGTGCACGCGTGTAATGGTGTCCCCGCACTCACAAAGTCCGTGGAATTTGCCCTGAACAATGTGGGGGCACCTTGGCTAGTGCCAGGGTGCCCAAACACTAAGTAACTTTGCACCCAAACTTCACCAGGTGAAGGTTAGACATATAGGTGACTTATAAGTTACTTAAGTGCAGTGGTAAATGGCTGTGAAATAACGTGGACGTTATTTCACTCAAGCTGCACTGGCAGGCCTGTGTAATATTTGTCAGATCTCCCTATGGGTGGCAAAAGAAATGCTGCAGTCCATAGGGATCTCCTGGAACCCCAATACCCTGGGTACCTCAGTACCATATACTAGGGAATTATATGGGTGTTCCAGTATGCCAATGTGAATTGGTGAAATTGGTCACTAGCCTGTTAGTGACAATTTGGAAAGCAGAGAGAGCATAACCACTGAGGCTCTGGTTAGCAGAGCCTCAGTGAGACAGTTAGTCATCACACAGGGAACACATACAGGGCACATACTTATGAGCACTGGGGCCCTGCCTGGCAGGGTCCCAGTGACACATAGACTAAAACAACATATATACAGTGAAATATGGGAGTAACATGCCAGGCAAGATGGTACTTTCCTACACACCTCCCCTGGGCTTATTTTGCATTTTTATGCAGGCCGTGTCGCCCTCCCTGTAGCTACAGGGACTACCACCTCCCCAGGGCTAAATTCACATTTAGAGGGGGCCACAGGGTGCCCTTCAAGGAGCCACAGATGGCCCTGGGGACGGCCACTCCCCAAGGCTGGCTTCTGCTATGTCTCGGGGTGCCCACCCCTGGGACATAACTGTTTGCTTTTACTTGGTGGAAGCGGACTGCTCCCACCAAGCACAAGCAAAAAAACCTCCCCTTTCTGCAAGTGAGAGCTGTCAAATAGAAAGCAGAGTTTTCATATGTCTCCCTGCACGCAGATATGCGTGCGGGGGAAGACTGATGAAAACATTGATCCCCAAGCAGGGAGCTGCGATTAAAAGCAGCTCCCTGCTTGGAAGAGCAATGCCCGCTCCCACAGGATGGTGGGTGCCAGCTAGGACCAAGGGGGTGTTGCGGTTTTGAGGCTCCCCCCACACAGTACTGTCACTCTCTCTCTCTCTTCCATCCCATAATGGGATGTAAGAAAGAGAGAGAGAGAGATTGCCATTGCATGGTCTCTCCATGCAATGACTTCAAAGAGGTAGACTAGCAAGATGTTTGGTACAAAGGTTATAAGTAAGTTTTGATGCAGTCTAGACCAGCATCTCCTCTGGCCTACTGGTAAAGCTCTTGGACAGCTACACAGTAGGTTAAAGGTTCAAGTCCTGGTGTTACATGTTAGCGTCTTAGTTTATTTACTAGTGTTTTGAGTTTTGAATGTTCCATGTGATGGGACATTTATGTCCTTTTGCATTCAGATTCTTTGGGTTGAATGTCAATGTCTGTATTCTGCAAAAAATTGAGTCACCTGTGGCTTAGTGGTCTCGGACCCCGATACCAAAGTTTGAAGCTTCCAGCCTAGGTGTGTCTCTGATCATTTACCTGCTTTAATTTCTTTTCAACTTCAAATATTTAAGGTTCATCCTGAAAGGTGATCTCACTCTTTTTAATGTACAAATATATTTTTATTTTCAGTTTGTCCAGAAATATCTCTTCTAAGTATAGCATTCATCAAAGCCTAAAAAACTCTCTCTCTCTATCTCTCTCTCACTATCTCTTTCAATCTCTTTCTCATACATACACACCCACTCAGACCCTCAAGCAACCACTCCCAGCCACACTCAGCCCCTCACGCACCCACTCACAGACCCACTCAGACTCTCACACATCCACTCGCAGACCCACTGAAACCCTCACACACACACTCACAGACCCACACAGACACTGACGCACCTACTCTCAGACCCAATAAGACACTGATGCACCCACTCTCACACTGAGGCAGACCCCTCCTAGCCACTCTCACACCCAGATACATCCACAGAGGTAGGCTGTGGCCAACTCTTGCCATGCACGGACAAAGGCCATGCACAGCGTTGAGTTGTGTGGTTAGGTGGTTAGGGGGGTTTGCTGCAGCATCTGGCTGCAGATCAGAACGTGCAGCCGCAGCACAGGGTTGGGTGGTTATAGGTTATTCTGCCAGCAGCTGCCATGCAAGGCCAAAGGTCATGTGCGGTGGTGGTTGCATTAAGGTATAGTAATGAAAATTACTTTATGCTAAAATAAACATAAATTCACTGAAAAAAACACAGATTACAGGGACTTTATAGTTACGAAATAGAATTTAAAAAACCATAGAAATTCACACAAAATAAACAAGGGTTACAGGGACGTTATAGTTTGGCTCACATTTTAAACTTTCAAAGCCATAGAAATTCACCTGTTATAGTTAGAGCTACTCAAGTAAGTATAACTCTTGCCCTAAGGTAACTATAACTTACGAAATCAGATTTCTCTTTTCTTTTGTTTAGTAAAGCACGTTATGCTGCACTGAGTCCTGGCTTGTTGCTTTTCATCACGGGGTAAATATCTCGTGGTGTTCAGGCTAACGTTGGATGGATTTATGAGGGGTCGCGGCCCTGCATGTGACTCACCGTAACGAGAGGCTGGAGTGAAGGCGATGACTGTTTTATATATATATATATATATATATATATATATATAAAAACTATTTTTTGTAAATGTGTTTTTGTTTTGTATATTTAATTATTTTGGTGAGTTACCTAACGTATTGTATTTAATTTTGTTGCATTTTTTAGACTTTTCTTGTTTCTATATGTAAATTGGAAAAAAACTAAACAATTAATATAATAATGTAAAAAATATTTTATTGTTTTACAGTTTTATTTATGCAAAAAGAAAAGCAACAAATGAATAACAATCAGAATAGTACCATACACCATAAGAATATAGATAATAATATAACACACCTGTTGGGTCGTGTAGGGTATAGTCTGTGAAGGTGTTGTGGCATCAAATATGCTCTGTGCAATTAGTAAAATTGAATCTGCTTAAATCTAGCATTGCTAGTCCCTTCTTGTCCTAGTGAGCAGGCCATATTCCATTCCCCATCTGTAAGTGGCGTTCCCAGGTCTGTATCTCATATTGCTCTCGTCCCATGTATGTTTATCTGCCTGTCTTTTTTAGGGCCACGTATATTCAGGAAAGGAGACCACGGTCGCAGGCCGGTTCTATAAGAGCCTTCACAAGGTGGGATTCGGTGGGCTCCTCAGGGAAGGAGGTCCAGATCTCCCAAACCGTTCGTGATAGGCTTGCGTATTTTAGGAATGGTCAGTTCCAAATAGGGACCCGGCCTCCTCCCGTGTGACAAATGTGCCATTTTGGTATAAATCACCCACATTATTACATCCGCCTGCTCGCCATTTCGAGAAATCCAATGTGTTAGCGACTCTAGCAAAAGGGTGGATCCACCAGATCGGGAGCAGGCACGCATAGGGTGCTCTCCTCAGTACCTGCATGACCGCTCATTCCCATACCCGCAATAACTGCAATATTAGAAAGGGAGGGCCCTGTTGTAGCTTAGAACCGCCCATAAGTAGACCGGGAAGTCGGGATATATATATATAGAGCCTTCAAGCATTTTTTTTTCCCAGGTGGGGGCATCGTCGCACCACATAGCTGCATACTGCAGCAAGCCCGCCATGTGGTATAGATTGAGATCCGGTATCCCCAGTCCCCCATCTGCCAGGTTTAACTTCAGCACCTCGAGGCGGACTCTACACCTCCTACCTGCCCAGACTAGGGACAGAAACAACTTATCTATCTGTTGAAACAGAGTAGGGGGTAGCTCACAGATAAGTTTTGCATGACATACAGGCAGCGTGGGAGTAAGACCATTTTACTAAGCGCGACCCTGCCCATAACTGATAGTGGGACTGTGGTCCAAAATTGGACATAGGCGACCTTTAAGTCCTCCCATTCTATACCGCGCATTTGGGTCGTGGTCCAGTTCTCACTGAAATATCCATTTAGCGCTGCCTGCATGGCTCCCCTATATCCCTGAGCAGCTCAGGCTACATTCGTCATAAAGGGATGGCTGGCTTAGGTGCGTGAGCCTCACACTCCAGTAACAGAGGGGCATGGTTTGGTAGGAATCTAACCTGGTAAGTCGCTTGTCAAACATCAAGTGTGCTATCATTTGCTAGCAGAAATCTATCCAATCTGCTATGTGGCCCATGTGCGAGTGTGTAGCAGGAGTATATTTTGGACATAGGGTGTAATTCCCTCCATATATCTACAAAGTGCAGGCTAGTCATGACCTCGCGGAGTTTGGCAGTCATGTGGGGCTTAGTGCCCAGTTTCGGTGGGCTCCTGTCATAGGCACCATCTAGGACACAGTTAAAATCCCCTTCCCAGATAATGGGCATCCCAATGTAGGGTAAGAGTTCTTGCTCCAGTTTTTTAACGACCTTGGCATCATCCAAGTTGGGGGCATATATGTTCACGATGCAGAGTTCCTGGCCATCAGATTCCCCATGCAGGAATATATAGCGGCCCTCCATTAGGATCCATTAGTCCTTTTAATTGAAATGGGACCCTAGGGACAACCCAGATCGACACCCCCCTAGCATAGGATGAATATGTTGCTGAATATAACTGTGCCCTCCACTTTTTCTGTATTTTTTGTGTCTTATTGTCCATCAAGTGCGCCTACTGCAGGAGGGCAATGTGTGCACCTATTTGTTTGAGGTAAGCGTGTACTCTATAGCATTTTACAAAGGAGTTCAGTCCCCTCACGTTCCATGTAATAATTCGCATTAGATCACTCATCTTGATCTATTCCAATCAACATAATGTAAAATATAATTGTTAGAAATGGGATCTCTAGTTGGCAAAGATATACACCTTTGTCCATGTAGGGACCCAAATCCTAGGCAGGGTAAATCACACACAATCCAAATTGTCCTGTGCCCACCCTCTGTTAGCTTGGCGCTGAGTAGTCAGTCTTAACTTAGAAGGCAATATGTAAAGTATTTGTGTATTAAATCATACAGTAAGATGGTGAAAACACCACAAAAATACACCACACAGGTTTAGAAAAACAGATAATATTTATCTGAATAGAATAAGGTCAAAACAACAAAGATCCAATAAGCACAAGTTGAAATATCACTTTGAAAAGGTTTAAAAGATTCTTAATCCTTCAAATAAACAGTTGTCTTCTTGTTACACACAGTACCTGGTATGCGTAAAAAATAACGACGCATGGGGACCGCAGATGAGGAGATGCGTGGAAAAATAAGGTGTGTGTTGGATTTTCTGATGCGGCACAGACTGTGTGTTGTTTCTCTCCACTCTGCAAGGGGTTTGCGTTGTTTTTCGGTGCCCAGTCTTGGTTTCTCACTGCGATGCGGGGATCTTTTGATGCCCAGGGACGATGTGGGAAAATCCTTGATGCGCTGGACAAAGGCATGGGCATTGCATCAATCTGGTATGTAATGCATCTAATGTTTCCGTTGCAAGGCAGGCGCTGCGTCGAATTTCCACACAGGAAGTTGGGCTGCGTCTTTCCAGTCAGCTGTGTGGCGATTTCCCTGTCGCAAGGCAGGCTTTGTGTCATTTTCAGCAGGTGTTGCGTTGATTTTTGATGCACAAGGAGTTTCCTGAAGAGATGAAATCTTTTGGGCCCTGAGACTTCAGAAAACAGGAAGCAAGCTCAATCCAAGGCCTTCTCACCAAAGTCAGAGGCCAGCAGGGCAGCAGGGCAACATCAGGGCAACAGTCCTTCTCAGCAGAGCAGTCCAGATGAGTCCTTTGGGCAGCCAGGCAGCTACTCTTGACAGGATGCAGGTGTAGGTTCAGAAGTGTCTGAGTTGGTGGGGTCAGAGACCCAGTTTATATACCCAAAAATCCCTTTGAATTGGGGAAGACGTTAAAGAGTGGTTTTGAAGTGCACAAGTTCCCCTTTCAGTCCAGTCCTGTCTGCCAGGGTCCTATTGGGGATTTGACCAGTCTATTGTGTGAGGGCAGACCACTGGTCTTTGAAATGTAAGTGTAAGGCCCTCCACCCTTCCAGCCAAGGAAGACCCATTCAATATGCAGATGAATGCAGATGAGACTGAATGTCTTGTGTTTGTGGTTGTCTGGGTGAAGTGGACAACAGAGCTGTCAACCAGCACGGACCAGACGTTGATTGGAGACAGGCTGTAAGGCACAGATAGTTTTGAGTGCAGATAAATTCTCATTTTCTAAAAGTGGCATTTCTAAAATATTAATATAAAATCCAATCTCACCAATAGGCAGGATTTTCTATTACCATTCTGGTCATACTAAATATGACCTGGTTACCCCTTTCGGATCAGAATCTACCACTCAAAAAGTATATGAGGGCAGCCCTAATGCTAGTCTATGAAAGGAGCGTGCCTCACAGTAGTGGAAAACAAATGTTCCACTACCAGGACATATAAAACACATATGTACATGTACTTCCTTTTACCTTTATAGCACCCTGCCCTGTGGCTTACCTAGGGTCTACCTTAGGGGCAATGTCTATGTAGAAAAAGGGGAGTTTAAGGCTTGGCAAGTACTTTTAAATGCCAAGTCGAAGTGGCAGTGAAACTGCACACACAGGCCTTGCAATGACAGACCTGAGACATGGTTAAGGGGCTACTTATGCAGGTGGCACAATCAGTGCTGTATGGGTACTAGTAGCATTTAATTTACAGACCCGAGGCACATGTAGTGCACTTTACTAGGGACTTATAAATAAATCAAATATGACAATTGGGGATGAACCAATGTTACCAGGTTTAAGAAAGAGAGTATATGCCCTTTAGCACTGATTAGCAGTGGAAAAGTGTGCAGAGTCCTAAAACCAGCAAAAACAGTGTCAGAAAAGTAGAGGAAGGCAGGCAAAAAGTTGAGGGATGACCATCCTAAGGCTGTCAGGTCTAACAATAATGTTTTAGTAATAGAAGTATATTATATATATGTATATATAAACATACACACACATATGTATATAATTAGTATTAAATGTCACTTAAATTTATTTAATATACATTGCATTAGTTGTGTATTGAAATATTTAAGATTTACTATTGTAAAGTATGTACATTGAAAAAATGATATTTTGTATATATATATTTTTTTTATAAACAAATTTTATTGTTTTAAAAATGCAAATCACCAAACAATTGGCACGGACAGTACGGCAAGTTTCAACTTCAAGTATTGTTGACATTTGAGAGTATAGCATTTCAAGAGGCATGCGTATTTTCATTGCCACACTCAGCATTAAGGGCTACCACTCTGACCTATGACAACAACCCCAGCCATCTACCCCATATCTTCTCATGTTTCCGGGGACAACCCCTCGACTCATACACCAGTTTCTCCTGGTTTGCGCACCAATCCACTCCCCTTCTCCATTTTTTAAAGAATGGAACGGAGGGCAAACTCCAGTTCCGGCAATATCTCTCTTGGCGATCAGCAGGGCCGTTTTATACATTTTTTTGAATTTTTTAAATCAGCAGTTTACTTTAAAATTAACTCTTACCTTCCCCTTTTCTTCGCTTATTTAAAAAATGATATCCAATGGGCTTACTCGTAACTCCTTATTAACATAGTAACCCATGTAGTTCACATTTAAAATACAGATCATAAACAGATGGTGCTTATCAGTCATCAGAGGTCCATCTAGATGCCACTATATTTGTCTGTGAACGCTTTCATTTACTTGAGGTAGAGTACATTTTCATAATTTTGAAGAGGGGATGTTATTGTTCCATGCTGGTATAGTTAGCATGCATAGACCTGCAATGATATGTGACAGTCACAGTTTGGTAGGGCAGTTCACTACTTTGACCGCAAGCTCGATGTGGGTGAAACACTTGTGTTAGTGCGGGGTCTGCTAAAGAGTGGACAATCTGCACCCAGTTTTCAATCTGATACTTTGGAATGAGGAATATTACATTAACCTGCATTTTATCCCACATTTTGTTGTGTAAGGTAGTGCATGAGTGCTATTTTTCCCACAACGAGTCATGTAAAATTGCAAGAGGCAACACCTGCGATGAGGTATTGAAATATCTCACCAATTTTTTTTTTCTCCAAATTTTAGTGCTCCATCATTTCCTTGGAAATCCTAATTTCTTGGACAGCATGATTCAATTAAGACATATAAGTACTTAGGGCCTCATTTATGAGGAAGTGGGGCAGCAAAATTGGCAGCGCTCTGCTGTGTCACTTCAGAAACGCAAGGATGTGCCGTATTCACAACAGTAAGGTGCACCCCTGTGTTTCCCCTAGCACTGGTGCTAAATTTAGCTGCCTAGCCCCAATGCAGGCACCCCTGCACCATAGTGCAAGGGTGCCTGCGTTGCAGGGTCTGATTGTTTATGTTCAGGAAGGTGTCCCTTCCTGCAAGGTGATTTGCTATTTTGATGTATATTGCATTTTGCAGCACACATAGAAGTAGCAAATCATCATTATTTAATGATTGTTTATGTGCAGGAAAGGACACCTTCCCGCACATAAACAATCATTTGTGGCGTTCAATCAAAGTATTTCTCCTGCTTGAGCCATCCTGGGGTGGCGATTCCTCGTAATTCTGGGGCAGCGTCAAAATGCAATGGGTGTTGCAGTGGAACGCCCACAGCAACAATCATTGCATGCCCCTTCCATGCTAAGTGATGCGTGTGAAGGAGCCATATTTACAAGGCAGTGTTAAGCCCCAAAAAGTGATTTAACGCTGCCTTGTAAATATGGCACCAGGCATTGTGCCACAGGAGTGTCACTGAAAGTGATGCTTCTGTGGTGGAAGGGCCTCGTAAATTAGGCCTTTAGGGGCATATTTACAAGAAAGTGGCGCATCAGCTCTGATGCGCCGCTTTTCTTGCATTTCTCTGTACCCCCTAACATCACCATGATAGCTGTGTATTTGCTATACAGTGTACCATGGTGCACATTAGCACAATAGTGTCATAATTTATGACGCTATTGTGGCGCTTTGCTGGCTTAGCGACATAAATTATGGCGCTAGTCCAGCAAAGCACAAGGAGGCCCATAGGTCATTATGGGATCATCACTTTAATGCCTGCCCTGAGCAGGCGTTAAAAATGATGGAAAAAATGGCGTAGTGAAATCTTGTAAATTTCACTGCGCCACTTTTTTGGGCCTCTTTGCATACATTATACCTGGAGCAGGTATAATATGGTGCAAGGGGTTGCAAAGTGGCGCAATGCATGCATTGCACCACTTTGTAAATATGGCGCACAGTGGGCACCTCCTGAATGCCTCCTTAGCATAAAAAAATGACTCTAGGGCAGCGCAAGGGGCTTATAAATATGCCCCTTGGTTCATTATTTGCATCCTAATATAAGGTATTGCAATTTGTTTTAATACATACTGAGATCTTCTTGTGTTTGAAAGCATGCTTTTCTCACAGGAGCAGTGAATTGGTCCCTGAGATGAGCAAAGTGCCCGCTGCTGATATCTGCGTGTGTGTGATCCATGGGTCGATGTTAATATCTTGACTGGGCTGACATATTTAATTGTATAATTCTTTTATTACGTTTTAATCAGAATACAACATTATCATCTAGTTCCAGCGCTGAGAGAGACAAAAAGGAAAAAAAGAATATATGTGATTAGAGTCTGATCTGATATCAAGGGAAATAGGTATGGTAAGGAGAACATGG
Source organism: Pleurodeles waltl (assembly GCF_031143425.1). Taxonomy (NCBI): domain Eukaryota; kingdom Metazoa; phylum Chordata; class Amphibia; order Caudata; family Salamandridae; genus Pleurodeles; species Pleurodeles waltl. The sequence goes on along the minus strand of NC_090436.1, from coordinate 175,865,975 downwards.
CAACAGTAAACATGGCACAAAATCATGAAATGGGCACCCGCCCAGATAAGGGAGCAGCGTTCAAGGCGGGGCTCGAGGCCTGCCCCCATCACCATGCTTCTGTAGCATGTATTCCCTGTAGGACCCCATATATCTGCGGGTCTGGTTCTTGGGCCCAGTAGTTATGTAGAGGTTTCAGCACATTGGTTGCTGAATGTAGCATCCCGCAACCAGTCGCAGAGCCTGGGACCGGGGCCCCTCAGCCAAGCCCTGGCAAATGTCCGCTGGACGGCTACCAGAAGCAAGGCTACCAATTACCTCTTGGGGAGGGGTACCACAATATAAACAATAATCAGGGGAAGTGAGGTACATGGAAAGAGAATAGGTGGTATTTTCCCAATCGTGAAAGAAACCTCAGAGAGTCGGGCTGACAGATCTTTTCATCTTTCCATGGCAGTGCATTGGCTCCCACCACACTGAACAACAGAATCACCTGTTGTTAGCTAGAGTATAAAACAAGGAACTTGAGGTAGGAAGTGATGGCCCAAACCCCCGTTGTTCTTTGTGTGAGTATGCAGAATTTGGCTACGTACAAGAGGGTGCAAGGGAGCTTCTGTGGTACAGTGGAGAGCTGAAGGTCTCAATGGAGAAGAGAAACATGTTTTAGGTGGGGTTCGTTTGATCTGAGTGCCAAATCTCTCTTTTCATCCCCTGTGTAGGAGCAGCCAAGGACCAGCCTTCACAATATTTTACTTAGTTGTCACATATGCGTGCAATATCTAGTTTGGGGAAATGCACCTCTGGTTGGAACGCTGAATGAGAAAGGAATATTGAAAAGTGTTTTCTTGTTTCATGCCCATGCATTGAACACAGAGAAACTACTGAGTAGGCCACTATGCTTTCTTTTGAATACCAAGGGCTAGTTTATTAACTTGTCACACCAAGCATTGGCAAAGCCAATAGCTGTGCCAATAATTGCTTTGTGAATGGGTTTTGTATGAAGGCATGCATTGTATGAAAACAAGTATTGTTTACAAGCCAAAATGTATGTATTTTTATGTAAAATCACACATTACAACATTAGTCCCTGTTACTGAAAAGGTCTACTTATTGTGCAGCTGGCACATTATGCAAGAGCTGAATGTTGTCATTCAGGCTGGTAAGCCAATGGCTGAAGTGGGCTGACCCTCTGCCTCTTGCCGTATGCTGTGGTGAATGAAAGCAAAATCTGACACTACAGCAGACCAATTGATGAAAAGGGCTGACTAATCATCGTTTAGGTAAGTATGTATAGTATGCATACTTTTATTAAAAACAAAAGATCTCTAATTCCAGACACCAAAATGAAGTCATCTGTGACTCATAGGTTTCCTCTTGAAGAGTATAGCATTTTAAGGTATTCCTATGAGTACTCATCGAAATATATGCAACTTATACAGATTTCTGTGAATATAGCTAGAGCTCGACGTTTATGTCTGTTGATTGTCCGTTTATGTCTGTGGACTGGATTGGGAAAATGAGTAGGAGAAAGTATTGCAGACGTGCATTTGCCTATGGATTTTTTTTTCCAGTTCTTGAAACCAGTTTTTCAGTTGGCAGAATCTTTTTTGGACACTTAAATAAAATATGGGACGGAGCTCTGAGATTAAAGTGCACAATTTGAGTGATACAAAATTGGAATGGGTTGTGAGTACTCCAAAGCTAGAACTTCTCATTCGTAAATCTCCTGTTCCTCCCATCAGAAAAACGCCTTCCCACATATAACCCAAAACTTATACCTGCACAAAAACTGCAGTGCTATTTTTTTTATCTGTGAGTGTAGATGCCTGTGGATCCTGATTTCTGTGCAAACAGTATCTGACACTTGCACCATTAGATCGAATTTGTGGCTCACTTAAGTTGAATTTAGATTTAAAATATACTGTGACTATGTCACTGATATTTTATTCTGTGTCTATGAAGGCATTGCACAACAAATGCTGTGGTGGTATTTCCTCATCTTACATAAATGATTGTGTTGGTATCTAAAATTAAATTAAAGTTTCAATCTTTTGAAGTCCAGAAAGGCGGTGTTGGTACTTAGGCATAGAATCATAAGCTACACACATTATCCACTCTTTTTCTTTACGAGAGAGCAGCAAGAAATATTGTGCAAACAATATAATTGCAGATTCTTCGCCATTGCTCTTCTTAGAGGCTCTAAATAACATTTGTCTCTTCCTTCAAGGGATGAGATGGCAGCAATGAACACATTAAAGCCTTCCCGGAGTTCACATGAGGTGCAAAACTGAGATAATGAAAGTGCATTATCTGCTCATTAGAAAACTATCTTTAAGAGCCAAGCTTTTTGTGTATTGTAAAATGCACGGTTAAAACAGTTAGTGTAGCGATAATGGAGTTTAATGCAATTCCAAAAAGGTAGCCTAGTCATATATCATCACTTGTCAGAATAGCCAGGATATTCAGCGTAAGTGTAGAATAGCCCTAATTATGGTCACTGACCCCTACTTTATTTATCATATTATGCACAGAGAAAGGATGGTCAAGAAACGCGGTGACCCTTTTCTAAAGGTCAGCGCATCACCCTGGATGAAAGTGTCTATTCAAAAATGTGTTAACGCATTTAAGTGGAAGTTAGGTAGGAAACAAAACATTTGCTCTTCTAAGTTCCAGTCCTGATTCACGGAATTAGTATTAGTGGTCTTTTCGAACTCCATAATGAATTTACATAGGCAAAAAAATACCATTATTGTTGATTTTTCATCTTCGTACGTTTAGCATTAGAGGTAGGAAATGAGGCTGTAGGACTGAAAACTAGAGATCAGTCATTAAACTCGCACAAACTTTTAGGATCGTGGCCTTTCACAAACATTTTGTACCTTCCCGTTTGGAACGGGTTGGCACTACTTTTCAGTGGTCAGTAAAATGTTAAGGTTTTGCAGCACACATGTAAAGAAGAATATGCCTGAAACTGCAAGTACCTTTGCGTCATGGCACAAAGGTGCCTGCGCTGGAACAAGGCAGCCACAAGTGTGCCAGGGCAAGGAGCGAGCAGAAGTGCACCATATCTTAGTAGATAAAGGTGTATTTCCGCTCTCTCCCTTTCATGCAACACAGCACAGCAAATTCCCTTGCAGTAAATATGGACCTTGGTGTTTGCCATCTCACACTATCTATTGGCTGCCTGGATGATAAGACAACAACACATCAAAGCTCAACCACATTCCTATTTTTATCACATTCCCGTTTTTACCTATAATCTTATTTTACCGATGTCTTTCTGATGTTATGTTTTGAAAATAATATCTTTACGATGAGCCTTGTTTTTTAAATCAAACATAGGCCTACATTATGACAATGGTGGTATAAGCCACCTAACGCCACAGTGGCGGCTGCCAAAAGACCGTCACCGCAGCTACCATCCGTTCGCCAGATTATGACCACAGCCGGACTTCCGCCACAAGAAAGGCGGAAATCCGGCTGTGGTCATACTGGCAGATGGTGGTAAGGTGGCACTGCTACCACCAGCAGCTCCATGCCAGTAGACTGCGCCAGCCGTATCATTACACATGATACCGCCTGGCGTTGTTCTGCTGGCGGGCGCTGCAGGTGTTAGCAGCTCCCCGTTCCCTGCCGGAAGACCCACTGGATGCAGGTAAGTTGGGCTTCCGACAGGGGTGGGGGGGTGAGGGGTGTTTTGTGTGTGTGTGTGTGTGTGTGTGTGTGGGGTTGTGTGCATGAATGTGTGAGTGTGTGCGTGAATGCGACTGTGTGTGTAGTGTTGTTTGCATGGGTGTATGCATGTGTGAGAATGCATGTACAAATGGAAATGTGAATGCATGTCTGTATGTTAGTGTGAATGTGTGTTCGGATGTGTGCGAGAATGAATGGATGCATGCGTCAATGAATGCGTGTATGCCAGTGTGAGTGAGTGTGTGCATGCGTGATGTGTGTCTGCGAGTGTGTGCGTGTATGGGGGGTGGGGAATCGGAAGGGGGGCGTGGATGGAGGAGGGAGTGAGGGGCGTCTGGGGAGTGTTTGGGGGGTGGGTGAGCCTCCTACCAGTGACAGGGAATTAATTCCCTGTCACTGGTAGGGCCTACAGCCAACGCCACGAAAACCATGTCGGTAGGCAGGCTCAAAATGCTGTCGGCAGTACAATAGCGGTGGCCGGGCTGGAGATTGTTATCTCCGGCCTGGCTGCTGCTACCGCCATGATGGTAGGAATGGTAAATTGGCCGGTTGGCTGCAGCCAACCCGCCAATGTCATAATGTGGCGGTATGTACCGCCAGCCTGTTGGCGGTACTACCGCCACATTATCACCGTCCGCCGGGGTCATAAGGACCCCCATATACTTTTATTGTATGGATTGTAACTTGAAATAAACTCTTTCTGGCTGACAAACTAAAATAAACATTTCCTATTGCCTTTCCTTATCACTTTCTCTTCTTCTTCACCTTTCTTCTCTCTGTCTCTCATTTTTTCTACTGATTTCTATTGTTTTAGACATGGCATTCTTGGCGTGGTTTCCCCCTGTTTTTGTCTTTGCTTCCTATATTCTTGACTGCATGCTTTACTTAGTTTTTGCTGGTTTTGGTACTCTTGGCACTTTATCACTGCTGACCAGTGCTAAAGTGCAAGTGCTCTCTGTGTAAGTTGTATCGGTGATTGGCTTTTCTATGATCGGCATATGTGGTTTACTAGTAGGTCTCTAGTAAAGTGCACTAGAGGTGCCCACGGCATGTAATCCAAATGCTACTAGTGGGCCTGCAGCACTGATTGTGCCACCCACCTGAGTAGCCCTGTAAACATGGCTCAGACAAGCCACTGCAGTGTCTGTATGTGCCGTTTTAAACTGCCAATTCGACCTGGCAAGTGTACCCACTTTCAAGGCCCAAACCTTCCCTTTTTGTGCATGTAGGGCACCCCTTAGGTAAGCCCTAGGGAGCCCCATGGGCAGGGTGCAGTGTATTTAAAAGGTAGGACATGTACTGGTCAGTTTTACATGTCCTGATAGTGAAATACTGCAAAATTTGTTTTTCACTGTTGCAAAGCCTATATCTCCCATAGGTTAACATGGGGACTTCCTTTAAATATCTTTTAAGTGCAGTTTCTCATTGGGAGCAGATAGAGGTCAGGAGTTTGGGGTCTCTAAACTCGCACTTCAAAAATACATATTTTGGCAAAGTTGTTTTTAGATGGTCAGTTTGAAAATGCCACTTTTAGAAAGTGGGTATTTTCTTACTTAGCCATTCTGTGCCTCTGCCTGCTTGTGGAATCCATGTCTGGGTCAGACTGACAGTTGGGCTGTTTGTGAATTCCCTCTAGACAGTGACACAAAGGGAGCTGGGGAGTGTCCTGCATATCATGATGGGTCTCCTGGGTTAGAGTGGGGATTGAGGAACTGAGACCTGCAAATGAAAGGGCTGTGCATGTCCTCACACAATGCAGTCTCTGACCCTATGATGTGTGTCTGGGGCCAGGTCTGGGCAAGGCAGGATCTTGTAAACAACAGAGACCTTGAGGTTTGCCTGCTTCACAGGCAGAAATGGGTATAAGTAGTGGACCCAAAATCCCAGACTTCAAGAATACTTCTGGATCCAGTTGCTGCTTCTGCCTTAGAGAGGACAAAGACTGGACTTTGCTGTGTATCCTACTTTTGAAGTTTCTCCAAGGGCTTGGACTGAGTTTGCCTTCTGTTAAGAAGTCTCAGGGACAGCAAAGACATCACCTACCAGCCTCTGGGTTCACTTGCTGTGGACCTTAACTTGCCAGGTGGTGCTTATTCCAGTTCCTGGGCCCTTGGGAGTGAAAGCTGGTTGAAAATCAAGAAAAACCTAGCGCAATGATCCCAGACTAATGCCACTGCCTGACCCCGCGATGCCGCCTGCAGCCGAAGCCATGGTCCCTGCTGGAGTGCGACAACCCCGACTGACATTGCAGGCCTGACGCGCTGCAGCCTCGCTGGCGTCCCATGACTTTGTGTGTCCCGAGTGCTGTGTCACCGACGTCCGTGACACCCATCTCTGGTGCGGCGCTTGCAGCCCTGTGATGTGACTGCGACCCCGTGAGGTTGCCCCACTGCATCTTGACCCGCCGCCCTTCACCCCGTTAGAGTGTAAGGAACTAACGCTTCGCACCGATGCTACCTCATCCACTCTTCTGCAGCACTGGAGCTGATGCCACACCGGATCCAGCGACGCCTCGCTTCCCTGACTCCGTTCACCGGCTTGTTTCCTCACTTTCAAAAGGTACTGTACGTCGGGGTCCATGGACTCCGGGACCAGCACCATTGACATCAGATTGCTGGGAACGACTCCGTCACAATGCTGTGATAGCACTAAATTGAAGCATTTGTGTTACTAAGCGGTATATTCAAGTTTAATCTTTGAAAATTCATAACTTAGCTTGTGTGTGTTGGATTTTTGTTGTTTTGGTCTTGTTTAAATCATATCAATATTGGCTATATCTCTAAACTGGTGTTGAGTCCTTTTGTGGTGTTTTCACTGTGTTACTATGTGCAGTTGTACAAATAGTTTGCACATTGCTTTTAAGATAAGCCTGGCTAGAATGAGGGTCTCTGCTTGGAAAGAGTGCAAACTCATTGCCAACCAGAGACCCCATTTCTAACATATCGGTTTTGCAATCTCCTCTTCATTTCCAATGTTTTCCTTCCCTTTGTTTTATCTTCTTTTCCCCCTCCCTCAATGACTTCTGCAAGTTTCCATTTTCTCTCATCTTCTGTCACTTTCTCTTATCTTTTATCTTATTGTCCTTTTCTAACCTCCTCATCTTTGTCTCCTTTTGTCCTTAGAAGTAGAGCGTTTTGAAGGTCACTCCAGGGTAGGTTTCCCTAGATCCCACACAAAAATATGATTTGTTTTTGGGGAGCGGGGGGTGGGAAGATGGGCTGATATTGTTAACCCTTTCATCTGAGTTGTATTTACAAGAGTGCTTAGGTGTTCAGAATTTGGCAACCAGAAAGTGCTATGCTGTTACAGGGGAAACATAACAAATCCCGTTGCAAACCCCTGAATGAGTGTGTACAAAAAATGTGGTTAATTTGTATATAAAGGAGTATTTATTTTGTGCTCTCCTTCTGTAAGAATTACCATCATAATAATGAATATTCAGCAATGTCATATATGTCATTGCGAATAAAAGCTGCATCCCAAATATTGTTGATCAACCTTCCACATGAATTTGAGCAATTCACACCAGTTGCCTTGCCTTTCTAGATTGTTGCCCAGTCATGTAATACCCACTATTGATAAACCAAAATGCCTTCACTTCAGTGTCTCAAGTAACAGCTTTACTCCCAGCAACCAGATTCTATTTGACCTTTCCTAATAACAGCCAGTTTTGAGGCTTTTGCTTGCTGAGAGTATTTCTGTGGAGCACATGGAAGCCTATTTACTCAGAACCTCCTGCAACACCAAGCTAAAATAATTATTTCATTAGAAGTATCACAGAAGTACTAGTTTGTTACTTTGGGCCCATTAGCCATGAATGCTGATGTTATGTTTCAAGGTCATCCTACAGGGCTCAGAGCTCTTTAGCCTCAATGGTGTAGAAGAGAAAATGAGGGGATCTTAAACGATCAATTGTGTTGCATGAAATAGAGCAAAGAATAACAGAATTTACTTCGAGGCCTGAGTTTCTGTTCTAATGCGGTTATTCTTCTCATGTCATTCTTCTGCTTCTCCTAATCTACATCACATTTCTTTTGCTTGTTTTTTTCCTCCTCTTACTCTTCTTTTTTCACCCTCCCTATCCCCACTGTTCCATCAAGTTTGCTTCTCTTCTTGTACACCTCAAATGTTTTTCTCCTCCCCTTATCTTCCTTCTGTTTTCCTCTTCTGTTTTCATTCGTTTCTTCTCCTTTCCTTTTTGATTCTCATTCTACTTTTCTACTGACTCCCACTCCTATTATCTATTCACCTTTTTTCCAGCAGCTGCCTCACCATCCCTTCCAACTCCTTTTTTGCTTCTTGTTGTGTCATCCAAACTCCGCACTTTCTTGTTAACTACATCTCCTTTTTCCTCTTCTCCCCTCATTTTCTTCTCGCTTCAAGAAGCCCACTCCTTACATGCCTAATTCTCAGTCTTCTCTTGTCCTCCCTTCTCTTCTGTCCACCGAGTACTCCTTCTGTTCTCATCTCTTGAACTACTCTTATGCTTATATATTCCTTCTTTGACTCTACCTTTCCTGCTTCTCTCTTTTTATCTTCTCAATCTCGTATCACTTTCCCTTCAGACCTGTCCTCTCTGGCCGCCTGTAACCCCTTCCATGCTAAGCATGGAACGGTTCCATACTCAGCGGCGGTGGGCATGTGCTGAGGACGGTGCACCCACCCACAGGGGAAGCACTAGAGCTCCTCCTGTGGGCCACCCATTTCAAACCCCCCCCACAGGGGATGGCAGCGGAATTGTTTCCTATGCCACTCCCACCACCCTCGTTGGTGATCTGGTGATGTCAAATAATGACATCACTTGCAGCTGGGACGCGCTGGAAGCCATTCGCTTCCAGTGCATCTTCAGGAGAGGACATCATTTCGATAAGTCCTTCTTGGGAGGTTTGGGTGGGGGGGAAACAGACACAGGGGAAAAGGAAAGAGTTTTTCCTTTACTCCTGTGCCTGTTTAGAGTGGATTCCTGCTCCACGATTGCGGTGAGAGCCACGATCGTAGAGCAGGACTCTACCATTGGGCTACAAGTTTTTTTTTTTTTTAAACAAGGGCCACTCACCTAGGGAGACAATAGTGATATCTATGTTTTGGCCCCCTGGGGGTCAGATCAGTTATCTTTTTGAGCCGACCTGCCCCCCCTCCCAGGGCGACTGAAACCCACTACACCACCAGGGATTGTGTTAGGTTTAATTTGTTAGGGGAGAGACCCCTTAGGCAAGGGTCAGTCCCTTGAGGGCCCCCCTGGGAGTAGATCAGCTTTTTTTTGGCCGATCTGCCCTCCCCCCCCCCGGAGTTGAAATCCACTAGACTACCAGGGATTTTTGTCTGCATTATGTTTTTAAGGGGAGTGACCCCTATGGGGCAATATTTATCCATGTTTCACTCTCCCCCCCCCGGGTGTAGATCAGCCATTTTCTTGGTCCAAACCCACTGGACACAAGGGAATTTATTTAATACATTTGTGTGGAGCAACCCCTTGGGCAAGCCCACTAGACACAAGGGATTTTCTTTTTGATATTTTAGGGGGTGGCTCAATAGGGCCCTTTGGTGTGGAATTGGTATGCCTTTGGCTGTTTTTGGCCACCACTAGACACCAGGGAAAGTTTGTGTGTTTTGTACTCTTAACTGTTTTGTTTCTTATCATTGTTTACATTTGTGATTGTAATGTTTTATTTCTCCTTTTCATTCTAGTGCAAAGCTTTAGATTTCCTTTGCTGTGACTCCTGCTTGCGGTTGATCTGCAGTTTGTGTAGTTGAATGTGTTTGGTAAGAAAATGTTTTTTGTACTGTTTATTCTAAATGAGTATAATTTCCCTGCATGAATGTGTTTTTATGTGTTTAGCATCTGTTTTATTGTGTGTGAAATTACCCTTGCATTTCTGCACAATATATATTGTGCCATCTTGTAATTTTTTGGGTTTTTTCTTTCTAGTGAGATATCATTGGTGCTTACTGTGTCTGTGCAGAGTAGGTGTTGGTGAGTCTAGCTGTCTCTGGCAAGTGAGTGGCATTGTTTTTGAGTAATTAGGTCTTTGTGATAAAGCCACACTTTGTTTATTACTTATTTTACATGGTGTTGGTTATTGCTCACTCATTTGTGAAGTTGCTTTTATTAGTAAGGATTATGGCTAGCACAGGATTACCACTCAGCAGGTAGTTAGTATGTTTTTTTAATCTTCCTCTGACCATGATTATGAGACTGACTCTGCACCTGAGGCAGAGGAGGAAGTGTAATGCTCTGGCAGTGAATTTTCTGTCTGGTAGGAATCATTTGATGATTGAGCCACTTTCAGTGGAAGTGCCTCCTTTACAGGAGAAGGGCACTAATGTGCAAATAGTGCAGCAAGAGGCATCTGGGCTGCAAGGCTTCCCACTGGAAGAGCTGAACTATGGGTTGCCCCAAACATGGTGAAGCCGGAGTTGCCTGCCTTTACTGGTGAAGCAGGGTGTAGAGTGAATACTGAAAACTTTTTGTCTATAAATTTCTTTCTGTTTATTGATGATGTATTTTTGGGTGAGATTGTTGAGCAGACTATCTTGTGTGCTAAACAGCATTTGAGGGACAACAGTGCCAGGCTTAAGCCCCACTCTAGAGCTAGCAGGTGGACTCCTGTAAATCTGGCGGTAGCCGTCACTATAGTCATAATGGTCTACTAGTCCCTTGATGGCAACGGCTATATTTCCTGCAACCATGAGTTGTGATTGTTTTTTGCTTCTGCTTTGGATGCTGCATTTTGCTGATAATGCTTCAGCGTTACCACAAGATCACCCTATTATGACCGTCTTTTTAAGATTTGGGCTATCCTTTATCACTTTGTAGATTGGTTTTCAAAGATTTATGTTCCAGGGAAAGAAATAGCTGTGGTTGAGTCTTTGATCTTGTTCAAAGGCCGTTTGGTTTTTAGGCAGTACATTCCTAGCAAGAGGGCACATTATGGAATTAAGATGTATATGCTGTCTGAGAGTAGGACTGGGTATGTCTATAACTTCAGGATGTACACTGGTAGGGATTCCAGTATTGACCTTCCCCCCCAGTTGTCCGTCCACTTTCAGAGTTAGTGAGAAAACTGTGTTGGAACTTGGTAGAGGACTTTTTAACAAAGGTCACCATTTGTATGTAGATAACTTCTACCTTGGTGTGCAATTGTACAGCGAATTGGACAAATTGGACACTGTTGCTTGTGGCACAATCTGCTTTAAACATAAAGGTTACCTAATAGAACTTGTTTATAAAAAAACTTTAGAGGGGACAGTGCTGCACTTTGCGTAGTGATGAAAGTTTAGCTGTGAAATGTGCAGACAGGAGAGATGTCTACATGCTGACTACCATCCATGATGAAAGTACTTCACCTGTGACTGTTTGGGGTGAGGTTGCTGAAGTGTGCAAACCAGTGTGCATTTTACACTATAATAAGCCCATTGGAAGTGTTGATCGAGTAGATGAGAGGTTGAAACCTTACACTACTATTTGTAAAGCTTACATTTGGTATAAGAAGTTGTCTATCAATCTCTTCCACTTAGCAACCTTTAATGCTTTTGGGGCCATATTTATACTTTTTGACGCAAAACTGCGCTAACGCAGTTTAGCGTCAAAAAATTTAGCGCCGTCTAACGCCATTCTGAAGCGCCATGCGGGCGCCGTATTTATGGAATGGCGTTAGCCGGTGCAAGCAGACCGGCGCTGCCTGGTGTGCGTGGAAAAAAACCACGTAGACCAGGCAGCGCCGGCGTTGGGCAAAAATGACGTTAAGGCGTCTTAAAATGGGGCAAGTCAGGTTGAGGCAAAAAAATCGTCTTAACCCGACTTGCGCCATTTTTTAACGACGCCCATCCCCCATCAACATGACTCCTATCATTGTAAAGATAGGAGTCATGCCCCCTTGCCCAATGGCCATGCCCAGGGGACTTATGTCCCCTGGGCATGGTCATTGGGCATAGTGGCATGTAGGGGGGCACAAATCAGGCCCCCCTATGCCCAAAAAAATAATTAAAAAATAAAATAAAAATACTTACCTGAACTTACCTGAATGTCCCTGGGGTGGGTCCCTCCGTCCTTGGGTGTCCTCCTGGGGTGGGCAAGGGTGGCAGGGGGGGTCCCTGGGGGCAGGGGAGGGCACCTGTGGGCTCATTTTGAGCCCACTTGTCCCTTAACGCCATGCCTGACCCAGGCGTTAAAAAGCGGCGCAAATGCGCCGTTTTTGGCCACGCCCACTCCCGGGCGTCATTTTTGCCCGGGAGTATAAATACCACGAAAAGGCCTGGGAGTCATTTTTTAAGACGGGAACGCCTCCCTTGCATATCATTAACGCAAGGAAGGGGTTCACGCTAAAAAATGACGCCCACTCCGGGCACTTTGGCGCCCGAAGCGTCTAACGCCATAGTATAAATATGGCGTTAGTTTGCGTTAGTTTAGCGTCGAATTTGCGTCGAAAAAAACGACGCAAATTCGGCGCAACCAGAGTATAAATACGGCCCTTGATGTATTCAAGGATTGTTCTTAGTCACAGATGACATTTGTTCAGTTCCAGGAGACTTTGGTAGGCAGCCTTTTTTGTAGAGGAACAGGGACGTGTTTCTACAGTTGGAGTGGTAGAGGATGTGGCTAGAATGAAATATCACTACTTTGATGATCACATTCCTGCCATGCCCAAAAAGAATTTCCCAGTAGGAGATGTAAAGTCTGTATGTGAAGAAAAGTGTGGAAGGAGACTCATATGTGCTGCCATGACTGTCCTTCTAAACCTGAGTAGTGTATGCCCACATGCTTTAAACAGTACCACACAATAATGAGTTTTTGGGAGCAACTGTGAGCGTAAAAGTGAACTGCTTGGTATGTATCATTTTCTATTATTTGTTCAGTTCACATTTGGCATTAGTGCGATGTATTTAGTTAGAGCTGTTGTGTTTGTAGTTTTGTATTTACTTACAATTGGTTTGTGTTTTCTTGTTTGTTAAAATAAATGCGATGGTATGCGTGGACTAGTGCTGGGCTGGTGGTGTGCGTGGGCTGGTGGTGTGCGTGGGCTGGCGGTGTATGTGAGCTGGTGATTGGCTGGCCCTATGTGAGTAGTGATTTGCTGCTGGTCACTACACACACTGCTAGCCAAACATCAGTCCACACACACCATCAATCAGAGTGATTACTGTGTCAGGCATATGAAAGTGATGGACCCTTGAATCGCGTGGTTTGGTGATGTGAGTGATGCTGCTGGCAGCGTGAATAGTCTTGTGTGTGTAACGTATGAAAAGTGTGTGAATGAGCTGTAAAGCAGTTGGTGCATTGACATGGCTTTACAGCTCACGAGCTGTGTCATATTGGTTCAGTTTTTTACCCTTTCAGTTATTAACAGTGCGTTTAATTTTTGTGAAATCTCTTGTTAATAAATTTTATATATTGAACCATCACTCACCCCTAGTGCAAAATCTAACAAGTATGTATGTTATAAGTACAGTTGGTAGCAACAAGACCATTTTATGGCACTTCTCCTCTCAGTTGGGAATTCAACTCACAAACAAAAAAAACACTCCACTGTAATTAGGCATCAAAGCATACCCCTGGCATGCTAGGTGTCTCGGGTAGGACCACAATGATGAAGCATGCTACCAACTAGTTTAATGTGTAAGGTATTTTTTTAACAAAATCTAAGGGCGCTTTTTCACAATTTGAATGTTTGGGACATCACAGAAGTTGGAGACTTGGTAGCATGCTTGTTTCTTGTCTACAGAAAACCTACCAACTTTAGATATGTTTGAAAACTAGACACCACAGGAGTACATGGTGGTGTGCCACTCGTGGATCCCAACAAGTTTTCTTTCCCACAATGCCCTGCAAACCTTAAAATGTGACTAAAAACACACATTTTATTGCACTCTGTGTCATATTCTTCCAAAAACATAATGAAACCAGAAATTTTCTACCACCCAGCATTCCCCTTGGTCACCTGATAAAAATGCTACCTCACTTTTGTGGGTGGGCCAAGTGCCCAAAACACAACATGGACACATCAAAAGTATCTATCACAAAACAACCTGTTTTTGCAAGGGGGGCACCTGAGTTTTTGGTCCTGGGCTCGGTGACCATTTAGGGAAACCTACCAAACCCAGACATTTCTGAAAACTAGACACCCCGGGAAGTGCAGAGAGATGTGGCTTGTGTGGATCCCTCAACATTTTCTTACCCAAAATCCTCTGCAAACTTCAAATTTAGCTAAACAAATCCAATTGTCTTCACATTTCTGTGTGGGATCACCACCCAGCTTGTCCTACCACCCATCATTTCCCTTGATATCCCAATAAAAATTATACCTCACTTGTCAAGGTGGGCCTAGTGCCTGTGACAGGGAAGGGCCAAAAACGTGTAGAGATTGAAAGGGCACCATAAGCCCAGTTTTTTCTAAATACGTTTTTAGGCTGACTGTGGTTTCGGCACCCACACAAGTGTGGTATCATTTTAATCAGGAGACTTGGAGAAATGCTCGGTGGAAAGAAGTATGTGGCTCCCCTCCAGATTCCAGAACTTAGCATCACTGAAATGTGAGGAAAATGTGTTTTCTTTGACAAATTGTGAGGTTTGCAAAGGATTATAGGTGACAGGCCCTGGTGAGAGCCCCACAAGGTACCACATCCTGGATTCCCCTTGGTGTGTAGTTTTCAAAAATGTACATGTTTGCAAAGTTTCCCTAGGTGCCGGCTGAGCCAGAGCCCAAAATTCACAACTAGGCACTTTTCAAAAAAACACCTCGGTTTTCAGTGGAAAAATGTGATGTGTTCATGTTGCGTTTTGAGGTGTTTCCTGTCAAGATCACTAGACCTACCCACACTAGTGAGGTGCCATTTTTATCAGGAAACTTGGGGGAATGCTGGGTGGAAGGAAGTTTGTGGCTCCCCTCAGATTCCTGGGTGGAAGGAAGTTTGTGGCTCCCCTCAGATTCCAGAATTTTGCATCACCAAAATGTGAGTGAAATGTGTTTTTTAGACAAATATTGAGGTTTGCAAAGGATTCTGGGTGACAGAAACTGGTGAGAGCCCTACAAGTCACCCCATCCTCTATTCCACTTTGTGTGTAGATTTCAAAAAGGTACATGTTAGACCTGACAGCCTTAGGGTGGTCACCCCCAACTTTTTGCCTGCCTCTCTCCACTTTTTGACCCTGTTTTTGCTGGTTCTAGGACTCTGCACACTTTACCACTGCTAACCAGTGCTAAAGTGCATATGCTCTCTCCCTTAAAACATGATAACATTGGTTCATACCCCATTGGCATATTTGATCTACTGGTCCTGTAGATTGAATGCTACTAGTGGGCCTGCAGCACTGGTTGTGCCACCCACATAAGTAGCCCCTTAACCATGTCTCCGGCCTGCCATTGAAAGGCCTATGTGTGCAGTTTCACTGCCACATTGACTTGGCATTTAAAAGTACTTGCCAAGCCTTAAAATCCCCTTTTACTACATATATGTCACCCCTAAGGTAGGCCCTAGGTAACCTCGAGGGCAGTGCTGTGTAGGTAAAAGGCAGGACATATATCTGTGTGTTTTATATGTCCTGGTAGTAGAAAACTCCTAAATGCGTTTTCCACTGCTGTGAGACCTGCTCCTTTCATAGGCTAACATTAGGGCTACCCTCATAAACTGTTTGAGTGGTAGATTCTGATTAGAAAGGGGTAAACAGGTAATATTTAGTATGGCCAGAATGGTAATACAAAATCCTGCTGACTGGTGAGTTTGAATTTTATATTACTATTTTAGAAATGCTATTTTTTGAAAGTGAGCATTTTTCTGCACTTAAATCCCTCTGTGCCTTAAAGCCTGTCTCCAAGCCACATCTGGGCTAGGCTGGTTAACAGATCCCTGGTGCATTTCACCCAGACACCCACAAACACTGGATGCTCAGTCATACCTGCACACATTTGCATTCTGAATGGGTCTTCCCGGGCTGGAAGGTTGGAGGGCCTGACACTGACATTTCAATAGACAGTGGCCTGCCCTCATACAAAGGACTGCCAAACCCCCTTCTGGGACCCTGGCAGACAGGGTTGTACTGAAAGGGGACCTTGTGCACTTCAAAACCACTCTTTGAAGTCTCCACCACTTTAAAGGCACTTTTGGGTATATAAACTGGGTCCCTGACCCTACCAAACCAGACATTTCTTGGGACAGACACTTTGCACCAGAACCTGCAACCTGCCAAGAGAAGCTGCTTGGCTGCCCAAAGGACTCACCTGGACTGCTTTGCTGTAAAGGACTCCTGCCTTGCTGTTGCCCTGCTGCCTTGCTGACCTTTGGCTCTGCTGAGAAGTGCTCTCCAAGGGCTTGGATTGAGCTTGCCTCCTGTTGCCTGAAGCCTCAGCCAAAAATACTTCATCTCTGCAAAGAAACTCCTTGTATGGCGAAAATCGACGCACAGCCTGCCGGAATCGATGCAGAGCCTGTCCAGTGGTGAGAAAATCACTGCATCGCCGAACCAGAACGATGCAGCCCGGCTCCCTGAGTGGAGTTCGATGCAGCACTAACGTTTTGACCAGAACTTCGACGTACAGCCACCAGATCGACGCATCAACAAGCCGGAGCGACGCAGCCAAACTTCCTGTGAGAGGATTCGACACAGTGCCAGCCGTGCGGCAGAAATTCCGCTGAATCACCCGCCGGATCGACGTAACAGCTGTGACTTCGCCCCACACGCTCAGCTTTCCACACATCGACCCTGGGCATCAAAAGACCCTGCATCGCTAAGAGCATTCAAGCCTGAGCACGGGAAATTGCTGCAAAGCCCTTACCGCGTGAAAAAGAATCAATGCATTGTCTGTGTGCACCCGGAAAACAGACGCACACCTACCTTTTTCCACGCATTTCCTCCTCTGTGCTTGCAAGAGACAATTGTTGCTTTTAAGAACTTAAGTCTCTTCTTATCTTTACAAAAGTGATATTTCAACTTGTGATTATCAGATCTTGATCGTTTTGACCTTCATTTAACCAGATAAATATCCTATATTTTTCTAAACCTGTGTGGTGTCTTTCTGGGGCGTTCTCTCTTTGTTATTGCATGATTTATTGCACAAATCCTTTACACATTACCTTTAAGTTAAGACTGACTGCTCAGTGCCAAGCTACCAGAGGGTGGGAACAGGATAATTCGGACTGTTTGTGTGACTTACCCTCACTAGGATTGTGATCCCTATTTAGACAAGGGTGTATACCTCTGCCAACTAGAGACCCCATTTCTAACAGTACATGTTTGCTAGGTTTCCGTAGGTTCGGCTGAGCTAGAGCCAAAAATCCACAGCTAGGCACTTTGCAAAAAACGCATCAATTTCAATGGAAAAATGTGATGTGTCCACATTGCGCTTTGGGGCATTTCCTGTCACAGGCACTAGGCCTACCCACACAAGTGAGGTACAATTTTTATCAGGAGACTTGGGGGATTGCTGGGTGGAAGAAAGTTAGTGGCTCCCCTCAGATTCCAGAATTTTTGCATCACCAAAATGTGAGGAATATGTGTTTTTTTTTTTTTTTTACAAATTTTGAGGTTTTACAAAGGATTCTGAGTGAAAAAACCTAGTGAGAGCCCCACAAGTCACCCCATCATGGATTCCCCTTGGTATGATTCTTTCAAAAAGGTACAGATTTGCTACGTTTCCCTAGGTGTCAGTTGAGCTAGAGCCCAAAATCCACATCTAGGCACTTTGCAAAAAAATAGCAGTTTTCATGTGATGTGTGCACGTTGCGTTTCGGGGCGTTTCCTGTTGCGGGCACTAGGCCTACTCATACAAGTGAGGTACCATTTTTATCAGGAGACTTGGGGGGAACACAGAATAGGACAACACATGTTATTACAAATTGTCTTTCTCTGCATTTGTGCCTTCCAAATGTAGGACAGTGTGTTAGAAAGAAGTCATTTTGAGAAATGCCCTCTAATTCAGATGCTTTTATGGGTACCCCTAAATTCAGAGATATGCAAATAGGCACTGCTTCTAAACTCCATATCTTGTGCCCATTTTGAAAATACATAGGTTTCCTTGATACCTATTTTTCACTCTTTATATTTTACTGTATGAATTGCTGTATACCCTGTACACAATGAAAACCCATTGCAAAGTGCAGCTCGTTTATTGGCTCTGGATACCTTAGGTTCTTGGTGAACCTATAAGCCCTATATATCCCCACAAGGCACAAGCGGACGTAACAGTATATTGCTTTCGAAAATCTGCCATAGCTGGAAAAAGTTAGCTTTTTTTTCAACTCAATTTCAATATTTTATTTATTTCTATAGGAAAACCTTGAAGGATCTACACAATTGACCCCTTGCTGAATTTAGAATTTTGTCTACTTTTCAGAAATGTATAGCTTTCCAGGGTCCACCATTGGTTTCACACCCATATTTGTCACTAACTGGCAGGAGGTTGAAAGCACAAAAATAGGAAAAATAGGGTATGTCCCAGTAAAATGCCAAACCTGCAGCCGTGGCCTGTCCTTTGGAGCAGTGGGACCATGCACCCCACATTTTGCCCCACAAAAAGAGTGTCTGTCAGGCTGTGCAAAGGTCAGCCTAACAGAGGCTCTTTATTTTCAGGTCAGGCAGCCAGGAGCTGGACATGCGCTGTTTGCGCAGGCTACCGGCTGCCTGACCTGAACTTTGCGGGGCTGAAGAAGGCACAGCCCTGTGGGCGTGACCTCTTCAGCCTAGCAAAGGTGCCTCGAGGCCCCCCCCCCCATGACGAGGGCTAACGTCACTGATTGCTTCAGACCTTGGAGCTTCAGTTTTAAGTCCTGAAGTGCCAAGGGCTGAGTGTCAATCAGTGACACCTCGTCACAGAGAGGGATGGGGTCAGCAGTCTCACTGACCCCATCCCACTCTGTGATGAGTTTGGACTGCTGCCTTCCCTCACTGGCTGACCTTAGGTTAGCCAGTGAGGGAAGGCAGCAGTCCCAACCCTCCTGGGACCTCCGAGGCAGAGCTGAAGGTAAGTGTGTGTGTGTGTTTTTTTTTTTCAAATGAATGGTGTGTGCGTCTATGTTTGAATATTTGATAATGCCCGCATGTGAATGAATGTGAGTATGCACGTGTGCCTGTGTGTCCCGCCCGCGTCCCCCCCTCCTAAAATTACCGGCCGCCACTGCAAAACTGTGTTGAAAAATTTAGTTTTCTGATTCTAGTCTACCTGTTCCTGAAAGCTGGGAAGATGGTGATTTTAGCACCACAAACTCTTTGTGGATACCATTTGCAGGGAAAAAAGCAGATGCTTTCTTCTGCAGCACTTTTTCCCATTTTTCCGAAAAAACTCAAATTTTAGCTGTATTTTGGCTAATATCTCGGTCCCCACCAAGGGAATCCACAATCCCTGGGTGCCTCTAGAATCTCTAGGATGTTGAAAAAAATAACGCAAATTTGGCGTGGATAGCTTATGTCGACAAAAAGTTATGGTGGCCTAAGCGCAAACTACCCCAAATAGCCAAAAAATAGGCTTAGCACAGAAGGGGGAAAAGGCTTAGCATCAAAGGGGTTAAACATTTCCCCATGTCACACCTTCCACATCTCATCGTCATGCCCTCTTTTTTATTCTTTCTGTCATAGTTATCAATTCCTACAGTTCCCCTTTCACTCTTATCTGTTACTCTACTTGCCTCATCTTCTTCGTATATTCTGTTTTATTTTGCTTCTCTCTCATCCCTACTTTTTCACCTCACCATTCTTTACTCTCTTCCTCAATCTGTTTTTCCGTCAGTGCTAATTGTCATTGCTTCACCCCTTCTCCGGTTCTTCTCATCTTTTCTTTCCCCACTGGTGCCCTTCTGTGCACATACTCTTTTGTTTCTGTTTCTTTTCTTCTCATATTCTATACCTTGTTATCCCCTTCTCTGTCTTTTTCTTTTTTCTTCTTTTTATGAATTTCATTTATTTTCCTCAATTCTCCCTTATTTGATCTATTCTTTATTTTCAGTCTGTGCTTTCTATTCTTCTTTTCTAAGCTCTTGCCTTCACTTTTCTGCTTCCCATTCCTCATGATTAATCGTGTCTTATTCTCTTATTGTTCTATTTTTATCCTTTTCCTTTCCTGGTCTCCTCTTTTCCTTTTGAGCTTTGCCTCTCGTTATCTCCTTTTCCAGTTTTTGGTCTTCTCATTGTCTTTTTGTTCTTTCCTACTTTAACTCTTCACCACTTTCTGGTCTCCTTTTTGTCCTTTCTTTTCTTCCCAATCCAACCTCTGCCTCTTCTCATCACTATTCCTCCTTGAGTTCACCTCCTTTTCTTATTCAACCCTTGTGTCACTCGCCTGCAGGAAAAGAATGTGAAAATGTAACATCAATTTTTGTAGCCTTTATGGTATGGGAGACTATTATTGAGAAAAAAAGTTAACCAGGAATGAGGGAGGAGGAAGCTTGACAGAAAAAACATATGTTTGAAATTCATCGCAGTAAATGTTGTACTTCTTTGCTGTGGGGATAGATAGGGGAAATGAAGAATAACTAGAAAGGCGTTACAAATAGTTGTAGATTTTTCTGTAAATATTTAATGCAACCTGGTGCACTCACACAGTTGTCTGTAAGAGCCAGGGGAGGCAGTACAAAATATGGGAGGGCACTGGAGGCCATGAACCATAGGTGTTTATTGAGGAGATCATTAATGGAAATCCCAAAGCTTCTAAACAGTGTATTGTCTCAGTAAGAAGGGGCAGGGCCCAGGAAATGTTGGAGTGCAAAAGAATGGTAAAATAAGCGAACAAAATAAATAGTAAAAATCCATAGCGTAGCTTACCTGTCATCTTATATACTAGACAGTGATGGGTGACCAAGCTTCATCAAGAATATGCAGCCTAATTATGGAACCTAATTATGGGGACAAACTGGTGGAAGGGTATTGCAACAACTTTGCGGGCCACTGGATTCTTGTTGTATATCACACACCCTATGTGGTAGCATGGCAATTAAACTTTGTTAGCCTCTGTGGATCTCTACTGATGGACCTCATTGAAATATTTGTCAGTTATAAATGCTTGTTTGAAAACGTTTAGCTAATTAGCAATAAGAAGTTTCCCGGAAAAGGATCACATTGGTCTCATCTTGAATATCCGCACTGAGACCTTTTCCTTATGTAAGCAATAATATGGACAGGCAAGACCAGGGGATGTGAAAAAACAATGGATAGCAGCTTTATTTCTTACACACATGGCTAAAGAATGCACAAACAGATCAGTAACAGAGGCGTGATTACTAGAGACATGTGCCACACTGACCCTTTCAACATATCATGAGGAGCCGAACCAGACTGTGATTTGCAAAACAATCTACCAAACCATTTGGAAATTGTCCTCACTTTGAAGAAAGTGTTTTGTGCCATACTAGAGACAGACTGTGCCTGATATAAAAGAACACATCCTGACATGGTGCAGCTGGGCATAGTTCTCCCTCAAGGATGGCAGCCACGGACACATGCACAGTTACTTCTCATTCCTTAGCTCCAATCAATTATAAGCTTAAGGCCCATATCTATACTTTTTTAGCGCCACATTTGCGTAATTTTTTTACGCAAAAGCGGCTAAAATGTGGCGCTAAAAAAGAATAAATATGGGCCTAAATTTCCTATCTCTCACTCTGTTTCACTATACAAGGAGCAACTACATAAACCACAATATAATTCTTATTTCAGTCATGTCATATCACACAGAACCACTGATCCACTCAACCAAGCATGTCCAAAGGAGTAGGGTGCTACCCATATATAAATCACTTAGGCACCTCATCGGGATGGAAATGTATATATAAATGAAACTATAGTACAACACAATACCAAAGGTTTCCCTGAGAACAGTCTTACACTGTTGCAGCTCAAAGAGCTAGTAGTTGGGAGACAATGGCAGTGGTTTGGGCATAGGACCATATCGTGGGATCACAGTGCATTTAACAATCCCTAGTACCTCTTGTACTCAGTATGAACTGACGGACATAAAAGCTGGCGTACCGGAACTCCACCGGGACCATTCATGCGATTTCAATCTGCGGTAGGAAAAAAAAGCCCCAACCACATGGTAAAGAGACCACCGCTCATTAGTGCATACTCCAGAGAGCTTCATTAGCATAACTTATGAAGCACTTACTGTTCCTGCTATTCCGTCTTACTTAAGACTGGTGCAAGCCAGCCAATCCTTTCCAGCATTTCTTATTTATTCTTACTGCACAAGTGCCCTATTTGGCTGAATCGTCTTTTTCACTCCAGCCACCCACACTGCAATAGTTGTGATACCATCACATATTGCAGTTTAATATTTAAAGGTCTAAGTGGTAGGTTTTGGTAAAGCACAAGAAGACCAAATATGGTTAATTAAAGCGTTGATTCCATTTTTGCAAAGGATATTTTTCTTTTAATACATGCATTGCAAGGATTTACTAACCAATTGGGATGCAAAGAAAAGCAGCTTAAATTTTACAAAATATTGCTGAAAGTTTCCAATGGAAAAGCAAAAATCGTATGGAAAATAGCACAGGAAATGAGGGGGATTCTGCTGGATCCCGTATCCGGCAGCTGCTGTTGAGCCATCTCTGAACTGGTCCCAGTGAAATATTCTGAATTTGTCCCAGTGTCATTTGCAGATACCGAAATACAGTCAGCAGCTCCCGCAGGAGCGGCAACCTGCAAGCAGCGAGAGGGCTTTCTTATTTTCACCTTTAGCTCAGCCAAAAACAAAGGCCTGAGTATCATCCTCACTGTGAGCTATCTGGAGTCTACCAGCTAGATTCCAATGCAATGGAAGAAACCAAAGGCACACAGCTTATGATCACTTCACTAATACTTACAAGAAACTAAGTGGCATGTTTAGAAGCCCCTTGCACCGCTTAGCACTGCGGTAGAGTCATTTTTTGTTAATGCTACAGCAGCTCTAAACAGTCCACCACCCTGCGCCATATTTACAAAGTGGCACAATGCTAGCATTGTGTCACTTTGTAAACCCTTGTGCCACATTATACCTGCACCAGGTACCATGTATGCAAGGGGGTGTTCCCCTGCAGAGAGGCCCAGAAAAATGGCGCCGTGAAATTTACAAGATTCCACTGCGCCATTTTAGCGTCATTTTTTAATGCCTGCCCAGGGCAGGTGTTAAAGTGACGCTAGTGCTTTATCCTGTGGGACTCCCTGAGCTTTGCTGGATTAGCTCAAAAATTTGTGGCGCTAGTCCAGCAAAGCACCACAATAGCATAAAAAAATGTTGATACTATTGTCCTAAAGAGTGCCATGGTGTGCTGTATTGTAAATACAGTGCTACCATGGTGTCGTAGGGGGTGCAAGGCAACACAAGGAAACTGGTGCATTGGAGCTGATGTGCCAGTTCCCTGTAAATATGCCCCTATGAATGTTCAACTCCTGTATTTAAGAGATATACATGCCCTTTAGAATGCCAGATATATTTACCTGTATGAGTAATTACACAAATATCAATTTAAATAGCACTTACTAATTTATTTTGTATTTCATTCTTTTATAGTGATACTCATCCAAATATAGGGTGATAGAGAGCTTTGTATCACATCCATACATATGTGTACATTGATGTATAAAATACATAACACAATAGGGTTATACGGTGTACGAGACACATATCTCCTTTACTAGTAGACATTATGGCGGTCATTCTGACCCTGGCGGTCTTTGACCGCCAGGGCGGAGGACCGCGGGAGCACCGCCGACAGGCCGGCGGTGCTCCAATGGGGATTCCGACCGCGGCGGTAAAGCCGCGGTCGGACCGGCACCACTGGCGGGCTCCCGCCAGTGTACCGCCGCCCCATTGAATCCTCCACGGCGGCGCAGCTTGCTGCACCGCCGCGGGGATTCCGACCCCCCCTACCGCCATCCAGATCCCGGCGGTCCGACCGCCGGGATCCGGATGGCGGTAGGGGGGGTCGCGGGGCCCCTGGGGGCTCCTGCAGTGCCCATGCCACTGGCATGGGCATTGCAGGGGCCCCCGTAAGAGGGCCCCTACATGTATTTCACTGTCTGCTGCGCAGACAGTGAAATACGCGACGGGTGCAACTGCACCCGTCGCACAGCTTCCACTCCGCCGGCTCGATTCCGAGCCGGCTTCATCGTGGAAGCCTCTTTCCCGCTGGGCTGGCGGGCGGTCTGAAGGCGACCGCCCGCCAGCCCAGCGGGAAAGTCAGAATTACCGCCGCGGTCTTTCGACCGCGGAACGGTAATCTGACGGCGGGACTTTGGCGGGCGGCCTCCGCCGCCCGCCAAGGTCAGAATGAGGGCCTATGTGTTAAGACCGCATAGTAAGGAGAAACAGAAAGTCAGCATTTAAAATGTACAGTGGTTGGGATTGTTTGTACCAAAATGATTTTATTACTACAGAAAGGAACCCTTTTTTATAATCCCTGGAATTGCCACAGATTGAGATAAAACAATTAGGTTTGCAGTTTGCGAGCAGTTCTTTGATGCTGATTTATAGCCCTTTGTGCTATATTGGAAGGATTGCAACTTATGAACTGCAAGTAACAAAAGGAGCTCAATGTCAAAAGCTAACCTACTTGCCTAGCTCCATAAAATACAAAGCTGCAATCCAAGTGTTACACAATGTGCTTCTCAACAGGCACATTAACAATTCTATGCCAGTGTTTTTTAAACGTTTGACTTCTGGAAGCTAAGGACCCCCAAGCCTTTTTCTCCCCATATCATTCTGAAATCCTCCATTTTCAAGTTTCATACATCAACACTTTCTTCTTCTGCACCCACTTTTCACTCTCTCCTTCTGCAAGTACCTACTTGCATCTCACTCACTTCATCCCCCCCACACACATACAACAGAACAGAATACATCCATTTAACTGTAAACACTTTGGCCCTGTCAGAATTAGAGGAGCTGTACACTTCCTTCACACACTTTCACATATAATGACAATTGCCAAATGCCACAATTGCTCTGTGCACTTAGCGGAGAGGCCAAGGAATAGATGTTCAAGAAGTCTGAAACTGGGACCAAAGTGGGGTGGCATGGTGAGCAAAAGAATGGCAAATTTAACCAAGTTGTGTGACTGGGGGTTAGTGTTTGAAAAGTTCCAGCACTCTTTCCATCTTCTTTTTAAGTTGCAACAGTCGCCCTAATGGCCAGGGCATGCCCAGACGTGGGTCCCTTGCTTACTGTGCCACTGGATTCAAGCTAGCCTGGCTGATGAAGGGTGATACCCTGAAACCACTCCCAGGATACTTGTTTCCAGTCCAAGGAGAACCTGTCTTGGCAGTTCGGGCTGGACTGTACCGATGGGAGCAGGGTCAAGATTGATTTGCATATGGCTGGGTCCAAACTGGGGTGGCATGGGGAGCCAAAGAATAATGACTTTAATCCAGATCTGTGACTGGGAGAGAGTGCTTGAAAAATTTCAGCACTCCATCCATCATCTTTTTGTGTTGCTATAGTCGTCCTAAGGGACCAGGGTATGCCCAGACACCTGGTCACTTGCTCACTGTGCACTGTATTCAAGCTAGCCTGGTTAATGAAGGGTGATACCCCAAAACTGGTCCCATGGTGCTTGTTTCCGGTCCATGGATGACCTGGCATTACAGTTGAGGCTGGACTGTTCTCGTAAGGAACAGGGTCAAGACTGATTTGCATATGTCTGGGTCCAACCTGGGGTGGCATGGTGAGCAAAAGAACGATGGATTTATCCCAGATCTGGGACTGAGGGTGAGTATTTGAAAAGTCTTAGCACTCCATCCATCATCTTTTTGTGTTGCAAGAAGTCTGAAAACCTTACTGATCCACTGATAGGCACTGTGAGAAACTCGCACCGCCTTCATTCTCAACTTCACACTTCTCAATTATGGCCTGTAAGAAACACCCACCACCAACCTAACCTCACAGAGACACCTACGAGTGACCCAGACTTTAGCACACATAATATAAGATGAATATGCAGTATGAACAAAATTATAGGAAAACAACATGCTGGAAAAAGCAAATAGTCTTAGTGGGGTAAATTAAGTAAAACGTGAGAAATGTAAAGGTAAGCTTTTCTCACTGATGTGCATTACCTCATTTTGATTAAATATTATTGCTGAGCTTTGGCACCCACTTTCCCCAGATAGCTTGGGCTAGCACTTCACATTCTAGCCTGCGGACCCCCTGAGAATGTGTTAGTCCACAGGGTAAGAACCGCTGTTGTATGTCAATTTACGTGTCAAAACTGCGACTAGGAAAAACACAGATCTCTCCACCAATTGCATTAACACCAGAGTTATCCTACCATTATTATGTTATCCCCTGAAAATTGCTGGGTTCAACAAGAGCTCTCCAGCAGGTGCCTTAACTCCATAAGATATTTTAAGATGCAACATCTTTGTGGCCAACTAAGTAAGAGAGAAAAGATATGGTGTCACCTGTCTCCTTGTTGCCAATTTCTTCAGGGCAGAGTTTTTATATAACCAATGTATAAGTTGACTTTCAGACTCTGCTTTTCATGACTCCGCCCCTTGTGATCCCACCCCACCTCTAGCACTGATGGAAAACCTATAGGCTGTTTTTACGCCAATTTTTCCATCCTGTATTATGGAGTATTATGATAATACTCTCACCTTAATGGCATGTTGCCTGATGATTTCCGTGTGGTTGCTATCAGTTTCTTGCCTTCTGACTGTCAGTCAGTAGGATGCACTTTTCTATAACAATTCGTACAAAAATATTTGAAAGTTTCCTACAAGACATCGAAGTTCTATTTTTCCATTTCCTATTTTTCTGCTAGAAAAGTCCTGGTCTTCCTTTAAAAGCCTCTTAGGAATAAACGAGGAATCAATACTGAATGACTAATAAACACCGTTATAAATGGCGTTGCTAATTTCCTTAGCTCCGTCTGGTCCTTAGTTTTCTCTCCATAAAATGTCCATCACTGCTTTCATCCTTAGCTACTTCTTTCCCACCCCACCGCCGCCTGTCCGCTCTGCCCACCCCGCCTCGACTTATCAGGACTTTGCAACCTCAAGTCGGTCCTCCGGGTGTGAAGTGTGTACTATATCTTGCCCATGTGTCTAAAATAACCCTTCAGACCCTTGAAACATCTTTGTAGCCCGGCTCTCAAACTAAAAGCCTGGCTGACATCTCCTGCGAGCTCCATTTCAACGCAATCTCTTCTCAAAACCATTTCCAGCATGCCTGACCTTTGCCCTCTTCATGACAGTTTGTCTCCATTTCGTGCCAAAGCGGAGCCCTTTATTCGGCAACAGATGCCTCAGAAGCCGCAGAACCCACCGCCGGGGATTATTTTTCAGGGCCTTTTCTTTGCCTTTTAGTGCGTTTGTTTTAGGCGGCGGCATCAGCACAGTTCCACTTGAAAAGAGAATTCTGTTTTAATGGCTCTTTTCCAGACGCGCAGCCACGGGTTTATTTGTAGCTCTGATGCTCTCAGCCTCCGCTCCAGCCTTGCTCCTTTCTGCTGCCGAAAGGCATTTGCTGTGCCACTAGGGAGTGTAAATGTGTCTTCACTTGCCTCGCTGAAAGACCTTAGAAAACACTGTGCAAATCAGTGGGCGCTGCCTCTGGTTTCAAGGCGATTAGAATAATGCATTTTCTGTCAGGAAGGTGAGCTACTGCTCCCGATTTCACATCTAAGTACCCACAAGCGCTGCCACGCTGCCCTCAACAGCTTTTACCTATAAGAGCCACCGTAGTTTGCGTTCAGAAGGCATCCTGAATGGTCATAAATAAAGGTCGATGTCTATAGCAGCTAAGTTTCCTTTTTGGGCGTTGATTTGGTGTTGGCATATTTTCCTTCTTTTTTGAGCTCTGAATTGACGCCAATATATTTTCCCTTACTTTCAGTTGTGCAGATACTTCCACACTGCACCTAAATATTCAGCTTTACACTGCACCAGTGCTTAATTTGAGCCCATGGTTGCCGGTGGGGGGCATTTATTTTGGGGGCTGGCACTTATTTGTCTGCAGCAGGCATTTACTGCGAGCAAAAGACACAAATGGAAGTTACCGAGGAAGGGAAAGACGGAAAACTGTCACAAAGGGAGAAAGCAGAAAGCTGCAAGAGTGAGCTGAAGGGGCAGGGGGTGACTGTAAATGGATTAGAGAGGCCTGAGATGACTTTAGGATTATCCTGCTTTAGTATTTTGTACTCATACATTTAATCGCAGCAGCTGCGAGTTTCAGAGGAAAGGTCAGAGCAGTGCAACGTTTTTATTTACAAATAACCACTGCTCTGTATGTAACTATTCCAGGTTTTTTTTTATCAACTACCTACATTCGTTTCCCTATAATTTCAGTTTTTTTCTTGAACATTTTTTTTAGTCTGAACTGAAAGAAAACTTTGGCAAAACATAATTATGACAGCAGTCCTTCCACAAATGCAGTAGCGGTAACATCAAGCTTACAGGAACAAAGTGCTTTTTCCAAGAACCTCAGGGACATCAGTGGCACATCCCAGAATTGCCTTCTTCTAATGCCTTCCCCAAGGTAAAAACCATCTGCAGAGTGCACCCTCATAGCCTGATGAAAGGAGTACAAATTATTTTCTATGGCATTATTTTTCTAAATTGCACACAGATGCATAATCTTGTTTTATGTTAGCTACACTTTTTTCTCACTGCTGGGATTTGACTTGTCGTTTGTTAAACAAAATTATGTTGTTCAAAGACATAAAAATAATTAGTACAATCAAATTAACTTTAACTGTGAGAAATCACAATAAATAATAAAAGTATGAACATATGAAATGTATCCAAAAAGGTGCAATAAATGCACCAGTTTGGTTTAGGATTTATATTACAAAGCAAGAAAGAGCATATCTAACATGCCTAGTGTGTCACAACACATTAATTACTTTAAAGAAGATCTACTCATTTAATTGACATAGTAACACAATGGGCATTTTTATTTTGAAATTAAATAATTCCTCTAACCTGGACAGTATACTTTGAAATTTACAAAATCAGACTGCATGACTGAGGTTATCAAATTATTAGTGGGAATAAAAATATACATGTACAACCAACCAGCTGAATTTAGGTTTTGAAAAACTCAACGTGCCCAAGTTGATTTTATGAGAATGTCGGTGACAACATATTGTGAATTGATACACCACATCTTAGGGGGAAGGGTATCTCTGTGCACACGTCGTAAAAGATGTTCCCTGTGGCACCACTTGGTTAGACGTAACACGACACCACTGTGCCTGTGTGGCTGTGAGGTATTGATATAGGACTTGGTCTTGGCTCACATAGGCTTGAAAAGTTTTACCCACTAAAGTTTCCATTTCCAGAACTGGAAATACTACTATTGTGAGAGCCCTTCATTGTTTTGCATATACCTGGCATGCCCTCATGTGACAGTTGCCCCACAACCTAATAAAACGTTAATTTTTAAAATCATTTTTTGTTTATTTTGCAAGTAAGTTTGTCAGTCGGTTAAATCTTTCTAGTTCAATTTCTCCTTTTGGAAAACAAAAAAAATATTAATTTGAAGTAATGATGCTAGACTGACAATGCTGTTACAAAATACAATCTGTCATCACTAACGTTTGCACTTATTTTTTCTTTTCTTTCAACGTGTCTAAAACGTAAAGTATTCTTCTTCCACAAAGAGTCTTTTATTAAGTCTGACCTAGACAGTGCATGCACTGTTTCTTGAAGAGCTTTTGTTTTGCAACAATGGGCTAAGATGCTGTTCCTTGCTTAACATTGGTTGGATTCACTGTTACTCTCATTTGCTTACTTCCTATTGGTCAGCTGATGCAGGCTTCCTTCTTCTTTGGGTGTTTGTACTTTCTTTGGACCATGGTCACATTACTTGTGTCCCTCCACTGCTCATTTTTATGTGCTACTTTTTTCTTTGTGTTTAAGCACTCTACCAAGCTGTGTCTTTTTCAGCTGGCTCCCTCATTTAGTTCTCTCCTCTCTGTATTATTCCTGGCACCCTTCCACCTTCCCTCATCCATTGTACTTGCCTCCCAGCCACCATAACAAAAAAACTGGGTTGTGACGGTGACATCTCTGTCAGTGTCAGAGAGCATTTCCCCCAAACCCTCTGTTGTTCCTGTGGACCCCCCACCAGCCCTCCCTGTTGCCTCCCACAATGCTACATATCCCACAGCAATAAAAAAGCGCTATGACATGGCCAGAACTGAAATGCTTTGCATTTGGATATGAATCCTACATGCTTTGAAAAGTAGTGACCACTTAGAACTGTGTCTTAATCAAGTAATTTAAAGTAATGGACATATAATATATATTTTAAATCATTTATGTAGAATATATACTTTTATTCATTTACACATTTGCTTTTTATGTAGCACTTAAAAGCTCAAAGAGGGACAGAGGTAAGACAAACAGACTACTTGATAAAATCACGTATAAAGTGTATCAGCGATAACAACAAATTCACAAATAACTACACATCATTATGTGATAACTATTTAATGTCTGTTTACAGTGGTCCACATATTACATCAAAATCAAGAAGACAGAGCTAAAAAAAAGTCCCAACATAAATGATAGGAAAAATCTGATAGACGTAATTGAGACCCAGAAACCTACAATCTCATGAATAAGGTCAGTAGTGGGTATTTCAATTCTGTCTGCAGAATCTGTCGTCCAAACATGTCTATTAAAAAGCAGAAATATTTTCATTGGCTCTAATCTGTGCATTGAGAACAGATAGTCATCTCTGCATATCTTTACAGTTTGAGCATTAAACTGAATCGTCAAAAGAAAGCCGTATATTTTTAGGGATGATTTTCTTCGTTTTTTCAAAGCGCATACATGCCTACAAAATATACACTGTATATTAATTCCCCTATACTGGAGTTTGCAGGTCTTTTTACAGTTTTATGTACCACGGACTCCACCCAGAGGTATTGCAGCGTTTTACATGAGCACCTGTTACATTACACAAGGGTGCATTCATTTTTTGAGTTTTAAAGGTGGCCCTGTGATGTCTGAATGCGTATGAACTGAAACAACAAACGTGCGTCACATCTCATGAAATACTGTAAGTGCAAAGCTCTGCCCTTTGCACAGTTTGAACTATGGTATTCGATGAGAAAGAAGATAGAGTGAACTTGCATTGAAACTCACTGCTGAAAGTGAATGGAACAAAGCAACGGCCATATTAGGAGTGAGGGTGAGCGAGAGCTGAGGGAGCTAAGTTCATGTAGTGTGCATCGGCCAAACAGGTTCACCAGAAGTAAACAAAAAGAACACTTTTTTTTTAGGGTGTTTTATTTTTCAGAAACAAAACCACAAAGTAGGGTGGGTGGTAGCCTCTGTTCCCACTTAGCAATAAAGGAGGCCCTACATGTGTGCCCCACACCATCCTCCATAAATCTACTAAAGAGTGTTTTCATGCACGTCATAAGTGAATGAAGTATGCATACTAGAATACTATATGCATACATTGTAAGTTGTAGTAAAGTGTATATTTTTTGGCACTGATTGCCATTTTTGGGGGTCAATGTATCATTTGTAAAACAAATCTAGAGATTGGCCATCAGGTTTTTACAAAATGACCAAAGACCTCATTTAGAAGTTAGTGGAAAGCAGTGAGAGGGCCTTCTTATTTTCACTTCTAGCTCAGCCAAAAACAAAGGCCTGAGTATCATCCTCTCCGTGAGCTATCTGGAGTCTGCCAGCTAGATTCCAATGCAGTGGAAGAAAACAAAGGAACACAGCTTATGATTACTTCACTACTACTTACGAGAAACTAGGTGGCATGCTTAGAAGCCCCTTGAACTCCTTGGCACCGCAGTAGAGTCATTTTTTTAATGCAATGGCAGCTCTAAACAGTCCACCACCCTGCACAAACATGGCAGAGAACCCTTTCCCTAAACTGTTTAGAGATGGGTGGACCGTCAAGTTTTCACTGGTGGAGCACCCACTTTTTGCATTGCTCAAAACCTCACACAGACGGATGGTCTTGTCTCCACCTGAGTGAGTACCTCAGACCTTCAACCCTATTTAGGGTGGACGTTCTGATGAACTTTTATTCTGAGCCGGACCACCAGGAAAAGCCTGGATATGCCAGGCATAAACAAGAAAAACTACTCCCACACCTGGGGAGAACACTCCTAGGTTGTCAGGGCTATTAATAGTCGCCCATCATTCAATCAGTGCTTGTATAGCGCAACTACTCACCCGTTAGGGTCTCATGGCACTGATATTCTGTTTTACTCCCACTTTGAGAGTTTGTTTTTAAAAAACATAAAAGTTTGCCGAGTGGCTGCAGGAACTATGGCAGCTGCTGAGCATACTTTCAATGTTTTTAGATAGGTAGCTGTGGCAGTGGCTCCTTTTAAAGCACAGAGATCTCAACAAGAGTGGTGGAGACCCCCTAATATGGAGGGCGGTAATCTACCAGGGTGGCAGATGTTATTACCTCCTCCCCAGGCTGACAGAGTGTCTCTTGCCAGAATTTTGAATAAGGCCAGAAATCTCTAGAAACAAATGAAATGTACACTGTAGTGCTGGCCACTTACATCTTCATGGTAGGCACTGCAGCACTAGGAAGGGAAAGAGAGTCTCGTTAAGTTTGTGAGCCACCTTAAGTTGGTGAAATGCACAGTGGGGTTTCAATCTGGTACAAGGCTTTCCAGTACCACAAACAAGATCTTATATGAATTGAATTGGGTTCAAACCCCCCCCCCCTAGACATTAAAGACAAATAACCCACAAAATACCATAATAATAGGCTTTGTGCTCAAGGTTAGTAACATTTTGGGGTGAATGGGGAGGTGACAGATGTTCGCAAAGTGTATAATATTTATTGTATAGCATTTAGCAATCATGGAACAGGTGAGGAAGGTGTGCTAAAAATTTGCATCTTCCTGACAGCAGCATGAGCATTCAGAGGACAGATTGTGGCAAAACTGAATAAACCTTTTAGGCACTTTAAAAAACATACATATTATCATGAAGTATGGAGTTTGAAAATTAGCCTTTTGGTAGCCAATAAGTATGGAAGAGATAATGGATGCCTACACATAAAATGTATAAGCATCCTTAACATTTATTGTGTACTATTCAAATCTGAACCCTTATATTGTGGATTTTCAACATTTCTTATCCAATTTGGGTGTTACCTGTGTTGGTACCTATTATAAATATTGCCTATACTTTTTTTGTGTTTTATGGTTCTAGGGCTCAGTTTTTTCACTCACACTGTGCCATTACTTGGAGCACCTAATGTTTGTGAACCATCTTATTGACTTACCACTATAAATATACAAAAACATTTTTGATCGCAGATTAATTTGTGGTGATGCTTTTTATTGTATATTCTGATTAGGCCATCAGCCTTATTGAGACATTCTTTAATGAGCAGATAAATAACTCATAGGGTAACATTGCTTTTTTATGTATGAAATACAAGTCATTATTGCTTTTCTGAAGATGACCAGCATGCTTTGGGTGATTGTATCACCCATTGAACCCCACAATACAGCTTGAAGTCTGCTGTTGTACATGGTCCTTTTTTGCAGGGTTAC
This sequence comes from Pleurodeles waltl, assembly GCF_031143425.1. Taxonomy (NCBI): domain Eukaryota; kingdom Metazoa; phylum Chordata; class Amphibia; order Caudata; family Salamandridae; genus Pleurodeles; species Pleurodeles waltl. The sequence goes on along the minus strand of NC_090436.1, from coordinate 175,832,846 downwards.
CTCAAACATTTTGCCTTACTCCTCCTATTTTTCTGACCTTTTTGTTGGCTTTAGGGCTCTGGGCACGTTACCACTGCTAATCAGTTCTAAAATGCATGTACTCTCTCCCTTAAGACATGGTATGACTGTCTTACACCTGTTTGGTATATTTAATTTACCTATAAGTCCCTTGTAAAGTGGTATCAAATACCCAGGGCCTGTAAATTAAATGTTACTAGTGGGCCTCCAGCGCTGATTGTGCCACCCACAGAAGTAGCCTGTCAAACCTGTTTCAGAACTGCCACTGCAGTTCCCGTGTGCACAATTTACTGCCACCTCGACATGGCATTTCAAACTACCTGCCAGGGCCTAGTCTCCCCTTTTATTACACCTAAGTCACCCCTAAGGTAGCCCTAGGTAGCCCTATGTGCAGGGTGCTGTATATGTGAAAGGTAGGACATGTACTCTTATGTTTTGCATGTCCTAGTGGGTACAAACCGTCTATTTAATTTTTCACATTTTTAAGTGGTATTTTCTGATCTGAAAGGAGTAGCTTTGGCATGTCTGGTTTGTTTGGAATGGTAGTGAGAAATCCTGCTTTCTAGTGTTGTTGGATTTTACATCACTATTTTAGAAATGCCACTTTTAGAAAGTGGGCATATCTCTGTGCTTAGAATGTTATGTGTTTGTAGCGCCTGACTCCAATCCACATTTAGGACTGAGTGACAGTTACACTTTGTGCATGCTTTCCAGACATCCATAACACAGGAAGGACTGGGTGTCACAGGATATACATCTGCATTCATCTGCATACTGATAGTCTTCCTGGTCTGGGAGAGGTCGTTCACACCTTACATGTCAATGGGTTGTGTCCTGCCCTCACACAAAGGGCTGATTTCCCTGTACTGATGTCTGGAGCGAGGGCTGAGCTGAAAGGGATTCGTTGTAAACTTGGAAGGATTTCTTTGAAATCACCCCCTACATCAGAGGTAGTTATGGGTATAAGAACAGGGACTCTGACCCCATGTTTTCAGAGCACTTTTGGAACTGGGACAGAACGTCTGTCAGAAAGACTTCTGAACTGCTCAAAGGACTCTGGGCTGCTCTTCTGCTGTTGCCTTGCTGCCTGCTACTTGCTCGGGGCCTAAAAGACTCAAGGTTTCTTTTCCATTTGTTGCCCTGCTGTTAGCTGATCCCGGACTCTGTTCAGCCAAGGCAATGTGGTGCTGCCAGGAAGAACCACCATTGGAGTTACTTGCTTTGTTGCGCTAACCTATTACCTGCTAGTTACTAGAAGGATTACCACTTTGCTAAACAGTAATCTTATGTGCTGTCCTGCAGCCCCTTTGTCCCCCTAGTGCTCTCCTGGGGCTGATGGTTGCCCCAGAATTGGCCGTGGAACTCTGCGTACGGACCTCTGAGTTATTTTTAATTAGCGGATGGTAAGAGCCTTATTCTCGTTTAGTGTGGGGTGTGCGCTTTACTACCTTCCAGCACATGGAGTGATTTGTTGCCATCCCCTAGAGCAGTGCTTGCCTCGAGTGCTTTGTACCTCCCCAGTGCCGGTCTCTACGAAGGGGCACGGGGAAGTCTGCTAGCCGATGCGTTGTCTGGGACAATGTGAACTGCACTGTGACACCTGCACGAAGCGCTGAGTGCCTTCCAGCTGTTTACCCCCAGAAGAAGATGGCGTAGTTGCCCTGGAATTGGTGCCCCGAGGGAAACACCTCCCTGTGTAGTCCTTTCTACCTGGCTGGAGGAGGCCCATCGATGTACTCCCAGCAGCCTGATTGCCACCCTAAGGAGTGCTGAGGGTGAGCCGGGTCCCGGAGGAAGATTTGTAGCCATCCTGCTCTACCTTCACGGCAGCCCAACTAGAGGAGAAAAGCCACCCTGGTGGAAACTGCTGCACTGCGCGGGAACCTCGCAGATGCATGGGGTGCCTTTCCTTCTCGTGTTGGTGAACGTACCTCAGGGGCATTGGTCTCTGCTGTATAACGGGGAGAACCCTTAATGGAGGCCTCCTATCGAAGCCTGGTGGGTGAAGGAGCACCGCACTAGGGAACTACCATAAAGAGCCTAAGACGGGCACAGACCCACCTGCGCTAGGCGCCTTAGACTCTGAATATATTCTTTCTACAGGACACAGAAATCTACTGTATTCACATAGAAGGCATGCAGGTGTCTCTAGTGGCCGATAATTGTCTTTGTGTTGTGGTTATTTGTGTACTGTTGCATCCGAGATGCCTTACGTACACCATTGTGATTCATCCAAATCCTGATATTAGCTGAAAGTCTAGAAGTGGCAGACGTTTTGGCTGTAGAGTGCATTCACCTAGGACATCTCCAACAAAGCAGAGTGTTTAGCCACCAGATACAGGTTATTCTCATTTGAGCCATCGGCCATACACATTGAAGCACCTTGAGGTGTTCCATATCTTCTCCATACTAGTGCATTCATTTGCCACCTAGTGAAGAATGTTCTTCATAGGGTCACATGGTATTGGGCTTGGGGAAATTCTAGATTCTACACACATTCGAGCTTGGGGAGGTTTCCATTGCCCATTCCAATGGGCATTCCAATGGGCATGTGGACCTGGATGTGTCTATGGATGAGAGTCACATGCTGACATTTGAATTACTAAATGAATTCAAAGAGCATAAAATCGTATGCATCTTTAATACACGTTGTCAGTTGTCTAGCAAGACGGTTCTAAACCAAAACAATAGTAGGCAACCAAGTCAGCCGGCCCAAAAGGGCGGTCTTGCCACCAGATTGTGCCACCATGACAGAGGGGTGAGGCTTATTCTACAAGACACGAATGGGAAAGGAAAAGCACAAAAACATCCTTGCAGCAACTCCCTCTCGGGTCACATAACAAGGAAGCGAATGCTCTTAATAATCAAAATACATTTTAAAAACAAAAAGCTGTAAATGTTTGTAGCTTCATCAAGATCTTCATCAGTTCTCATTCGGCTGCATAGAGGAATTTGCGACCAAATGCAGATTATTAGTGCGCAAATGTCACACATTTTCCTCACACAAAGTTTAAAAGACAATACTAGCAGAATTTCTCTGGAGTAATAAACACAAAATTCCAAGTTCAGCAGCTCGGAATGGTGAAAAACAGTTGCTATTAGTGTGTTATCATCTTTGCAGACCAAAATCCACATATACTGGTATTTACAGGGCATTTCCTCCGGTAAATTGCGGTAGGTCTCCTCTGCCGAAATTTACCAGAGGAAAATTGCGAGGCACGTGGTAACTGTCACAAAACGTGTAATTCTAATTCATGTGCAAACAGTACTAATGAGGGCCAGAATGGGGTTCATACCACAACCAGTAATTGCCACGTCATGTTTTTATTGGATGTTACATTACCTCCACATTAATGGGCCACTTATGATGCAGCATTTAATCAGGCCCAATACAATCTCTGTGAATCTGCTCTGATTGTGCCCACATTTCTGTTAGCTATCTATCTTGTCTATTAAAACCATCTTTGCAAGGGAGTATTAATTAGGCAATACCTGATTACTAAAAATAAGCCTAATGCACATGAGCTGTATCCCTCTCAGAAAAAAAGCGCACCAGCTTTGTAACGAGCAAGCTCTCTAATGGATTGGCTGAAGCAGAGGACAACATTTTATCACTGTTACATAAAATAATCAATCGGGCTTTTAATTCTAAATGTAAAAAGCAGTCTGCCAAGAGCCTGTTAACAGATAACCACATAAATGACGCTGGAGGTGAGATTTTTCTCCATTTAACATGTTTATGATGCAGAGCCCAAGCTCTTGAAAAGCACAAGATTGACACCGCTGGAAAAGAAGGGCCTTACTTGTAAGCAGACTAGCAGAGGATGTGGTGGTGCTCAGTACATTGAATGTGAATACATTCTACTCCAGCTGTGTCATTTGCTGTCTGTTTTGCCTGTAAACTCTGAGGATGACTGCAAGATGTCAATGTGTAGCCATTCTTCTGACAAAAGGGAGAATCCTGCACACCCAGAGTTACCTTCTATCAATGCCCTGCCTATCTGACTGACTAGCTCGCCATCTCCTTTGGCTATTGGCACACTTGCAGCCAAGGCACCATTAGACTGGAGGTAAAGAAGTATAAAAAAAGAAAACAAAAACACAAGGCACCAGGCCTTTTATAATCATTCGCCTAGATTCTGGACCAACTTCTCTGTATCCAGAATGACCACCTGAACCATACTCCAATTTAGCTATAAGCACGCCTCTTTAGGACCACTACATCATGATGCAATAGCCGAACCAAGATACCTCTTCTATCTTTTGTTGACTGTGAAGCTAGTTTCTGCCCACAATGGATGGTGAAATTTTAAGAATAACTAATAAATTCTATGAAGTAGGATGGAGTAGTATTAATCCCCATTACCGATTTCTTTAAAAAAAACATGTGTATGTATGATGATGATGATGTATGATTCAGACATAGCAGCAAAACAGAATTAGGGGAGAGAAGGTAGAGAATGGGAATGTGGCAACTTTGGCTTGGAAGCACAGACTGGCTAAACAGAAGAACCTATCAGAATCGCTCTCCAAGGCAAAAAAAGTTGGGGCGGGTGCTTCCAGATGACTTTAAAGTAGACACAACAGGAGTTACGTCACAATTTGCTTGTCGTAAGGTTCCTGTTCCACTCACCTCCATTAACACCTCTGCGAAGTTTGACCTACCCTTCATGTACCCACTCTTTACATTTTCAATCTGTCTGCAGAGTATTCCATCTGGAGTTGTCCTGCAGTGTGTCATCCTGCTGCGGTCCATGCTCCTGCCTCAGAAAGCTTCTTCTTGTGCTGTTCAGGTAGGTCACGGTCCATAACGTGGAGCAACCTGCCTCATGAAAGTTTTGGTTGTTGATAACTTAGCAATGTATTTAAATTTGTATTTAGCGTGAATCCAGATGTCAAATCACTTTACAGAGAAACAGAAAATGCTGCACATATTCATTATTCCTATTATTTACGTGGAACATTTGAAGTTTGCAGCATAGGTCTAGCAAAAGAGAAATATATAGAGTAGGTGCAAAGGAGCAGCAACTGAGGCCCAGGAGCAGAGTGGGCACACCCCAGGTACTTAAAATAGGGCAGAGCATTATGTGCTACCAGGTAAGAGATGGCGCTCAAATCTGAGACCTGTTATGTCGAATGCTGTATGAGGAGGAGACACCTGGACTTCATGGGAAGGGAGCACCATATTCTCAGAACGTACCTTGAGAATAATTGTGCTATGGCACTGTTTTTCTTAAAACGAAGTTGTGGTATTCCTCCTCCACATAGGTTCGGCACATAGTATGGTTTTACAAAAGGAATTAATTTCAAGCAGATCTGCTACAGAAAGAGTCGTCTTGCCACCAGTAACCCAGCTCTACTGTTACAATAGATTCAATAATAAACATTCCAGTGTTGACTTCACTACATTCCTTAGAATGCTTGCATTAATATTCTTAAACTAGAACACTACATTATCCTTCTCCTTAAAGGATTAAAATAAAAACTATCCAAACACATAACCAACAAAAACCAAAAAGGAACAAAGTATTAAACATGATACGCATTATGTAGATCTTACATGAACATAATTCTGATAAAAGATTACCTATCTCTAAACATATATAATACGTCACACCACAAGAGCAATAATGTCATATTTACAAAATGTGAAAAGAGAACGTAGAATATGGTCAACCTATCTAAGTATGTAAACCTATCTAAGCTTGAGAGGCAAATGTCTGAGATGACTGCTTCTACGAACACCTCTATTAAAACCATCCTGATAACTAGAACTGGTAGAACTATTAAAATCCCTTTTCTGGGACATGATTCCACCTTGGTCTGCACTATTGTTTCGTCTCACCACTCTTCCCACGTTCCACCAATTTTGTCTATTGACTCAGACAAAGTTTGTGGTAATGGAGTCAATTACAAATGGACCACGGTATTTCTCTCCACCTTTTATAACATGAAGCCTCTTTCTGATGAAAACTACATCACCTACTTCAAATTTAACCTCACACACTTGGTTCCAATTGTCACAAACTTCCTTCTGCTTGGCCTTAGTCTCAGCTACATTCTCCTTGACCTTCACATCACATTTCTCCAGTGACACACCAAATTTTACCCATTTTCCCATCCAACTAGGGGCACTCTTTAGTTAAAGGCTTCAGACCCTCCAGTAACTTGAAAGGAGATAATATATAAAACATTGAGGACTGGCACGATAAAACCATAACATGGAATGTACAGCACTCATGACCACGCGCCTGTTGGCAATGACCCGCTGAATACACTGAACCAAAACTCAGTTCTTGCGCTCCACTTGACCATTGCATTGGGGATGGTACAGTGAAGTTCTCAAATGTTTCAGATACTCAGTTCATAGAAAACTTTAAATTTCCTCATTGACAAACTGAACACCATTATCTCATCCCGAAAATTCTGGAAACCCTTCCTGCATGTAAGCATTTCTCTAAAATACAATCACCACCTTAGCATTGGGCTCTGATATAAATTTCACCTCAGGCCACTTAGAGTAAAAATCAACCAGGACCAATGCATAACGCGACTAACTTGGTAGGGCCTTGAAAGTCCCAACCATGTCAATCCTGATTTTTTCTCTGGATGGACACTCAATAGGCTGTAATGGGGGTTTTCTCACCACAAAACTCTTCTGAGAAATAGCACAAATAGCATATCTACCCACAAACTGCTCAACTTTTTTTCCATAGAAGGCCACCAAAATGTTTGCCTCAGGAGGCATTTGGTAAAAGTGCATCCTAACTGCTCTTCTTGCAGTACTCTAAGAAGTCTATACCTCATTCCAACCAGAGGTACTAACTTCTGTGCCCTTACCAAATGACCCATCTTCTACTGACAATTCATCACAAACCTTTCAGCATAGTTGACACAAATGTTCGGCATACTTTTCCGTGGGCCACTCTTTAGTCACATACTTGATAATTTGTTTGAGGTTCTTATTAGCAAGAACTTCGGACCTCCACTCCAATTTCGAAACCGCACACATGTCCTCCAAGTCCAGTGTCGCAATAAAAAAACTCTCATCACACATTTCATCATCCACATCCTCCTCATAAACTTTTTCTGCTGGAGACCTAGATAGGAAATCTGCCCTTGAATTCTTCACAACCTGAATGTGGACAATTTCAAAATGATACTGTAACAATTTTGTTGATTATATGTTTTTTGATTTTGCCCTTACTCAATATTGTCACCAACGGTTTATGATCAATCTTAGCAGTGAACTTTATTCCCCATGGTTTAAATTTGTGAATGGCCCACAAATAGGCCAACAGTTCTTTCTCAATAGTAGAGCTGCATTCTTCAGCGTTCTAGAGGCATATCCAATATGTTCTCCACACCAGCAATGCACTGTGTGAGAACTGCCCCCCAGATGTGGATAACTAGCTTCAACAGTAATATCGTAAGGCAACCTTGGATTGAAAGGTTTGAGAACCATAAAACTTGCCTACTGCCAAACAAAAGACTCTCTACATTCAGCATCCCAAGAAAAATATACTTTCTTTTTTAACAAGGTTGTCCAGTGTTTTATATGTGATGCGTAATTAGGGATAAACTGGGTATGAAATTCATATAAGCCCATGCATGATGTGAGACCTGTTTTATCTATGGATGCCACAGCATCAGGAGTAGCACTGAACCAGGTCATGATTTGATCCCATCACGTGAAACAACATGATCTAGATATTCCACTTTACTTTTCAACAGCTCACATTTCTGTATTTTCAACACCATCCCTTTCACCTGCAAAACATCCAATAGTTGGTTGACAATGGTGTCATGCTCTTTAGATGTTGCAAAGATCAAATCAGCATCTTGGAATGCAGCTATACCTATCAAACATATAAACAGTTGATACATAATTCTCTGGAACATGCAGCCGCAGTCAACCCAAATGGCATTCTACAATACTGGCATGTGCCAATTGGAAAAACAAATGCCATATAATGTCTGGATTCTGGCTTCAGAACCACCTGATAGTAAGCAGACGCTAAATCAAGTTTGCTAAACTACTGCACTCCAGACACTCCAACAAAACAGATTTTTTTTGTAAAGGATACAAATCAATCCAATGCTTTTGTTAAGGCTCTGAAGACCCACGCCAATTCTCAGCTGTTCATTGCATTTGTTGCCACAATGAGTGGTGATAACCAAAGGGAAGATTCAATGGGTTAAAAGGTACCTTTGTCACACAAATCCATCAACACTTTCTCTAAATCTTCCTGAATGTAAAATGGAACACTGCGAAGTTTATGTTTTACAGGAATAGATCCTTCTATGACTTTTATTCTGTGTCGGAGCCCTTAAATGGTACCCACCTTTTCAGAAAACACCAAAGGGAATTTTGCTTTAAACTCTTCCATGGGACCCGCACACACCACTCATACCTCGTCTTTGGAACTGGGTCTCAAAAACAAATGGAAAAGTCCCTAATGGAACCAACCCAAAATGCACAAGCCCTTAACTGCCACACAACCAAATATTTTTCTACCCCTGAATCCCAAGATGTCTTCGAAGAACCCAGACAATTCAATTCTCCTTCTCTCATATGACACAAGAGCTCGATCTGGAAGTTTCAACACTCCACCTGGCCATTTTTCATTAAAAGGTTCCTCAGCTATCATAGTGGTTCTGGCACCCGAGTCCACCAATAGTCTCAGGGGCTGATTTAAGAGCCCCTATCGCCTTGTTGTGCCACATTAGCATCAATTTTTTAAGCTAATGTGGCCAAACAGCCCAAAATCGCCACGCCAAATTTACAAAGTGGTGCAATGTATGCATAGCACCACTTTGTAACCCTTTGCGCTAGATTATGCCTGCACCAAGCATAATGTATACAAAAGGGGGCGTTCCCTCGTTCATTTATTTCGGCACTTTTAATGTCTGCTCAGAGTAGGCGTTAAAAGGAGACACACTATTGTTGTTAATGGGCCTCAATGGTCTTTGCAGGATTAGCTTCAACATTTTTTACACTAATCCTGCAAAGCTCCGAACTAGCGTCAAACATTCCCCTAAAGTTCCCCTAGCTATTGGTATGGTGCACAGTATCTTAGATACGGCTCACATATGGGGGCGTTAGGTGGGCAGTAAAGGGTGCAAGAAAAGTGACACTGCACTGGGTGCAGCACCACTTTTCTTAAATCAGGGCCTCAGTGTTTTGTCACCAACCAACACCTCAATTGATGGATCAACACACTCAGCAGGATTGCTTGTGGGAACTTCTTCCTTACAGATGACTATAACCATGTCTTTAAGATCATCCTGTAGTTCATCAAATCTGTTGTCATTAACCTCTTCTTCCATATCACTGACCACATTAATCACCCTTCCTGTTTGTTGCTTTTGCTGGGTATAGTTTCCCACCTTTGAAATGAGCAGGGTTTCCACACATAAAGCGATTAAACATTCCTAGTTGACTAAACAGGATTTCTAGTAACTCTAACATCTTGAACATGACTACTTTCCCTTTATCTCAAAGCACTGGCAACATCCATGTTTTTTTATCTTCCAGCTCTTTTACCGAGATCTGAGACATCTCAATAATCTTAGGAAAGCACAGTGTTTCTTCCATTGTCGGATCTCCTAACAACTACAGTTTTTGTTTAATAGTTTTGTTTGAACAAAGACTAATAAATTGGTCATGACCCAATTGGTCTGTAAATTTTTCGAAATGACACTAAGCCGTGAGTATTCAGAGTGCAGATACATTAGTATCAACATTTTCACCTATAAGTTGCTTCCTCAAGAAACAATTATGACGTAAAACAACCATATTGGGTTAAACATCAAATCTCATTTCCAGTTTCTCTTAGGCCTCCATTTGTTTATCCATGATTTCATCTTCCCCTCTTTCTGCATCAGATAAGTGTTTGTAAATCACACAACCAAGAGAATGTAACAATAAATATTTGTGTCTTTCAGGACCGAATCTGGCCACACCAATAGCACCGAGGTAAGTTTGGAAAGCATCAAACCAATTCCTCTAATTTACGGGAGGTTTCCCAGGTGATTATAAAAATGGAGGAGGAGGGTTGACCGGCTGCATCACATTACTACAATAACACCCACCAAAAAACAAATATAAATATCAGAAATATGTGCATCACAGAGTACTGTAAGTTAGTCGATGATGTGCCTTGGACAAGCTGTGCTCATCACTGTTGTCTAAGAAGTACGTTTTAGAAGAGTGTGCACATTACTGGACAAGAATATGCTAATAGTACAGTGTGAGTAACACTGTCTTGATATACCAATAAAAAAGGTTACCAAGCAGTATACCTCTCAGATGAACACATGATTATTCCAGACAGCAACAGTGTATTTTCTTCTGAAAATGCATTAAAATATATGGAATAGGAGCAGACAACACATAGTCAGTACTGGGATTAACGCGAGAGCCCAATCAAAGACAGCGGCCAAGTTCAGCATCTCATTGGAAAAAAATGACAATGGTAAAAACATGTTTGTACTGATGAGCCTCCCAATTTAAAATGGTGGCCAAAACGGCGTGATGCTGCGTTACCTGGAACGCACGGATCGATTGCAGTGGACCGCTTACATCAGTGTTCCCCAACCCCCGGGCCGCGGACCGGTGCCAGTCCGTGGATCAATCGGCACCGGGCCGCCCCACTGTGGCGGGCGGTAAATGTTTGATAATTTTTCCGTGGCCCGCTTGTCACACAATGGGACAAGCGGGCCACGGAAAAATTATCAAACATTTACCGGTCCGCGGCGCTAAAAAGGTTGGACAACACTGGCTTACATGATGCCTCCAAAATGGAACGCAGACGCGCAAGAGTTGAAATACCGACAGGCATCATGTGCAGCGCTACCTCACCCCAAGTTACATGTGTGATGCCCACTAGTACAGACAGAATCTCAGTATGCATATAAATCCCCAAGTAAGAGCAATCTTATCTGTTTTTTCAAAACTAATGACTCACATTAAACGGCTCCTGTTCATCAAACTTCCTGTAACATGTGGGTTGTCGTGGGAGCTCCTGCTCTCCTCGTCACCAACATAAGTTGTGGTATTCCTTCTCCAGGTAGACATGCCACATGGTGTATTTTTATAAAAGGAACTTATTTCATGCGGAGCTGCCACAGAAAGCATTGTCTTACCACCAGTAATCCAGCTCAACTGTCACAACCAATTCAATAATAAACATTCCCGTACTGACTTCACCACATTCCTTAAGATGCTCACATCAATATTTTTTCAGTATAATACTACAAAGATGGCTTTAGGATCAGAGCCTCAGAGCTCCATAAAAAGTGAAGCCCTGCTTTAGTTTCACCCTAGGATAGCACAGAGATACAGTGTGGATTTTTCTAAGCAACAAGCTGATCGTTTTGTTAATGCATCTTTCGTTGACAGGAAACCTTGCAGCCTGATAATGAAGGGAGTGATATGATCAAGATGACAGGGGCCTGAAATAAGATTGGCCACAGCATGTAGGACAGTCTTGAGATGGGAAAAATGCACTTTGTGAGTCAAATAATACATCGCCATGGGACTCCAGCTGGTGGCCAGCCGAACGTGGACCCACTCCCGGCACCATGCCAGAAACCTCAGAATCGTCATATACAGCAAACTAGACATGGCTGCACAATCAATACCATCACTGCATCCTGCTTCCACACCCTGAAAGTGCTGAGGAAGATCTTAACATGGCTCCCAAGCAACACCAGAAAAAGCCATCACTGTCACTCACACCCTAGTTTACCAGCAAGTTGGACTGCAGGCACACCCTCTACGCCGGGATTGCCAAGCAACTCACTTGACTACAAACCATCCAGAACTCAGCAGCTAGACTCATCTTCATCCTTACACATAGAACTCACATCACACATATGGGGGCTCCACTGGCTAGGGATATATAAACATGCTCATTTTAAACACCTCACACATACATTCTGCTTTGCAAGACTCCTACTCACACACATTGCATGCATACACAGAACCAGAACAGGAATACAGGAGTTCTCCTACATTGCTTGCAAAGCATGGAACAGCCTTCCACTCCACATCATAGCCTCCTCCTCTCTTCTTGAATTCCGCTGGCTTTTCAATTAAGGATTTACGCACATAGCTGCTCAGCACCAGGATACCCTTGCTGGTGACGGTGCGCTTTACAAACACACATAGCATAACAACATGGAAAATAACGAGTAATTGGTTATCACAGAACTTACATCTGGCATGCTAGATTTGAAGTTGAACATATTTGGATATATCCATTGTTCCATTTGTGCAATTTTTGAAAAAAATAAATTGGTCTCAAAAACATATGCTTTGTTTCTTTTGATTCTAAAGCAAATGTGTAAACTATGAGTGATTATATGTGCAAAATAACGTAAGTCAGTGTGATTACCAAAAAGGTTTTATGAAAAAGGTGGAAGAACAACATCCTATTTCACTCCTCAAAGTTAAGGCATTTTACCTGCAAATCAGTAAATCTGAAATGCTCATCCACATGTTTCTTTAAAGCATATTTTAATACCAGGAGGTCCATGAATGGCACAGAGTGAGGCTGGAGGGTGCAAATCACTGATGTCCTCTGAAAGCACAGTAAAAAATATGCGTTTTTATCCACCCAGTAAAATTTAATGAGGAAACTTTTCTAGTTACTCTTGTTACATCCCTGAATCGTTTGCAAACTCTAAGTATAAGAATGCATGCCATGTGATCCCAAACTACTAAATATTAAATAGGAAAGCCATACTGTTACAAAAGTAGAAATGTTAGTAAAATTATGTATATTTGCAAACCGGACTAGTTTAACCATAAAAATATTTGGCAAAGTTTGGAACATACTCTTTCAGACTTAAAGACATACAGGCCCGTATTTATACTCCGTTTGCGCCGAATTTGCGTCGTTTTTTTCGACGCAAATTCGGCGCAAAACTAACGCCATATTTATACTTTGGCGTTAGACGCGTCTAGCGCCAAAGTATTGGCAAATAGCGTCATTTTTTTGCGTGAACGCCTTCCTTGCGTTAATGAGATGCAAGGAAGGCGTTCCCGTCTAAAAAAATGACGGCGACGCAAATGCGTCGTATTTATACTCCCGGGCAAAAATCACGCCCGGGAGTTGGCGGGTCAAAAAACCCCGCATTTGCGCCACTATTTAACGCCTGGGTCAGGGTAGGCGTTAAGGGGCCTGTGGGCTCAAAATGAGCCCACAGGTGCCCTCCCCTGCCCCCAGGGACCCCCCCTGCCACCCCTGCCCACCCCAGGAGGACACCCAAGGATGGAGGGACCCACCCCAGGGACATTCAGGTAAGTTCAGGTAAGTATTATTTTTTATATTTTTTTACTTTTTTTTGGGTGGCATAGGGGGGCCTTATTTGTGCCCCCCTACATGCCACTATGCCCAATGACCATGCCCAGGGGACACAAGTCCCCTGGGCATGGCCATTGGGCAAGGGGGCATGACTCCTGTCTTTACTAAGACAGGAGTCATGAAATGGCGTCTGGGCGTCGTAAAAAAATGGCGCAAATCGGGTTGAGGCGATTTTTTTGCCTCAACCTGACTTGCCCCATTTTAAGACGCCCTAACGTTATTTTTTCCCAACGCCGGCGCTGCCTGGTCTACGTGGTTTTTTTCCACGCAAACCAGGCAGCGCCGGTCTGCTTGCGCCGGCTAACGCCATTCCATAAATACGGCGCCCGCATGGCGCTTCAGAATGGCGTTAGACGGCGCTAAATTTTTTGACGCTAAACTGCGTTAGCGCAGTTTAGCGTCAAAAAGTATAAATATGGGCCACAATTTGTTGGTTTAATACATTAATTTAACAAAATTGAGTTATTGGTCAATGGGGGTGACTACCCACTTTGAGTAATAGTCAAAATATTTGTCGGGGCGAACCCTCAAGGTGCCTAAATGATCCTGAGCTCAACCTCGTGGCAGCTACGGCACAGAGCAGACAGGCTTAACTTAGGGAAGTGTTTTAAGTATTTATGCAGTACCAAAGAGTAATAAAGTCAAAACACATCACAATAAAAAAAATCTCAAACTGAATTAGAAAAAGGATACATTTTAATAAATAAATAACAAACGTCCAATAAGGGAACTGGGAATATACTTTTTCTCTGAAAAGTGTTAAACTCCAACTGCGGTTAACTGGCCATGGTAGGGCAAGACCTAGGCATGATTGGAGGCCAAATACAATGGAGAGCGGGTCAGATGCAGGAAACAGATTCAACCCGGTTGGAAGTTTTACCATAGGACTTAGCCTAAAAATAAAAATCCTCAGAGGGGCAAGGCAGCAGGCTGTAGCTGAAGAGGGCGTCACTTGGTCAAATAACTGTTGGAAGTGATCCCAGTGAAGCTGTTCAGATTTGATAAGAAAGTTTTGAGCAGGTGAAATCTTGCCAGTAAAGTCCTTTCACTGGCCAATTACTTTTGGTGTGTTTGCCTGTCATCATTTCTACATTCTCATTTAGTCACCTTTTCAGACCTCGGAATCCTTCAGCGGAGTAAGGATGCAGGCTGTAGCTAAATAGGCCTCCACAAGTCTGGATGCCTGCTGCACGAGGTCCCGCTGAATTGATTTGATGCTGTGGAGTAAATTGGATTTGTTGTGGAGAAGTTCCGAGTGGGAGAAACCTGAATCCTCAGGCCAGAGGCAATGTGATTTTCGGCGCATTGGCTTGGCAGGTTTGTCCCAGTCCTCCGGAGGTCAGGGAGTTGAAAAAGTCTCAGGCTTTTAGGGTTGAGAGGAGAAGACCAGCAAGACACAGCTCAGGCTTCTAGGCCCTCAGAACCAGCACTTGAGGGCCAGGTCTCACTCCAGCAGAGGCCACCATCAGGATCCAGGTCACATTCAGTTAGCATTGGTCAGCTTGGAATCTTCAAGGAAGGCCTCCTTCAAGCTTGTTTTGTACCTGTAGCTTGAACAGGGGGGCACCCTTATAACCATTGGAATCCACACCTTTGTCCTGGCTACAAGAGGGAGCAGTTCCAGTCCTTAGAGTCATCTCAGGTCACAGACAGCAGGCCCACTTCGTTTGGATTCTTCCTCGGGGGGTGCAACATTAATGCCTGGCATTAGCTTGTGGGTCAGGGTGAGTCTTGTACACTTCCTAACCAATAGGTAGGGTAAAAGTTCAGAGGAATAGCAATACCCACATTTGTTGTAGCTCCTGTCTGCCCCTTATTCCTAAAATAGAAAGGGTGAGACGCTGTCTCCTATATACAGAGCCTGCGTGCTCACCCTGAGGCGTGGCCAGGGTAATGAGCAGCTCCTCCTCTGTGGTCACTCCAGACCAGTTCTGGGTACTGCTCTTTCTCCATTGGGTTTAGTGCCTGACTTACTGGAAGGACAAAAGAAAGGCCCTCCTATGGCATCACCTGACATCCACTTGTGGCAGGAGAGGCCCTTTGAAGTTCATGGGAATAGCCCAAATGCTCATCCTGCCAGAAGGACAAGAACACATACCCACACCCAGGCCCTTGCCTCTTCTCTGGGAGCAGTTTTTAACTTTCTTTCAGGGCCCTTCACCAGCTGGGTGACAGTTGGAAGGCTAAGGTAACTTTTTAATAAACAATAAAAAGAGGTGTTGAATCATATTTCTAGCTGTTCCTAACTGGAAATAGCAACATCAGTATTTAATATTGCTTCCAAATGTTTCTCCATTGGCCATCCAGCTTCAGCCAAAATAGCATTTGGGTGCTGCTCACTGTAAGGATATGTTAACACCCATTTCTACATGACCTACTTTTAAATAATATGCACCCTGTGTTTTGGGCTAAAGGTCTACTTAGAGGTGACAATAATATTTCAAAGAAAGGCTTAGACTTGACAAAATGGTAGGCCTGAACCATGTTTGCACTGCCACTTTAGTGGATGGCACAATAGGTGCTGCAGTCCACTAGTGACATTTAACTTCCTGGCCAGAGTACACTTTGAACCATGTGCTAAGGACTTATAGACACATTACAGATGCCAATTACGAGGATGCCAATTCAACCATGTTAAAAGGGGGAGAATAGGCACATCTCTACTGGTTAGCAGTGTTAAAGTACAGAGTTCTACAGCCAGCAAAAAACACATAGGGCAAAGTCCGGGACTGTGTAGTCTCGCCTCAGCAAAAGGTGGGGAGAACTACCAACCCCCATTTAAGTTCTCATTGATAAAGTGGAAAATCCTCAAAAGACCATTGGCATTGGTGTGGTCAGTCCCAGGGTGGTGATGATCCCCTGTAGCGGGATGGACGATCTCAACAGGTTTGGATTCTCTCCCCACATTTGTTTAAGCCATCTGAGAGCAATCAGGAAATGAGTACAAAAGGGGTATGGTCTCAGTTTCTTCAGAGACCAGACCACTGCACATACTTCCTTCTCAATAGTACTCCACATTTGTTCTCTGTGCAGTAGCCCTTCTGCAAATAAACATTACAAGTTGGTCTATGCCCTCATCATTAAGCTGTGAGAAAACTGCCCAAATGTCATTCTCTGAACCATCAGGATGCGAAATGCCTTTTGCTAAGCCTTTGTCCAGATAACATATTTGGGTTACTTATTTTAGATCAGTCAGGGTGGCAACAATGGCCCAATACCATTTCACAAACCTCCTATGGTAACCAGTGAGCCCTAAAAATGCTCTTGAATTTGAGTCTTGTGAAGGTCTCAGGCCAAGATGGTCTGGATGTTGGGTTGGAGGGGCAAAATATGTCCTTTGGCAACTTGGTGGCCCAAGTGCATCACATAGACCAGCCGTATCTGGCAGTTACTGGCCTGTTGAGAGGCCTGAATCACTTCTCTCTGGTGGAAGAGATTATCCTCTAGGCTGGAGCTGAAGACTCAGACCCATATATATACTAGGTTTGTGTCAAAAAGTATAGCGCCGGCTAGCCCCAATCCTGGACGCCTGCTGGGCGTCATATTTATGGATTGTCACTAGCCGGCGCTAAGGCCCGGTTCGCGTCAAAATTCCTGACGCTAGGTGGGGGGGTCGTAGGGGAAAATGGAGATTGTGCGTGATAGAATGGAAAACTGACACTAACCTGATTAGCGCCATTCTATCTACGCACAACCCCCATAGACGTGACTTCTGTCTTAGAAAAGACAGGAGTCATGCCCCACAGCCCAGTGGCCAATGGGCTCAGTGGCATGTAGGGGGCCCAAGTTAGGCCCTCCTATGGCAAATTAAAAATACTTACCTGGACTTACATGGAATGTCTCCCCCCATCCTAAGTTATCCTGCAGGTGTGGGTGCGGGTAGGTGGGGGTGTCCCTGGAGGCAGGAAAGGGCACCTGTGGGCTGTTTCCATGGTCTCTGACCATGAAAAACGGCCCACAGGTCCCCTATTGCCTGCCATTACCCAGGCGTTAAATAATGGCGCTAAGCAGGCTTAGCCTCATTATTTAAGACCCTCCTCCTACCGTGCGTGAATTCAGCACAGGAGGATAAATATGGCGCTTAGGCCATAGCATGGGTTTTTGCCCAGGAAAGCCTACCTTGCATCTCATTGACGCAAGGTAGTTTTCCGCAAGCAAAAACCTACGGAAAATCCATAACATTGGTGCGAGAAGTGTCTAGCGCCAAAGTATAAATATGGAGTAAGGTTTGCGCTGAATTAGCGTTAAAAAAAAATGACGCTAATTCAGCGCAAACAGAGTATAAATATGGGCCTCAGTGTCATCTATGTAGGGGGCACAGAATTCCTCCAACCTAGACAGGACTGGGTTGACTAAACATGCAATGTGGCATGGGCATTCTTTAACCAAAACAGCATTATCCAGAACTGGAAATGTTCCTCAGGAGAGGAGAATGCTGACCTCTTTGCACCTTCAGTTAGGGCAATCTACCAGTAGCCCGACATGTTGACCGAATTGAGTTCCTTGTAGTCCACATAGGGACTTAGGACCATATTTATAATTCTTTCACACAAAGCAACGCAGCAAGACAACTTGCACTGTGTGAAAGGGAGAAGGCAAGATGTGGCACTTTGCTGTCCTCTGCCTGGGCTGGTGCACAATTAGCAGTCTAGCGCCAATGGAGGCACCCTTACACCATTGAGCGAGGGTGCATCTATTACAGGCAGGATTGTTTTGGTGAGGCAAGAGGCACCTTACTGCACAACAACCATAATTAGTAGCATATTCCTCTTTCTAAGTGTGCTGCAGAATGCAGACAAAAGGTATTTCTCCTTGTTATGCCTCTGGTGGGAAGGCGTACAGTTTTGACACATTCACAGGCTTACTAGTGTAGGTAAATCTGTGAATGCCTCAAAATAAATGGGTGGCTGCATGGGAGACCCCTGTTTCACCCATGTAATGTCCCCACCATGTAGAGTAAGGCAAGGCAGCGACTTGCACTGCCCTGCATTACTCCAGATTTACCAAGCCAGGCAGGGCCACTCAAGGTGGACTTGGGTGATTTGGTAAATCTCATCTAGGGTTTGCTTCACCCTTGCTTTGTCTTATGTGGTGCAAGGGTGAGGCAAACTTTCATGAATGTGCCCCTTAATTCTGAGATGCTACGCGGTGGGGCAGCCTTTGGTACCAACACCACTGGGCTGGAACAAGGAATATGGGAAGGCTCAATCATCCCCCAACTCCAGCACTTTGGGCACCTCATCCTTAATGCTGACTCTTCCCTTATCAGAAAATCTATAAATCTTGTTTTTGACAGGCATAATGTTCCCTGTATCAATCTCATGAGCATACCAATTGATGAGCTCTGAGGTTAGTCAGAATAGGGAGGGGTACTGCCCCAGTAACTGGGAACATTCCCTCTGGTGACTTTTTACCTGGGAGATAGAACTCCTCATTTGACCCATCTTGCTAGGTGGGTCAGATGAGCAGTTCTCTCTCCCAGACAAAAAGACAACAGAGGGACAGTTATATATTGCCCTACTGTAGGTACTGGGCCCTCCTCTCCCTACGGGTTGGACTCCTCTCAGACTGTGGGAATCTCAGGGAGGTGGTTTGCCATGCTCCATCCCCCCTCTTTTTGGTGAAAAAGTGGGTCACTGTTTCAGGGTCCAGGCCCTTATGTACAAAAGGGAGAAGTTGGTGTTAAGTTTGATGCAGCCGGAGTCATCAGGCATTCGAAAAATGCATTGTATGCCTTGGGACTACTATAGGTATAGCCAAGTAGTATTCACACAATCCCAATACCTTAGCATGGGACCTGAACTCCTTTCAAATAGTACTCTCTAGGGCATTCCATAGATCAGGAGGCATAGCTGAACACACAACTACCTTCAGATAACCAAAGATCCCACACTACTTTAGGGGAACCATTGCCACAGGATAGTGGCCGACATGGTTGTTAGTGGTCACTTCTTGGATGACTACTTCTGGGATAACCTATTCTGTAGACACCAGATGGCACCTGCCAGTAGTCATACTGGCTGCTGTGTCTTGAGCCGCCACCCTTCTCCCATAGATGGTAGGCCATTGCCTGTATTTCTTAGTGTTATCAGGCACATGAGCCTGGGGTACCATCTATTTGACACCCAAGGACAATAGCGTGATCCCTGCCCATTCTGCAATGTGAAGTGGGGCAACCTTATTCACCAGAACTTCTCTGGCATACCCTGGTGTGGGCCCTACAGTGAGGGGCTTCATCTTGGGACATATTGTGCCCACCCCTTGTGCCCTGACTGGAGACAGTCATAGCACACAGCTGATATGCCCCCATGGGTTTATTTCCACTAGGACCTTACCTCCTATCCTCTGCAGAGGAATTGGACTCCCTTCACTGGAAACACTTGTGGGGGCCTGTTGGAGAAGTCCCTTGTGTTATCTTTGCCTCCCCCTTCCTTCTGCAGGGGGGACCCAAACCACACTTGTTGTAGCTCTCCCAGGTACCTTCTTGGACCCCCCGATACTAAGCCAAAGTTCTTCGTTTTTCTTGAGCTCCCTGAGCACAGTGAGCTTGGAATCTATCAGGCCCTGGCATAAACAAGTTGCCCAGCCCATCACAATCCCTTACTTTACTGTACTTTAACTAACCTTCTGTGGCCTAGTTAGAGATGTCTATAAAGTCTACCCAAGATTGGTGTGCATACTTCTGGCTATCGTTGAACTTCAGGTGATATTTCTTTTTGGTTATACTAAATTTAGTTATGAGGCCCTCTTCATGGGGCCATAGGTAACATGGTCAGCTGCATCTAGAGCCAATAGTGTATCCCTCCCAGCTATGGGCATGTGCTTCCACAGGCTACCACTAACTCTCAGTCTCCCTCTGACACTCTGTTGCATCTGTAAGGCCACCAGATAAGCTGTAAACCACTTGTCAATGCCATTCCTCACCACCAAACTAGACACCGGGTCTTTTGGGATGTGGACCCCGTGTTTACCTCTCCTAGGTTCTTCACTATCTCTGCCACCGTCCACACTGCACTTAGATACTCTATGAAGCCTCAAGTCCATCTTGCACTGGCTCCTCTTATGTGTCAGCAGGGCCTTCTTGTCTTCTTAAACACATATAAAAATAGTACATACTTATTATTTACTATACAAAATTACATGTATTAGTTTTAGAAATATAAATTAATACAAATATATACAGTTTTATTATAAATAATGCATATGTACTATTGTTTTTTTTATATATTTATATATATATATATTTTTTTTTACATTGATTTATATTTATTTGTATGTTTAACTATTTTAAATAATTTAATTCAATATTATTTTCTATGGCAGTTTATATTAAGTCCCTACCTCTATTATTTTCTATGGGAGGGTGTTGCAGTAGCATTGATTGGCCAGGTATACTGCTGGACTTACTACAAAAGCAGAAGCTACTACAAAAATATAAGTCACTACAAAATTGCGCTGTCTGAATACTGAAAAGTAGTAAAAGTAGTAAACTCACTCAAAAGT
Organism: Pleurodeles waltl; assembly: GCF_031143425.1. NCBI lineage: Eukaryota > Metazoa > Chordata > Amphibia > Caudata > Salamandridae > Pleurodeles > Pleurodeles waltl. The sequence goes on along the minus strand of NC_090436.1, from coordinate 175,811,952 downwards.
ATAAACACACTCAAAAGTGTAGTTTGTGAATCAAGCTTGCATGTCTGTGAAATGGAAGGATGTTCTTATGAAAGGAACTGTTTAGGATGTAGACTATGGAAAAGAGGCTATCTGCAACACTTTTTTGAGGAGAAGATTATCCGCTGATGAGGTAAATGAGAGTCAAAGTAGTTCTGATCCTTGCCTTTGGTACAGTACATATGAAAAGGAAATTGCCACATACTTGGTATCACAGAATTCCCTGTGGAAGTTTGTACTAAATGTGAATGTACATCATAATAATCACAGTAAACAAAATTGTTATGAGCAGCTAGCAGAGGGGAATCATGTGAATGGTATGGCCAGGTAATGTAATTTTCGGCAGAGGTAACATATTTCTTAAATATTTTGGAAACCATTTTTCATGTTTTTTTTATGAAGTTATGAGCTAATGGTATCACATGCACGGATTTAGTATAAGAAAGTGTTAAAAGTGCTCAGGCAATTGGATTTGTTTGAATGGATATGTATACAAAATGTGCATTCATTTTGACCTGTGGTTAGGTTGTAGACAATGATCTATGAAATGAACCATATGGTAAAGGGTAACCTTAAGAATTCAGCGCAACATACGAGATAGTCTTGATATGTATTGATGAACAGAATGCCAGTAAAAGTAAAAAAAAAATGTCTGGCAACAAGTCATCGACCTGAGCAAAGTGACTAGGACATTGACTTTCTTGTAACAATATAATAAATACCACAGTGACATGAAGGACTTTGTCATTGTATTGATAGCTGGCCAGAAAAAGTGTGTCTTAGACAGAGAAAGTGGTCAGGAAATCTGAAGATTTCTTTGATCACTACACCCAGTCGCGCCTCGTTGGCCGCGGAAGGGGCGGGCGGGGAGGAGGCACGGGGGGACACCTAAAATTAAATTAAATAAAAAATAAAAAAACACGTACCTTTTTCGGCGCGGTACCGCGCCGCCCCGTTCCTCTTCCTTTCTGGCTGCACCGGAACAGGCTCCCAGCCTGCCCTGTGGCCAATCCTGATGCTGCCCAAAGCAGCGTCAGGATTGGCTGGGAGTGCCCTGGCTGGGTGCTCCCAGGCAGACTGGTAGCTTGTGCAGGCCCTCTCAAGCACGGCAACACAGTTGCCGGGCTGGAGACAGCCCACAACGAATATGTGTTTGGCTGGCCCAAGACGGCTGGCCAAACACACATGCGCTCTGAGGGGGAGTGCTGAGCACTCCCCCCAGTGCACATCACCCTGTGGCCCTGCCCCCTTTTAAACAAAACTGTAATAAACATAGTTTATTAACGTTTTGTTTAAAAGGGTTTGAGGCTGTCGCTGCTGGAGGGAGGGAGACGCTCCTCCACCCATACGGAGGAGCCGCCACTGTCTACACCATACTTTCTTTACAATCAACTAATATTAGGGATGATACCACTGAACAATGTCCAATGCAAAAAGGAAAGCAAACACTGAAATAATTGTCTGTATTCTATCTCAACTTAGATGTGGAATTTGACGTGGGACTATTCGGGGTGGAAACTTTAGGGCATGGGGCAATGGTAACTCAAAGGATTCAAGCATTAGACTGCTAACATGACTCCTACCTGCACATTTCAATCACTTCCTGATTCCAAGACACTTCTGGGGCATAAGGTGTTGACCAGTATTTAGGCATCTAGAAAACACAGAGCTGATGCTGGTTAATGTGTCATTAGTTGTGGATCTCTGTGTCGTACTAGTTTGCACTCATTTATGCATCACATTTATTATTTTGTTTCCTTTCCAGCTCCCTCACATTTAGCAGTTCCAAACATATCAAATGTAACAATTAAATATTTGGAAGACAAACGGTTACTACGCAGTTTGGAATGGGGAAAAAGTACTGAATTTAGATAAATTACTTAACTAATGCAAAGTGAAGATGTGAATATAAATGATAGTGGTCTGAAAGAAAAATCAATTTATTCCTTAACTATTAAGTGGCAATGTGATAATTGTATCCTACTATCTTGTAATTAATGATTTGTATAGTTTCAATTGTTGTAAGAACACCGAAATCTCTGCAATAAAGGACTGCAATTTATGACCTACAAAGAGATATCTTCATTATTGCACAAAGGAGGAAAAGTTGTTGCACTAGGCTTAGCTGTAACTGCAAGGATGTATCAAGACAATTCAGCACAGAGACAGATTATGTGATATCCACAATGGATATTTTGAGAAATGCAAAGTTGGAACTACAGAAAATGTTAGCCAATAGTTCATGCTTAATGTACATAGTCAAGTATATCTCGATGGAAGACACCTATTATTCCAGTCATATTTTTACCATTCCCCCTTGCAGCCCCATGATCTCAGGGACTGGCTCACTTACAGAGAGCATAACAGACTACATAGACATCTACTTTGCAGCAGTAGTACTGGAATTACCCTCATATATCAAAGATACGAAGGATGTGATCAACTGATTATATACTGTAGCATGGGAATGTAGCATGGGAAAGCACCTTTATATAGGTGACAATGGATATGAGAAGGCTTCAAAACTTTATAGACCATCATAAAGGTATTTAAACATTGAAAACCATGTCTCTGCTAAATCAGCCAGTCGTTTAAATCATGTTGCAATGATTTTAGAATTGAAAAGTTTTCTTCTGGAAAACTACGTCTTCCTTTATCAGACAAATCTGCAATGGTGGCCAGGTTTGCTTCCTCTTATGCCAACCTCTTCATGTGGGATGGTTTGAGAGGGCACACTCTTGGAATGAGTCTCTATCTGTTGGATTCAAAGTAATTGTATATGGGTGAATATATAGTATTGATTTGGAATTGCCCTCTGTCAGATCTTGTATTATATATCGCACATAAATGCCCCTAGCTGAAGGGTGCAGACAAGGTAGGTAATGTTTAGTCACTAGGAAAAAGGGTCCTTCTTTTCAGGGTGGAAGTCCTTTCTCAACCAGAGGTGGCATGCTTCATCACTGGACACCTCCTCCTGCTGGCATTGAGTAGAATGCCAGCAAAGGATTCAGCCCCCCCTTTAAGAAAAGCTATTTGGAGGATGCAAATAGGGTCCCTATGGTAATAGTATCGGTGTGGTATGATTAATAATTCAGTGAGAAGAGAAATGATGTGGGAGCTGAGATTTAAACTGCGTCTTTGTAGTCTGAAACGATATTATAGATCCCAACATGCTAAGTTAAAAAGACCAGGGGTTTTTATTTCACCCCGAGAGAGTGGTCGACATGTTTCTTCCTCAGTCTAATGCCCTGTAAGAGGCAGAGTGGAACGTGTACTATATCACCTTCTGAATGATAATGCTTACAATGTGGAGCTCTTTTTATAGTAAGGAAAAGATTCACTTTTAGAGATAGAAATTTATATCAGGGATAATGCGACGCAGAGTAAACCTTTTAGAAAACTAGCAGTTAATAATAGTGCCCTTCACTACAGTTCAGGACACCCAAAAAAATCTAAACAAAACTTGTGGTGAGAAGTTGCGATTAAAAAGGAAGTTCAGTGGATGTAAAGTGTGTGGAAATGAGGAACATGATATAATGAATCAGTTCCTCAAAAGATGGTACCCCTTGAGAAAGCAAAGAATAGTACATATAAAATATCAAGGAGGCCTTTTGCAAAGAGAAACCAAACATATATAAACACCATGAAAAAACATTAAAATGACAACTGAATTCAGCATGGAAAACAAGTCAATGTTTACAATTCTACAGACATTGGAATATTTTCAAATCAGATAAGAGAATCAGTAAATTTATTGGAGATTATCCAAACATCACATGTAGGCGCGCTAGAACATTACAGGGCATATTAAGTCCTAGAAAGGCAATTATATTTGCTAACACAACTCCCAATATCACCTGATTACCAGCTTGTCCTTAGGAATCCCATAAGTGTAGTGAATGTATCTTTGTAAATATGTACCCAATGCTACAACTGTGTTTTCACCTAATGAAAACACAGCATGTACATCAAATCCAAAACTTTATTATTGTAAATCCAAATGTTATGCTTTCATTATATAGTACATTTGTGTACAGGCCTACATTGGTTCCTCTATAAGGATTCTCAAGACTTGATGGCAAGAGAGTATAAGAGCTATTAAGAATGATGGACCCGATTCACAAAGGTAGACTTGCATTTTTGGTTTAAGTTTAGACCAACAGTGTAAGTTTATGGCTGCTTGGCAGTCACAAAGGTAAGTTCCAAGTAGTATCTTTACGTCCTTACTTAGAGCGGGTCATCTGCACTTAGGTTGGATCATCCGCACTCGGGTTGGATCATCTGCACTTGGACCTGATCATCCGCACTCAGGCCGGATCAGGCAGAAATGGATGATGACACACCTGTGTGAGTGGCTACCATTCCCCACCCAGCTCCAGTTGAAACTCCTCAGCCCACACCCAATCACAGCCTTGCTGCATACATAAAATCAAAGAGGACACAAACAAACCCTTGCAGACCTTGCAACATGTCACTGAACGTGTTTGTTGGTTTGTCCCTTGCTATGCGAGAAGATAAAGTGAGGAAAAGGAGGAGGAGGAGGATAGTAGAGAGGATCTTTACACGAAGGATAAACCTATTTGGGATGTCCAGTCAAGATGTCCTGGACAAATAACATCTTCCCCCTGATATCATTTTGGAGATGGTTTATGAGTGGGAGCAAGATCTTGACTCAGCGACCTGCCGCTCCCACACCATCCCAGGCTATGTCAATATCCTGGCAGTTCTCCATTTCTTTGCTACAGGGTCATTTCAGATGGTCATAGGTGACCTTGTGGGCATCTCCAGGTAACCTAGTCCAGATGCCTGAATCAGGTACTGAGCTGCAAGAACAGGAGGACCCATTGCCACATATGAATGCCCCATACACTGACCAGAAGACAAAGGGTAGCTAGGGATTTCTTCTTCATTTCCTGCATCCCACGTGTGCTGGGTGCAATTGATTGCACTCATGTGGCTCTCCAGCCACCTCGCCACAATGCACACATCTTTTGCAACAGACACCACTGGCATTCCATCAACATGCATGGTGTCTGTGATGCGAGTGGTAGCTTCATTGATGTGTATGCAGTATTACGAGGCAGTACCCAGGACAGCTTTGTATTCCGCAGGTCACCTCTTCCCTGGCAGATGGCAGCAGGAGAATTTGGCAACATGTGGCTACTGGGTAAGTACCAAGCACCACACATGTATGAGATGTATAATTGTGTCTTTACATGTGTACAAACATCAGACAGAGCTGATCCTCATCCCACGTTCATGCCCCAAACAGACACAGCATGTACCACTTCATACAACATGTACTATACAGAGGCATGAGGGACCTTTTTCAAATGTCACCCGTTTTCCTTCCTTGGGTGATGCTGCAAATGCACTCTCCCCTCATCTCCTCACACTATACAAAAGTGCAATCACTGTGCATCAGCAGAGGTACAATTGGGTACACAGACGTACACAAGCCATCATTGAATGCAGTTTTGGGCCCCTCAAGTCAAGATTCAGATGTCTCAACCGTACGGGGAGTGCTGCTGTACTTCCCTCAGGTTGTGTGCAAGATTGCAGTAGCCTGTTGTGTATTGCACAACATAACATTAAATCTCTGCTAACACATACCTCTGCACCCTCAGCTAGGTCTGAACCCGGGCAACCAACCCATTGTACAAAACAGAGGGCAGGGTATGCAGGTGCATGACCAGCTAGTGGACACTTTTTTCACCTGAGCAACATGTTGTGTCGGTCTCATGTGGTTTGCAGTCGGTTGTCAATGATGATTGGTGGACATTTAACACTCTGGGGGTCATTCTGACCTTGGCGGTCTTTTCGCAAGACCGCCGAGTTACCGCCGCGGTGAAGACCGCCGACCGCGGCGGTATGCCGCTGTGCGCATTCCGACCGCTGGGAGCGTTCCGCCGGAAAACCGCCAGCAGCCACACTGGCGGTCGGCGGGAAAGTGGAGACTGGTCAACCTCCACCGCCACGCCAGCAGAACACCGCCCACAGAATTACGGCCCACATTTCTGTGTGGCGGTCTTCTGTTGGCGGTCACCTCCCCATGGCTCCTGTCGCCTCCCGGAGGACCAACGCACAAGGTAAGTTGATCGTCCGTGAGGGGAGGGGGTGGGGGGGAGTTGTGTGATGTGTGCGTGCATGGGGGTGTGCGTGTGAGTGTGTAGAGGGGGTGTGTGAGTGCGTGCATGCGGGCGGGGAGTGCTGCTGTGCCTATGGGCAATGTGTGTAGTTCGGCGGGTGCGCATGTCGGCATGTATGTGTGCGGGTATGTGTCCCCGTTGTGTATGTGTGTGTGTAGGGGGTGTGTATATGTGCATGTTGGGGGTGTGTGCATGTCGGGGTGCGTGTATGTGCATGTCAGGGTGGGGGTGGGGAGGGGGTTCGTACCACCTCTGGGGGGTGGCAGGGGGGTGGAGGGTGTGGGGGGAGGACTCAGGGGGGCAGTGGGGGGTGGGGGAGACCCCTATCAGTGCCAGGGAAGGAATTCCCTGGCCCCGATAGTGCCTACCGCCATGGTTCGCATGGCGGTTCCCGACCGCCAGAAACAGCGGCGGTAAGCAGGGTCATGATACCGTTGGCGGTCTTGGGTCGACCGCCGGACCGGAGTGCGCAGACTCCAGCCCGTCGGTCATGACCGCCGTGGCTGTCGGAGTGGGGAAGTGGCGGTCGATCGCGGCGGTGACCGCCGCGGTCAGAATGCCATTTTTTGGACCGCCGGTCTGTTCGCGGTCCGACCGCCGCCTCTCCGCCTACCGCCAAGGTCAGAATGAGGGCCTCTGTCTGCATATGCCATACTGAGACTACTTTGTGACTTATACATGATGTCTGTGTACAATAGCTGTTGAGTCAAAAGATTGTCTGTGCATGTTATCATGTGCACGTCATGGACTAGCATGTCTAACATCATTTAGGGCATCATTGGCCCTGGAGATCAAAGCTCAGCATGTGTGAGACCTCCCTTGATTGTGTCACAAGAGGCCTCTGCTTCACAAAGGGGGTTACCCGTTGGGGTGAAGGTGCCACATCAGCAGGTCTGTCCTTGTAACCAAGGTGGATTTTCCTGCCATGAGGTATTGCAGTGTAGTGATTGAAACCCATGTGCAATGATTGAGGGGCCACTGCTAGTTGTGCATAGGTCGTAGACATGTCCTGACTGACCTTTTTCATGGGCACTGGAGGGAAGGGGGCAGGTTTCATTATGGTGTATTGTTACTGAATTTGCATGCCAATATGTGCAACCTGTTAAAAAACGGCAATCTTGCATGATCCACACATTTGAACTACAGTTTCTGTTTTGGGGCTGGTTTGAGAGACTAGTCAGTGCTGAAATGGCTTCCCAGTCTTACACTGTACCTCTGGCCCTTGGTGTACTTCATACTATGGTGGTCATTCTGACCCTGGCGGTCTTTGACCGCCAGGGCGGAGGACCGCGGGAGCACCGCCGACAGGCCGGCGGTGCTCCAATGGGGATTCCGACCGCGGCGGTAAAGCCGCGGTCGGACCGGCACCACTGGCGGGGTCCCGCCAGTGTACCGCGGCCCCATTGAATCCTCCGCGGCGGCGCAGCTTGCTGCACCGCCGCGGGGATTCCGACCCCCCCTACCGCCATCCAGATCCCGGCGGTCGGACCGCCGAGATCCGGATGGCGGTAGGGGGGGTCGCGGGGCCCCTGGGGGCCCCTGCAGTGCCCATGCCACTGGCATGGGCATTGCAGGGGCCCCCGTAAGAGGGCCCCTACATGTATTTCACTGTCTGCTGCGCAGACAGTGAAATACGCGACGGGTGCAACTGCACCCGTCGCACAGCTTCCACTCCGCCGGCTCGATTCCGAGCCGGCTTCATCGTGGAAGCCTCTTTCCCGCTGGGCTGGCTGGCGGTCTGAAGGCGACCGCCCGCCAGCCCAGCGGGAAAGTCAGAATTACCGCCGCGGTCTTTCGACCGCGGAACGGTAACCTGACGGCGGGACTTTGGCGGGCGGCCTCCCAAGGTCAGAATGAGGGCCTATGTGTCCAGGGATTGAAATCACAACTTGAGCATGGATTGGTGATACAGCACACTTTCCCAAGTTGTAAATAAGATATGTGTACCACATGTACCAAAATACAATGCGCAAAACTGTGAGGGAAGTTCTGTAGTGTAAAGTGTAACCACAAAACATTCATTCCTCCCTCAGTATACCTGCCCTTCCTACATGCTTACATATGTCACATTTGATTTCCATTTGTCATTTCTTGTATTTAATTTTTTAAAATGTTCATTCTTATGACAGTGCCATGCGCCGCAAGTGGATGCTATCCTCCGCATGCGGAGCGTACGCTCCGGTTGCAAATGATCTGCACTCAGGGCATAGAATTCGGCAGCGATCCGGACCCCAATGATAATCAATAGAAAGTGACATAGAGGAAATGCAAGGCAGGAAGTTCCAGACAGGAAGTTGCAGGCAGCCATTTTTCTAGTCTTTCTGAGTCATCCTCTGTTGCAGACAGGATCCTCTGCCATCCTGCTGCTCAGTTCATGCTTACTGCCCCCAACATGACTGAGGGAGTTGAGGAGAGGGCACCCCCCTTCAGTGAAAGGGAATTTGACATCTTAGCTGGGAGGGTGCTGTACCACTACCCTCAGCTTTATGGGGGCCCGAGGATCAATTGAGCAATGCAGTGCGCACCTGGATCTAGGAGCAGATCTTGCAGCGCTGCAGTGCAGTGGGCATATACCACTGGTGGGCCAGGACGTGCTGCGAACGCTGAGAGGACATGAAACGTTGGGCCGGTCTGTGGGCCCAAGAACTGCTATGGCAGTCCTCCCAACCCCATGTGCACCACCCCCACCTCACACCACTGTAAAGGAGGGTCCTGAGTACAGCCTGGCCAACCCTTCATGCTCAGCTGGAAGAGTTAAAGCAGCAGAGATCTGGTGAGTGCATTACCTGCATGATGTGTCTGGTAGCATGGTGTGAGTGTTAGCAGAGCTGTACAAACATGTATCACATGTTATCATGTACATAATCTGGGCATTTGCTACAACAGTCATAAGGCCGATGCCCCAGGGGATCACACTGGAAGCATTGACCAAGTGTATTCTGGGACTCGTACTGTGCTGGACACTGCAGAGGAAGTAGCCATCACTCTTGCTTTAATGTGAAGAAATGTAATGCCTCCACCTTGACTGAGGAAGCAAGGGCCTTATCACTGCTGGGTGCAATGCCAAATAGATGGTCCAGACACTGTCCAGTGTGAGGTCAAGTGACCACATTTCTTGTGTCAAATGCTGACATGCATGCTCTTTCTGTGACTCTCATGTCTCTTTGCACAAAATCACAGCTAATGCAGCAGCAGCCATAAGGCCAGTGCCCCATGGGATCACATTAGAAGCACTGACCAAAGTGAATTCTGGGACTTGTAATGTGCTGGACGCTATAGAGGAAATAGCCATTATTCACACGTTCATGTTCAGAAATGCACTGCCTCCACCATGACTTGGGAAGCAAGGGCCTTATCACTGCTGGGTGCAATGCCAAATAGATGGTCCAGACACTGTCCAGTGTGAGGTCAAGTGGTCACGTTTCTTGTGTTGGATGCTGTGACATGCATCCTTGGTTGTGAGTATCAAAAGTGTAAAAAATAATTTCTTGTACCTTGGAGTAATAACTAACTTTGGAACACCTGTCTCACCCAAAATGGTTCTGGAATTCCCAAAGTTGAATGAATACACCTGTCCTTACAACAGTGGCTCGTCTGTCTCATTTCACAGCTAATTAGCTGAGAACAACTTTGCACACGTACCAACTGATGTGCAGCACAAACAGACAATCCTGAACTGCCAAATGTGGCACATGCCATGTAGATTGGCAGATAGTTTCAGGCATCCCCCAATGCATGAACTCACAGCTTAGCAAAGGTCAGGGCCAAGGGCTGGTTTGCACTTGTTCACCCATTCAAGCATTTATGTGGAATCAGACCATGCTACACAGCAGATGATATGCAATATTTTATAGCGATCAAATCTGCACTTGGCAGGGTGATCATTGACACATGGGGTCCAATTCACAAAGGTTAAGTTGGACCGAAAGTCTATATTTTACACCACAAGTCTAAGTTTAGACCTAAGGTCTACCTTTACTCGTTGTAAGCTCAGACTTTAGGTCTAAATTTAGACTTTTGCTCTAAGTTTACCTTTGTGATTCTCATTAGTGTCTCGCTTCGGTCACAAATAGCGAGACGGGTGCGATGCACGGGGGTGGGAGGGATGGGATGTTAGTGGTAAAATTTATTTAAAAATATTTGTTTTAAAATCTAAACTTACCTGCTCCGCTCCCGTGCCGCTCCTTTTGCTCCTGGCGCTGCAGGCTGACAAGGGCTCCCAGCCTGCCCTGCGGCCAATCCTGACGCTGTTCAGAGCAGCGTCAGGATTGGCTGGGCACTCCCAGGCAGACTAGGAGCATGTGCAGGCTCTCTGCAGCTCAGCAACTGTATTGCTGGGCTGGAGAGAGCCTACTGCGCATGCGTATTTGGCCAGCCAAACATGCATTCACACTGTTGGGAGTGCACAGTACACTCCCCTCACTGCTTGTCACCCAGTGGCTCCACCTCTTTAACAAACGAAACGATAATAAACATGGTTTATTATCATTCTTGTTTGTTAAAGGTTTTGCTTCTTCTGCTGCTGGTGGAGGTGTGGGGGGGGGGTGGTGACGCTCCATGGCTTTGGGGCGGACAGCTCCATCCAGACCATGTTCCATCTCCACTTGTAAACTGACTTGTGAATAAGACTAGGTAGTGAGGACAGGAAAGCCTTGTCCCAATATCTTGGGGTAACTTGAACTTTAGTTCAACAATTCACATGTACAGCTTTTATGGCCATTGAGAATCAGGACAAGATTTTTAGGTTTTGCTTAAGGTTAGGCTTTGTCACTACAGTACGTTATACCACCCACAATTGTGACAGATGTCAATGTGTAAGTCACGTCTGGACATATCAGTGATAGTAAACATTCTAAAGGGAAGAAAAGTCCGCTGGAATTGGTCAGTGAGATCAAATGTGGACAAAGTCAGCTTTTGCTTCAGATACTCATGTGCCTTGCCATGATTTGGACACCAACTACATAATGTTCTCACTTCCATTTCAGTGGACCCGGCAGACCAAAAAGACCAAGGATAGGACTGGGGACCAAGGAAAGCTACCTGGGGATGACGGCAGGCACAACCTCTATCATCTACTGAGGAAGAAGAGAAGGAGGAGGGACATGTACCATCTACAGGTAGGGGAAGTGCGCTCACCAGGACGGACTCTGAAAACAATGTCCGAGTGGAGGCTGTGGAGACTGAAGGGGGGGGACCTTGATCTGGACAACTCCCTCCGGGGGGGGGGGGGAAGGGGAGGATGTCGCCTCTCCCCTGGACATTGAAGCCCTTGATCAGCCAGAGGTGTCCCCAGAGCTGCAATCTCCTACATCTGTGCCTGGCTCTGCCGTCTCCCTAGAACATGAAGTCCCCAGTCCAAACGGGACCCTCAGCTGTCACCCCTGCCACAAGTCCCCCTCTATGTGCCTGCCCTAGTTCCACTGGGAGCTCCATTGTCCCTGACACCCCACATGCCTCTTGTGCTACCCAGACACCTCCCTGTGTTGTGACCCCTGTGGCTGCATCCTAGGAAGGGATGGTGGCATCTGAGGGGGAGCGGGTCAACACATCCTTGGGTGCAGCCATGAATTCTGGCCTGTCTCAGCATCACTACACCACTGTCCATGTGTCCCCCTGTCATTCCTCTCACTCTGTTTGCCCCCACCCTTCATACCACCCGTGTGTCTCAGTCCCATGGGGTAGTAGCACAAAATAAAATGATGGACAGAGTGTTGAAACTTTTCAACCACTCGCCCCCAGTCACAGATCTGGGTTTAATCCATCTTTATTTTGCTTGCCACCTCACCCCAGTTCGGACCCAGTTATATGCAAATCAGCCTTGATTCTGCTCCCAGTGCCCCAAGCCAGGTCTTTCGTGGACAGGATTCAAGCATCCTGGGACCTGTTTTAGGGTGGTTGGGTCCAAACTGAGGTGGCGTGGTGAGCAAAAAAACGATGGATTAAACCCAGATCTTTGTGACTGGGGGTGAATGTTTGCATTGTTCAGCATTCCATCCATCATCTGTTCTTTTTGCATTGGTCGCCCCAAAAGGGAAGGGTATGCCCAGACGTGGGCCCCGTGCTCCCTGCGCTACTAGATTCAAGCTAGCCAAGCTGATGAAGGGTAATACTCTGAAACCGGTCTTAGGATGCTTGTTTCCGGTCCATGGAGGACCTGGCTTGGCAGTTCGGGCTGGACTGTTCCTATGGGGAACATGGTCAAGACTGATTTGCCTATGGCTGTGTCCAAACTGGGGTGGTGTGGTGAGCAAAAAAAACGATGGATTAAACCCATATATTTGTGACTGGGAGTGAATGTTTGCATTGTTCAGCATTCCATCCATCATCTGTTATTTTTGCATCAGTCTTGTGGGGTATCAGGTCCTCCTATGGCCAGCCAAGAAGAGGCCACAATGGCAGAGGATCTCATTGTCATAGAGAAGGATGATGACCAGAATGAATGTTGACTGGACATTTCATTTGGACAGGACTTTTCTTTTTCCCCATGTGTATAGACTGTTTTCCGTGATGTTTCCTGACACGTTTTATTAATTGTGCCCAACCCTCTCCATGTCCCGTACTCTGTGAGGAGCAAAATTTATTTTCGTTTCTTCCTTTCCCAATGGACGGTTATGTTTTTTTAACACATTTATCTATATAAAGAAAAAAAGAAAAAGTGTGTCCTGTAGTTCACTGTCTGTGCAGGAACCATAATACGGAATTCTACGTCTTGAGTTGGTTAGCTATACCTTCTACATGACACAACTGTATACAGGTCGTACTAGTGATGAACATGTCTTACCCACATTGTTGACAAATACATGGCCTACAGCTACATTAAGCCTTTTAACATCATCAACTAATGAGCAAGCAAATTCAAATGTGCAAAATTGTATGTATTTACATAGTGCTGTGCACACATATGTCACAGTGCTCCTGGGGGATCTTGGCTGTGTCTTCTCAGTTTTGGCAGTGAGGACCTTTGCAATGTTGTATGTTTCCTGAAGTACTTAGTTGCAGGTGGGTGTGGTACCTGTCCAGTGTGGGGGTCTGTCTGGACAGCGGGTGTCTGAGCCTGTCCAGTGTGAGGGTCTGCTTGGACAGCGGGTGTCTGAGCTTGTCCAGTGTTGGGGTCTGCCTGTACAGGGAGTCTTGGAGCCTGTACAGGGAGAGTATGTGACAGTGCATTAGAGGGAATGTGTAAGGTGAGTGTTCCCATATTGGATTGGGGGACCCGGTGCAGGTTGCCTATCCAGGGGTTGAAGGTGGGATGGTGCAGGTAGAGGTGTTGTCTCCCCTCCATGCATTGAGTGTAAAGGATTTGGTATGATTTTGAGTATCCCCTTCATCATCTTCATAACCAATGAATGGTGTCTTGCACTCTCTTCCCTCTGTATGGCCATGATGTCGTTCAGCCTCTTCCCCATGTCTTGCCAGGATGTATCAATCCTCTTCAACACCTGGGTCATTCTGTGCACCAACTGTGAGAGTTGGCGCATATCCTGCAGTGAGGCAGACATGTCAGACAGTGTATCCCCTATGTCACAAATATCCTGCCTCACATCTCTCACTTTCTGACATATATATCTGCCAGCCCTCTTTACCTGGGATGCCCTTGGAAACCAACAGCAGGTCCACGAGCAGGGCGGGGGTGCCAAGTGGAAGGTTGTGAGGATTAGATTTGTGCCTAGGGACTACCTACTTCTCACCAGGGCTGGCATGACCCTCATATGTTGGAGAGAAGGCCTGGGAGACACTGTCAGAATAGGAATGTGTGGGAAACCAACATGTCTGACCTTGATGTGAGGGCTGTGAAGAGGTGAGCTGGGGGTTGGTGTTTGTGGGGAATAGACAATCCTCTGGGTTGTAGAAGGTGGCACCATGCCAAACACAGCAGCTGTGGGCTTTGTATGTGAGCTGCATGGGCCAAATGGAGTGGTCATGGGATTGGCCTTCACATCACTTGTATGCAGCCCCTGATCTCCCTCCTCCTCTACTTCCTCCTCCTCACCCTTCCCCATCCTGTGCTGTTCAGGAAGTTGACAATGCAACTTGGAAGAGACGTGGACTTGCCAGTCAAATTGCTCGTCACTGGTAGTAGCTCCGTCATCTAGACTCAGATCTTCATCATCACCATCTGTGAGACAGTTTGCAACACGCTAAGGGTATGATATTTTGTAGGTTTATGCCACTTTTGCATAAAAATATGACACAAATGCGGTGCTAAAAAGGTATAAATCAGGCCGTAAGTATGTGGCTCACAACATGATGCGGTGCAACACAGGTATTGGCCAAAACTATCTTCAATTCAACTGATTTTCCACATGTGACCTAGTTTGTGTACCCCTACACATGAAAGCTCACACTGTGGCATTGAGATGTTCAAGGCAGATGTAAAATTCATAAGCAAACTCACCAGTTCCAACCAAAGGTCTGTGTGGTACTGAACCCTCCCTAGATGTCAGCTGCTGGACCGTGCTCCTTGAGTGTATAGAACTGGTCTGTGATCCAGCAGCTTTGGAGAGAAGTGACACAATGGTTACTGTTCTCCATGTATCAAATGTGATTATGCACACGTGACGTAAGCATCACAAATCATTTAGAGTACATTTTCCACACCAACTACAGGAGAGATTAAAAATGGCAATATCTGCTCATCCACTTCCAGAAGGAATTGGTTCTTGTTCAAGGGTGGGGTAGCAATAGTTTACCGCACCATATGGCATACTTACCTGATGGACGGATGGCAGTGGGTTTGACTGCTGCAGCCAGGATGTCTGCTATACCCCTGGATGTTGTCATTCTTATCACTGATGTTGTCCTGGCAGCAGCTGTAACATAACATACATATCCATTACTGATAGCAAAGGATGATGGTGATGATTCCACATGTACATGTTAGTGATGTGGGCTAGTGATCTACAAGTTATACAAAGTCCCAGATCACCCATTTTCCATACTTATAGGCAAACATGTCGCTGAGAGCTAAAGGACAGGAATGACTTGGGTGTCCTGCACTGGCTACCTCTGGACACACCTACATCTTCATTGGCATCATGCGTCCTAAGTATGATGTGGTATGTGCTCATTTGTAAAGGAGTCTTCCCGAACCTGCAGAGCTGGGCTATTTTTGCACATTAGATTGTGTAAGTACATTGACAGGTACATGCTGGATACACACAATTATCAACCAATGTATGGGTGACATTTATTTAACCTCCCCCAACAGGACCACATTGCTAATTATGGACTGTGAGGGCAGCCATCTCTGCTGTGCACGTACCCTTTAGCTTGTGTTTCTAACTTATATGTACAACTTCATGTTCTATGTTACCTGACACAGTATACAGTCATGGTCAGCACACATCCTGTGGTCCTCTATTCAGAGGTTAAATCATATGTGATATTGTTGGTAAAGGGAGAGTGACAGTATTAAAGGAGTCCACATCTTGCTCAAGTGGTAAAGCTGGGCTGTTCCCCAGCTTTACTGTTTTCATGATGCACTGTTGAAGCATTAGAAGTCTAGTCTTTCCCTCCTCTACACCCAACCTGCCACCTCCTCCCACATTTCCAAAATGCAAGCCTGCTGGTATCAGTACACCGCTCACCAACAACATGACTTTAGCAGTTGTTTCCTGGCATCTTATAAGCAAGTATCCATGTCATAAAATTAGGAACAGGCTGTGACTCCACCTCTCCATGATGTATCTGAGGACAAATTAATGAGCCCTCAAGGCCCCAAGGATCACTCTTTTAGCAACTTCAGCTGCACACACCAGTAAACCATGTCTATGAGGCCACAGAAAGCCACTTTGAATGGCTTGAAGTGGATTGCATGGAGGGTGTCAGGGGTGGACCAATCACTGTGTAGCCTCACTCTCCACCTGAATAACATTCCATGAACAATGGAAACATTTGTGACAGGTCCCCAGAGTGACAGAGCCATGTATACCTGGGAGGGCACAAACACCTCACACCCCATGAGGTGAGTTATTGTGACTTGCCCCATGTAGACCTCCAGCATTGACTCACGCAACAATAAACCTACGTGAGGGCCCATATGAACCCTCAGGTAGGTTATATACACATAGATATTTGGTAGGCATATCATTGGCCAACATGACAGGTTAATGTGTGGCATACTTTTATGAGCCATATATGAGCATATGAGGATGAGTGACAACAGTGACATTAGACAGACACCACGTAGTGCTGACATTTACAGAACAGTTTAGGAGCAAAAGCTTTTTTGTGAAGCCATTTTCATGTATCCTTACCAGTGTCTGATATCGGCCCGGGTGTGTGGTGTTGGACCAGAAGTCACACCCATACATATTGTAGAGGTCAGTGCAGATTGTACCTTTCTGGACAATGTCACAGGGCCCTCCAATGATATGTTTGTGTCCAGTTAATATTGTAGTTAGCCTATGACACACAAGTGTACATAGTGCACTTCACAGATTTGACACAGTTCATGCATTCCATGTACATTAACTATGAATTCACTGGTAACAGTGTATGGGAGAATGTGCTCCCCTAGCCATATTTACGTACCAGTTTGTGCTGATGATATGGGTTGTTGGGCTCCATGACATTGCCTCACTGATGGTGCAGGGACCTGTGCTCCAGTGTGTGACTGTTCTCTGGCTGTATGTGGCAACAGAACAGAAAGGCCTTCAGACATGTCCAAGATATTTGGTTATGTGCAACCTGTGACATGCCTACACATTTGCATATACATGCCAATAGAAGTGGTAAATGTATAGGGGACCTTTTCTATTGCCATACACCAGTGTGAACGGTATGGGGCAGCAGCGATGGCTCACTGTTTGGGACTGAGGTATTGTAAATTTCTATTGCCATCACAAAGGATTCTGGTACTTGTAGTGTGATGGACTAGCTGTGACACATGAGGAGCAGAGTTACCATGCAGATAGCACTTATTTGGGACACCATTCATGGACACATTTAATGAGTATCACAAACATTAGTCATTTGGTGTCATTGTTACTTACACTTACTTGCAAAATACCTGGCACCACATTGCGGTCACAGGTCACAGCCAGTCAATCGAGCAGCTGGGGGTCTATGGTGGGGAGGAAATCCCTATCAAGTGGGGTGAGTCAGAGGTGGGCTCCAGTTTGTACAAATCTTATCAACATGCTACTTTTTCTTGATGTTGTTCATGGTCCGGATGTCCTTCCCCAATGCAGTGAGTGCTGTGGCAATTGCTGTCATAAAGCTGCTTTCTGTGAGGAACTGCTGCTGTAGGGTGGGAGACCATCCAGTCTCTTGTAGTTTCTCACAATGAATTTCAAGATCATGGTGGTCTCCTCCTATTTTGGTACTCAGGTACCCAGGGTATGGGGTACTGAGGGTAGGCCTCTGAGAGCAGAAGCACAGATTGTGCCAAACTCTAGGACTATGCATCCAGAAGCACCCGGCACTGTCATTGCAGGCTGAGTGTTCTGATGTAATCCTAAAAGACAAACTTGACATGGCACACAACCTGTATGCCCTGTCCACTGCACAGTACATGCACTATAGGTAAGTCACCCTCTGCCAGGCCTTCCAATCCTAAGGCAGGATGCACTATATTGCATGTATGGACATGGATGCATGAGCAATATGCCCCTACTGTGTCTTTGCCAAACCTTGGACATAGTAAGTGAACAGAGCAGCCAGTTTAATACATGTGCTGGACACTGGTAAGTGAGTTTCACAGTTATATTATGGCTACTCTTTACTCTGGGTTGTTTGGTATCAAACAGCTCAGAATGATAAATTCAAACTGGTACCATTATTGGATTTATTGCCAAATGTACCTAGAGGTCAACTTAGATCTGCCCCTGCAAAAGCTAACTACCCTGGCATTGTTGCTGGCCGGTCACAACCAGCCTGCCACCATCAGACAAGATTTGGGAACTCTGGGGTGAGAGAACCTGCTCTCTGGGTCTCATAACAAAGCCCTTCCTGGGCAAATACCCCCTCCCACAGGAATGTGCACTGCCCTGCTAGTGAGTTTCATAGGGCTTACCACCCTTGAAACTTGTTCCCCAAGCCTGATGCTAGCAGCAGATGGCCACCCCACTGCAAACCCTCACTTTTGGCGGGAGCAACGGAGGGAAACCACACAAAGGGCAGACGGGTTGCTTGAACACTGGACAGACTCTAAAAAAAAAACAGAGGACCTCCACTCTTCCAAAATCACCAAAGATCTCCCTCCAGAGTGAAGGCATCACTCTAACGCAACAAGGAACCAAAGATCCAGTGAAGGCCACTTCACTGACTGGCTGTGACCAAGGAACCGGATGGTGCAGCCAGACAAAGCTTCACCCAATAAACTGTGAGGCCAAACCCTGTAAGTATGCCTAGTTTAGCCAGTTATGCCAGTGGCCATACTGTGCAATAGCCCTAGGTGCTGGTCACCTCACACCGGACACCAAGAAGGATGGTCCATTCCAGACTGTAAAAGGATCAGGAGGAAGCCCCCAGTTGAGGGTCTTAGAAACCACCAGGACCTCCCCTACTGAATATCTCAGTAAGCAGAAGAAAATATGGTAATATCACCACTACATATCTTCAAATTATATCACATAGAATGTACATCAATTCACACTTATCCACAAGCATAGAGAGATGGTATGAAAGTCAACATATGGAACATCTGGCACTATAAGCCTATCTGTATTAGACGACATTGGTCATGGATCACAAAGTACCACATCATAGAAGCAAAACATTTATATATCTAACTAAATTGAGAGCCAGAACTCATTTTCCAAATGTAACCCTCGTCTGACTCCTTCCAGTCATCCAGTCTACCAGGCTTCACATTGCCCCACCCATCATCTAGATATGTGGTCTATGCCCCATATCCGTACATCTTTCAACTAGTCTTTTTTATGTTCCAAATTAAAATGAATTGCTAGCAAGATTTTAGAAACATCGGGCCCAATTCACAAAAGTAAACTTACACTTTTGGTCTAAGTTTAGACTACAAGTGTAAGTTTATGACTACTTGGCATTCACAAAAGTACGTTACGAGTAGTATCTTTACGCCTGCACTCGGGGTGGATGATCCGACCTCGGGGCGGATCATCCGCACTCGGGCCAGATCATCTGGACCACAGCCGTAATCAGTGTAATCACATGTACCTGCACATAATCCAGCCCACCTGCAACCCAGACCCAAAACACAGATAAAAGCAGCAGCACACAAGCAAGGCTTTGGCTTCCCAAGAACCATACTATACCTGCCTGTGCTGCATATCCTGAAGCCATCCTTCCCAATAGGAGGAAAATGTGTATCTACATGCAAACAGCAGTGGTAATGTATAGGGGACCTTTTCTATTGCCATACACCAATGTGAAGTGTATGAGGCAGCAGTGATGGCAACACCTTTAGCTGTCAGGGACTTAAAGTGACAGCTAAAAGTGTTGCCAATTGTTCCAGTGAATCACAACAGTTTCAGGGAAAGAGATCTGGCCCAGGGACCTGGGTTAGCAGGGGTCCTGGGCACTAAAAACTTTGAGACTACATCAAATACTGGGCAAAAAGTTGGGGCTAACCATGACAAAGAGGTATTTTCTCACACTACCCCCAGCGACTACAAGCTGATCCGCATAGACCGTCCATCCAGACCAGGACCAATAACATCCCTCCGTCTCAGGATCTCTGCAACAGACTTGCTGCCTTCTTCCATCAGAAGATCAAAGACATCTATGACTTCTTTGGACCCCAAGACTCGATGACCTCACCAACAACACCCTTGCCTAGACCCTCCAAACCCCCAAGACTCCTACACACCTGGACCCCCCTCACGATGGACAAGACCCAATCAATCATGAGTAGCATCCACTCCAGAGCCCCTACCAACTGCTGCCCCCAATACATCTTCAACAATGCCAGTGCCTCCATCGCACCCGAACTCTGCAAGACCATCAATTGCTCCTTAGAGTCAGCAACCAACCCAGAGGTCTGGAAGCACGCCGCGATCCGCCCACTTCTGAAGAAACCCACAGCTGACCCAACATATCTCAAGAACTACTGCCCCATCTCGCTGCTGCCCTTCCCAGCTAAGGTCGCCAACAAAGCAACCAACACTCAGCTACGCCAACACTTCGAGGACAACGACATACTGGACATCTCCCAATCAGGATTCAGAACTAACCACAGCAATGAAACCGCCCTGCTCGCCACCACAGATGACATCCGCTCCCTCCTCGACTGCAGACATACAGCAGCCCTCATCCTTCTTGATCTTTCAGCCGCCTTTGAGTCAGTATCCCACCATACCCTAAGTGCCAGACTCCACGCAGCAGGCATACACAGCAAGGCCCTTCGATAGATACACTCCTTCCTGACAGGCAGAACACAGAAAGTCAGACTCCTGCCACACTTGTTAGAACCTACAGACATCAGCTGTGGAGTACTCCAAGGATCATCGTTGAGCCCCACGAGGTTCAACATCTACATGACCCCACTCACCGCTATCATCAGGAACTACGGTATGAATATCGACTCCTACGCAGATAACCCCCAGCTGATCATCTCCCTGACCGAGAACCACTCAACAGTCAAGAAGAATTTCAGGGACGGGATGCAAGCAGTCGCCACCTGGATGAGGGAGAGCTGCCTTAAGCTGAACAGCCTGGGATGACTCCTGGTGGACCTCAAGACTCTGCAGGCCCCCCACCCCTACAGACCATGCACAAAACTTTGGCGTCATCCTCGACTCAACACTCACCATAACCAGACAGGTCAACTCTGTTGCCTCCATATGTTTCCACACCCTCCGACTCCTACGGAAGATCTTCAGATCGATGCTAATCGACTGCTGAAAAACTGTGACACATGCACTAATCATGAGCAGAGTTAACTAATGCAACGCCCTCTATGCCTGAGCCTCCAATGAGAACCTGAGCAAGCTGCTACAAATTCAGAATGCCGCCGCCAGACTCATCCTAAACATTCCCCATTGAGAGCACATCACAGGACACCTGAAAAACCTCCACTGGCTCACCGTTGAGAAGAGGATCAACTTCAAACTCCTTGTGCACGCCTACAGAGCCCTCTATGACAGAGGACCCAGCTACCTCAACCATCGCATCACCGGTACTCCTCTTCCAGACATCTCCGCTCGTCCCACCAGTCACTCATCTACGTACTACGCATAAACAAGTCCTCGGCTGGAGGAAGATCTTTCCCATACTTGCCAGCAAAAGGTTGGAACACCTTACCTCTTCATCTCAGACAGTCGCTAACACTGTTCCAGTTCAGGAAGGACCTCAAGACCTGGCTCTTCAACTGATCTCTGGGGACACACCTCAGTGCCTTGAGACCATATGGGTGAGTAGTGCGCTTTGAAAACACCTGATTGATTGATTCTTAGTGAGTCATCATCATCTAAGTGGAAGAACCTGGGAAGGCCATCTGCACTGGCATGGGCAGTCCCAGGTCTGTGTTCTACTTGAAAGTCCACTCCCTGTAGGGAGATGGACCACTAAGCAGTTTGGTGTTTTCACCTTTCATGTGTTGTAGCCATCTGAGTCGGCCTGTGGTCAGTCTGAACTATTAAGTGAGAGCCAAACAGGATTGGCCTCAGCTTCTTCAGGGCCCACAGACCAAGGCTTCCCTCTCCATGGCACTCAATTTTTGTTCCCGAGGGGGTAGTCTTCTGCTTCTGAAAGTAATAGGCTTGTCATGTCCATCATAATTTTTCTGGGCCAGGACTGCTCCTACCCCCAGGTCAGAGGCGTCTGTTTGGACAATCAACTGCCCGGAGTAATCTGTAGCTTGTAGGACTAGAGCAGAGCACATATCATTCTTAAATAGAGTCAAATGCCCTTTGACAACTCACTGTCCAGTTAACCAATTTAAGCATTTTCTTGAACGTTACTTCTGTGAGGGGGCAACTATGATGCCACAATCCTTCACAAATCTCCTATAATACCCAGTCAACCCAAGGGATGCCCTGATCTGTGTCTGGGTTGTGGGAGCTTTCCAAGCCAGAATAGTCTGGATCTTGGGTTGGAGGGGTTGCATTTGGCCTCTACCAACCAGGTTTGCCCAAGTAAACAACTTTACCCTGCCCTATCTGGGACTTACTGACCTTGATAGTGAGGCCAGCCTTTTTTAAAGCCTCAAGAACCTTCCCTAGGTGGATCAGGTGATCCTGCCAGGTGGAGCTATAGACAGCAATGTCATCTAGGTAAGCTGCACTAAAGGATTCCAGCCTAGCAAGAACTTGGTTCACCAACCTTTGGAAGGTGGCAGGTGCATTCTTTAATATAAAAGGCGTAGCAGTGAATTGATAATGCCCACTAGGAGTGGAGAATGCTGCCCTCTCTTTTGTTCCTGGGATCAGGCCAATCTACTGGGAAACATCCTGAACAACTAGGTCTAAACCACTACTTGCCTGAACCACTACGGCTAAACAACTAATAAGTCTCTACAACTAAGTACTGAACAACTACTGTCTAAACAACAATTGTGCCTGAATAACAATTGCCTGAACAACTAATTTTAAGGTAAGGTTTTCTCTTTGGTTTTTATGGTTTATTAGTTGTTTAGAATAGATATATATATATATATATATATATATTAGTTGTTCAGGCAATTGTTATTCAGGCACAATTGTTGTTTAGACAGTAGTTGTTCAGTACTTAGTTGTAGAGACTTTTTAGTTGTTTAGCAGTAGTGGTTTAGGCTATATTTGTTTAGGACCTAGTTGTTGTGTCACATATTCCAATCTACCAGTACCTTGATGTTAAATCAAAAGTACTCAGATATGTGGCTGCCCCTAGTCTGTCAATTAGTTCATCAGCTCTAGGGATTGGGTGTGCATCAGTTTTGGTTACAGATTTGAGGATCCTGTAATCCACACAAAAACTCATCTCCTTTTTCTCTCCTTTTGAGTGGTTTGAGGACTAAAACTACTGGGCTAGCCCAGGGAGTCTCTGAGGGTTCAATGACACCCAAATCCACATCTTTTTGAGTTCAGCTTGTATGCTTTCCACGGCATGATCTGACTGTCTGTACATTTTGCTTTTGACAGGCAAGGACTTGCCTGCAATCAGCCTGCTATTGTTCTGAAAGGGTGTCTGACAAGACCACTCCATCCACAGAACCATCTTGTGGGTTGCTGGAGAGGAGATCAGGGAGACATTCACTCTCTTCTTCCTGTCCCTCATCTGTAACCAAGAGCATGGTCACATCAGCTCTGTCATAATAGGGTTTAGGTGGTTGACATGTATGATTATTTTAGGGTATTTGCAACTGCCTGGGTCCACCAAATAAGTGATATCCCCTTTCTCTAACAGAATGGGATAGGGCCCAGACCATTTGTCCTGGAGAGCCCTTGGATCAACAGGCTCCAACACCCAAAGTTTCTGCCCTGGTTTGAACTCAACCATAACAGCTTTTTTGGTCATACCAGAGGTTTTGCAGCTCCTGGCTGGCCTGAAGATTTTGGCTTGCTTTCTCCATTTACTTTGCCATCCTTGAACGTAGGCCAAGTACATAGTCCACAATGTCTTGCTTGGGCTCTTTGTGAGGTTTCTCCAAGCATTCCCTTACAAGGCTTAGTGGTCCCGTAATAGGATGCCCAAACAAAAGTTCAAATGGAGAGAATCCTACTCTCTTTTGTGGCACTTCCCTGTAGGTAAAAAGCAGACATGGAAGTAAGAGATCCCATCTTCTTCTGTGTTTTTCAGGGAGCCATTCAATCATGCCTTTTAGGGTCTGGCTAAATCTGTCAACCAAACCATTTGTTTGAGGATGGTATGGGATAGTGAACATTCCTTCCACATGCGTTCAAGCATGCAGACATAAATGTATAACCTTTGTCTGATATTACTCTGGTAAAAATGCCCAGGAGGGCTTTTGCAACTGCAGGAGCAGTAATCGTCCTAAGGGGTAAAGCCTCAGGATATCTAGTAGCATGATCCACTTCCACTACGATATATCTGTCTCTTGATGCTGTTTGGGGCCAAGGGGGCCAACAATATCACCCCTACCCTCTCCGAGGGAACCCCAACCTCAGGTAGTTGCATTAAGGGGGCCTTTAAGTGTCCTCCTGCCTTGCTGCTGGTTTGGCAGGTAGTGGAGGACTGACAAAAGTCCTTCACTTTTTGTGATATTCCTGGTCAGTAAAAGTGGTTAATCAACCTTCTCCAAGTTTTGTATTGGCCCAGATGTCCAGATAAAGGAATGTCATGGGCTAGAGTAAGGAGAAACTCTCTGAACTGTTGAGGTACTATCACCTTCCTGGTTGCACCAGGCTTGAGGTTTCTGTCCTCAGTGAACAGGAACCCATCCTCCTAATAAACCCTGTGGGTACCACCAACACTACCCTTTTCTTCCTGTACTGCTTGCTGCCTCAAGCCTTCAAGAGTGGGACAGGTTATCTGTCCCTAGCACAGATCCTCCCTAGAGGGCCCCCCTGGGCCCAAGAGCTCTAGGTAGTAATGCCCAAGCTCTGCAGGCTCAGTTCTGTCTGGCTGGGAATGGCATGTCCTCTTCATGGAAAGAGGGTTTGTGACCTGTGATCTGATTTGAAGCTGGTTCCTCAGTCTTCTAGCCCTTTCTCTTAGGAGACTGGTCCACTATTTCAGGATCCAACTCTCCTTTGTCTCTCTGAGATTTACTCTGTGCCAGGGTTACTCTGTGTCTTGACACGGGCCCATTTTGGGATCCAAGCATGGCTGCATGGGTCTTCAGTTCTACTTCAGCCCAGGGCGAATGCTCCAGGTCACTTCCAAGTAGGCAATCTACTGGGAAGCACGAGGACACAACTACTTCTTTTTGCCCTACTACTCCCCCAATCAAAGGTTAGCATAGCCATGGGATGGAACTTTGTCTCATTGTCAGCATTGGTGACAGGATATGACTTTCTTAACAGGTGATTTTAGTGGAACAAGTGCTGAATTTCCATGGTAACACTAGCTCCTGTGTCCCTCAGTGCTTTCACTTTCTCCCCATTAATCAATGGGTACTGCCTGTATGTTTGCATTTTACTTGGCCAGGCAGCACAGGATAATTCTACCCCTCCCTCAGTGACTAATGTTGCCTCTGTGGGATCACTGACATGGTCAAGCCACACCTCTGATCCCATCTGAAGATTAGCAACTGCATTTACTGCAGGTTGGTTAGAGGCATTCCTTTTGTTTTTACAGCTAGGATTTCCAGTTTGGTGCCCTCTGTTTTTGCAATCATAGCATCAAGCCTTGGGATCAAAGTTCTTTCTTTTGTACCCACTCCTAGACTGTGAGGAGTCTCTCAGCCCACCATCCTATGCAGGTTTTTAGGGACCTTGAGAAGACTCTATTTTTGTTTTGGCTCCTATCTTTCCCTTGGGGGGTGCTTCTTAGCCGCTTTCTTTTGGTCTCCCCCAACAGTGGTAGTTTTGGTTACCCTCATTTTCACCCAGTGGTCTGCCTTCCTCCCCAACTCCTAAGGGGAAATTGTACCTTGGTCTCCAGGTATTGATATAGCTTCTCATTATAACAATTACTCAACAGATGCTCTTTCATGAATAGGTTATACAGCCCATCATAATCTTGGACCTTGTTACCAGCTAACCAACCACCCAGCATTTTTACTGAATAGTCCACAAACTCTACCAGAGTTTGGCTCTTGGTTTTTCGAGCCTGTCTGAACTTTATGCGGTACTCTTCAGTTGTAAATCCAAAGCCCTCAATCAGGGTACCCTTCATGAGGTCATCAGATTTAGAATCTTACTCATTTATTGTCAGAAGCCTATTTCTGCACTTTCCTGAGAATAACTCCCATAACAGTGTGCCCCAGTGTTTTGTTCTCAATTTCCCACCCAATGGTGGATCTTTCAAAGGAAGAAAACCATTTCACTATATCTTCTTCTGTGAAGGGAGGGACAACTCCTTTTGGGAGTTTAATATTGAAAGGTTTCTCTCTCAATACTTGAATGCTGCCACAAGAGATGGGTACTAGGCCCAACTCTTTTCTCCGCTTCTCAATTTCCAAAAGCTGACTCTCTAAGGCCAGTCTTTTGGTCAGCCTGTCTAAGGCCAGGTCTTCTTTTGTGGCTGCACTAATGCTTTGGCTAGAGGTGCTACCCTCATCCCCATTTCCCCCAGGGTCTTCTCCCCCAGATACTTCATTATCCAATTCATCTGTGGGGTTATCTTTTTCATGCTGAGAAACCAGAAGCCTAAGTTTATCTGCACTGGGGATTTTTCCAGTATGAATTTGATACAGTCTGCAGAGCTTCCTTAACTGGTCATAGCTATATGCCTGGTAAGTGGCCAGGTTGAGCTGCTAGCTTAGCTCTCAGTATCTGTCATGTTTACTTTACTAAAGTTAGGACCTTTTTTATAAATTTGGAACCCCTTTTTGAATAAGGCCAAGTAAAGTAAGGACTTTTAAACTTTTGCTATTGTTGTAGGGACCTAACCAGGGCCATAACAATTATTTTTTAAAATTGTAAAAAAATTCTATCCAATTGGAAAACAAAAACAATTAGGCTAAAGATAATTTAGAGAGTTATTTGTGTGCTCACAAAATTGACAAAGTGGTATCAGCAAATGCAAATTCTTCATCCCACCGCTGATACACCAAATGTAGGAGGCTGGCCCTCTCTGTAATGTGAAAAGCTAGACACTGTGCAGGGGGTCTTGGCAACCATACGTTGGTTTACAGAGGTAAAAACTAGACCACCTAATGCTCTACATTTTATGGTAGCTTGGTCAAGCAGTGAAGCTAATCTTTCCGAAGTGCAAAGCATTTTCTTTAGTCCTCGTTCACCTCAGGTGACCCTTTAAGTTATTTCTTATGATGCCGGATCAGCCCTTATCTTAGAGGGGTCGTCATGCCAGGGCACTTATGCTAGTTCTTCTTAAAACCAGGGTGAGCCGCATCTAGTAGTGAAGTACAACAGTGCCAGAGGATGTAATCATAGGACAGGGATGACCATAGGGTACACTTTAACCACAAACCCCTTTATGCCCTTGTCCTTCCAGCCACTTTATCATGGGTGTCCTAAACTTTATCATGGAGGTCCAAACTTTCCCCACCTGTCATGCCCATCTTAAGATTGTACACAATGGACCTCACTGAATCCACACTCATGGAGGGGAGTTGTTTAACCATTTGTTACTTATCTCTCTTCGAGCCAGAAGGATCATATAGAAAATCAACTTCTGATCTTCCTTGCTCAATCTGGCATGCTCCTCCGCAATACCAAAAATTACAAGGGGGATGCTTACCTGGATAATAACAGCAAAAATATCTGTTAAAACCTTACTCACTTCCTCCCAAAATGTTTGTATTGCCGGACATTCTACAAATATGTGGATGTCATCTGCTTGCACTAAGCCACACTTCATGCATTTTGGAGTTCCACCTTTCCCCAGTTTTGCCATCCTGAATGGAGCCCAATAGGCTCTGTGAAGGAAGAAAAGATGATTCCTCCTTAAACTGGCAGGTTGTACAGAGATGCATAGAAGATTCAAAGATACTTGCCATGAATGATGTAACTGGAACTCCAAAAAGCACTCTTTCCACAGCTCCTCTGGTAGCGTAAAATCTCCATCTGCCATATCCATCATGAGCCAGTATCATGTTAAGAATTCCTTTTTCTTGTGGAGCCCTACAGTAAAGACCTCCTCCAAGTCGCTTGAACCACCAATGTCCAAAGCCAAGGCTTGGTGCCAGCACTTAATTTGAAGACATTTAAATCTAGAAACCAAATTGTTTGTCCGTTCACAAAACTTATCCCGGATATAAGTCTTCTCTTGTCAAACAATTAGCCCCACCTCAATACACCCGGCTTTTTCAAAGAGAGAGCCAATCGATCCTAAAGCCAGTCAGGGGCACCTTGTGAATCCCATGTAGGTGCAAACTTACTGTAGTATGTTAGGTTGGCTGCCTTCCTGATGCAATACCATATTTTGGCCATACCCTGTAGAGTCTTAAGCCTGACCTTTTTAGAGAACTTGGGGTCAGCATAAAGCCATAATCACCATCCCTGATATTCTTGAACCTGGCTTTCAATATAACCCCTGTCTCAGAACTATCTGGGGCTTGTAGTAGCATTCTACCCTTTTTTAACATACAAGCCCAGGCATAGAATTGTAAATCCGGGAGAGACAGCCCACCCTTATCCTTCTTTCTCTCAAGTTTCATCAATGCTATCTGCACCCCTTTTGCAGCCCAACTAAAGCTCGAGATCGTGCCATGCAGCTTTACTAGTCCTTCTTTCTTTAAAGGAAGAACTGCATTGAATAAAAAGATACATTTTGGCATGATAAACATCTTGACTAAATTTGTTCTCCCATATATAGAGAGTGGTAAATGCACCCAGCTTGTCATTAAAGTGCATACTTCCATCGTAAGTTTTCGAAAATTCTCTTCTGCCAATAAAATCTTAAATCAGCTACCCACCCCCGGCATGTTCCAAGCTATTACTTCTGTTTTGGAATTGTTGACTGGATAGCCCGCCACCTTACCAAAATCTGAAGTCAAACACTCAATGGCCCATAGTGCCCTCTCAAGATCCAAGGTATAGACCATAAGTTAATCATAATAGAGAGCAACTTTTTTTATCTAACCGTTACAGATGAAGGGAGGTATATTCTGCATATTTCTAATTGTCTGTGCTAACAGTTGAATATAAAGGTTAAAAAGAAGTGGGGATAAAGGGCAACCCTGTCTATGGCAGTGCTTGGTACTTCTGAATGCATTACCCTAGAGGGTGGCACAATCTCTGGTACTGCCCTCAGGGGACTACCCTTAGTATCCCTTGCCCTGGGTACCTAAGTACCACTTACTAGGGACTTATAGTGGCAGCTAGGGACTTATAGTGGCAGCTAAAGGTGTTGCCCATTGTGCCAATGCATCACAATAGTTTTAGGGAAAGGGATCTGGCCCAGGGAACCTGGTTAGGAGGGGCCCTGGGCACTAACAACTTTGAGACTACATCAAATACAAGGCAAACATTGGGGCTAACCATGACAAAAGAGGCCTTTTCTCACAAACCATGTTTGGAAATTATTTAGTTTGTTGCTATAAAGCCTCAGACCTTTTAATCTTTCAGGTTCAATTGTTGGCTTCTGTGTTGATATAAAACCAGGAAACAGCATAGAACAAAGTAATGTGAAGATAAATGTCATTGCTGAACTTGAATACCAGATGATGTTCAACTTGATAAGGTGATCTCTGCCATTGGGGCTTAATATAATTTTTGACCTAACATATTGTCATAATTTTGGGTGTTTATTCAAACGGTATGTTTATTATTTCATAGACAATGTGAATCCGTAGATAATTTGCAAACAGAAAAGGCAGCACACCAAACAAGTATTGTAAATATTTCCATCAGGATTTATTCTAGATACTGTGTATCATAGCGGTTGTGAAATCATGTTATCTACTTATGCTTATTTTTATGTGGGAAAGCCACTTTTATAAATATGTTTCCATTATGTAATTTGCTTACATGAGTGTGGGTTATATTGGTGTTCAGGGTCTGTAAGGTTTTAAATATTTCACATATTGCATACTTTTTTGGGGAGCTGTGTGATATATTGGGCTTTCTCATGTTTCAGGTGCACATATTTAGTGGTCTGTCTGATATTTTTGATAGTTACATATTATGTTTGACTTTGTATTTGTGTTATATTATGATTCACGTGTTTCTTGTTTATGTTGATTTATTGCACTTAGAAGAGTACATTTTGACATTTGATTGGGAGGAAGGATTTATAATAGAAAATCTCTATCCCTGGTTTTTATGCAATTTCCTCATGTCAGCCTGAAGTTAGAATAGTAAGGCAGTGGGCCATTACATTATTTCATGTACTTTACTCAATGTTTGTGGGACTGAAGTTATGATAGCAAATCTGCCGCCCTTGAATTTTTTCACTTTCCCCAATGTTTGCTGGACTGGAGTTAGAATATTAAATTAACTCCCATCAGCCCAAAGTTATGCACTTTTCACAATGTTTGTGTCCGTGGATAAGAATAGTACATTTGCCCACCTGAATTTATGAACTTTCCTCTATGTTTGTGGAGCTTGAGTTATAATAGTTAGTTTATGTGCTTTCACCAATGTTTTGGGGACTGGAATTTGACTCTGCTAATTTATGTACCTTCCCCTATGTTTGTGCGGTTGGAGCTTTGTTTGTGCAGTTGAAGCCATTCTCCCCAAATCCCCCCAAAATATATGCCCTTACCCTGTTTTTTGTGGGGCTCGAGTTGGAATAGAAACCTTCCCCCAATTTATGCACTTTCATCAATGTTTATGGGACTGGAGTTATAAAAGTAAAATAGGCTCTGAAAATGTATATACTTTCTTTCTTTTGTGGTAGTGGAATTAGAATGGTAGATTTGTACATGTAGGTTTATACACTTTCCCCAGGTGTATAGGGCTGGAGTTAGAATAGTAATTTAGCTCCCAAAGTTTATTCTCTTTCCCCAATGTTTGTGGGAATTACGTGAGAATCATAAACCTGCCCACCTCAATTTATGCAGTTTCTTTATGTTTGTGTGAATGTAGTTGAAACAGTAATTTGACCCATATAGGTTTTAACACTTTCCCCTATGTTTGTGGGTCTGGGTTTACAATACTAGCCTCCTAGGACTTAGGTTTTTCCATAATCTTAGTTGGTTTGAAGTATATTTGATAGGACTGCGACTGTCACAGCTTTCCAGGAGTATTCACAGAAATGTTTTTTCATAATTCTAGTAAGGTTGGCTGTTAAGCACAGTAAACACATGATTATGTATAGAGTAGTTGGGGGCCAGAGTACCTCTTTGTCTGTGTTTAATTCCAGTATAGTAATGGCTAGTAAAAAGACGTTTGCAGATTCCTACAGTACAAAATACAAATTGAGGCTGTTGTGTTGTGTCCAAGACACTTTGGCCTTCATTACAACCCTGGCGGTAAATGCCGCCTACCGCCGTGCTGACGGCCGCTAACATACCGTGACCGTGGAGGTAATCCGCCACGGGTATTATGACCCACACATAGAAATCCGACACTATACAGACACCCACACAAGTCTGCCAGACCAAAGATCAGTGATAAACTGGCGATAGCAAAACCCACACCGTTACGCCAACAGGAATACATCCACAGTATCACAACCGATGAATCACTGCGGCGGTCTTTCAATCGCAGTAAACCACTGGCGGTACATACCACCGCTCTCAAAATACACACACCACACCCACACACCCAATCCACTATAAAACACACACCCACATCACCCACAACCCCTTACAGCAAAAAAAAAAAAGATAGCAAGCAGAGAGAGACAAGCAAGGAGCACCCACTCAATCAGAGGCACAGAACACCATCACCCATACACCATTCACGCACATCATAGCATACACCACAACACATCACCGCACACATCACCACACACATCCTCACACATATCACTCGCACCACATCCATGGCACCCCAAAGACACCCCAAGTTTTCTGAGGAGGAGCTAAGGGTAATGGTGGAGGAAACCACAGCTATTCGGATCACAGGTGCAGCAGACGTCCATTGCAAGGAAGATGGAGCTATGGCAGAGAATAGTGGACAGGGTCAACGCTGTGGGACAGCACCCAAGAACCAGGGATGACATCAGGAAGAGGTGGAACGACCTACTGGGGGAAGGTGCGTTCCGTGGTAGCAAGACACGAGATTGCTGTACAGAGGACTGGCGGCGGACCCCCACCTCCTCCCCCACAACTAACAACATGGGAGGAGCAAGTCTTGACGATCATGCATCCTGAGGGCATCGCAGGAGTAGCAGTAGGACTGGACTCTGGTAAGTCCAAACTTTACTACTTCATCCACCCTACCTGCATGCCATCACAAACTCCTACCCCTACCATCACCCCCATCACTCCAACTCCTCACATATAACCCACTATCACAACCCACCCATCCCAATACCAAGCCCTGCATGCCACACCAATGCATGGACCCCCACCACAGACCTGCATGGACACCCATCACCCCAGCATGCGCAGTAGAGAGACTCACCCAGCCCACAAAATCACCACTCACACAAAGGCAAGCCGACAGGGAAATCACAATCATAGATGGAAACACACCCATGCACAATATGGCCCACGCAGATACATTAACAATGCATTTGCATCCCAACAGGACCCCTACTCAACGTCACCGGAGAGGAGGTGCCAGCTACATCCAGTCCCCCCCCCCCGAAGAGGCTCACAGTGACGACAGCAGCTCTGCATGCCTGGATCAGGATGACCAACCTGGCCCAGCATGGGCCTCTGGACAGTCGGTTCCCCTGCCAAAGTCCCAACCCACCACAGAGCCTCTCCCCTCAGGAAACACTAGCACAGTACTCACCCAGTGGGCCCATGCCACTGTCCCCACGACACGTCAATCAGCAGTTTGTCCACCACTACAGGGACCCCAGGCAACCCCGCAAACCCAGGACGATCAGGGACCTGGGGTCAGTGGCAGTGGGCACACGGTTCAGGGGACAGAGGCACAGGACAACAGGGAAGCTGGGAGGACTGCTGTGCAACAGGGGGAGG
This sequence comes from Pleurodeles waltl, assembly GCF_031143425.1. Classification (NCBI taxonomy): domain Eukaryota; kingdom Metazoa; phylum Chordata; class Amphibia; order Caudata; family Salamandridae; genus Pleurodeles; species Pleurodeles waltl. The sequence continues at coordinate 175,779,258 of NC_090436.1, read as the reverse complement.
ACAGGCCCAGGGAACCCACTCTCCACGAGGCACTCTCAAACATCCTGGGAGCATACCACCATTCCCAGATACTGGCCAAGTTGTAGGAGACCCAGTGGCTGCAGGAGGGACAGTACCTGGGGATCAGGGATGACCTAACAAAAATATACACCATCCTGGTCACCATTGCAGGGGTGCTGGCTGACATGGGAAAGACCATGAGGGAGGCAGTGGCACAACAAAGGGCGCCTGACACTAGCCAAACCGAGGAACAGCCTTCCACCTCCGCCGGGGCTAGTGGACAGGAAGCCCCACCACAGGACCAACAGGCCACCAGTACCCCACCCCCTGCAGAAGGAGAACCACCATGCAAACGGTCCCTGCGATCCAGGCAGAAGACAGAGAACACTGCCAAGACTCCAGCCAGGAAATAGGACTTTACTGATAGTCACTCTTCTGTCCCACTCTGTTACCCTGTCCACCTTGAACTGCCATTGCTCCCCTTCCTATGCCCCCTTGGACAATTCACCTGTGATACCAAGAGACTGGACTCTACCCTGGACTTTCCTCCACCATCACCCCAGCCCCTTGCACATACACCTATACTTATTAGCACCTAAATAAACACCCTTGAAACAAATACCAATCTGGAGTCAGTCTAATGATTCACAAATGTATTAGTACAACATTATCAAAGCATTGCAACGTATATGTACAGTGAAATATACTACAGGATGACCTTTGGTGGGCAGCAGTACATATAGCAGGAGCCAGAATGGGGCACAGAGATCTGAAAATAGAGAATCCAAAGGGAACAGTCAGTGGCCATAGACATAGGGTAAGAGGCTGCCTTGTACAATGTCCAACAGATTATTCAAATGTTAAGTGGAGTTACAGTGTCTTACCTGTGTGTCACTGGAAGTACTGCTGTATTATATTTGTTCTGTTGTCAACATCTTCTTCCTCTGCCTCCTCTCCCTCACTGTCCTCAGGCTCCACCGCTGCCACAAGACCATCTCCAGGCACATCCTCCTGCAGAAAAGGCACCTGGCATCTCAAGGCCAGGTTGTGCAACATGCAGCATGAAATGATGATCTGGCACACCTTCTTGGGTGAGTAGTACAGGGAGCCACCTGTCAGATGGAGGCACCGGAACCTGGTGTTCAGGAGGCCAAAGGTTCAGTAGCCATGAGAGGTTGGGATAACCAGAGTCACCTGTAAATATAGGGTGACAACTGTTAGACACACAGTAACCCTTAGGGGCGATCCCATACCCAGACATCAACATATACTGGGTGGGGACCTTTGGCTCACCTATTAGCTACACCCGGTGCCTCTGGAGTTGGCCCATCACATATGGGATGTTGCTATTCCTCAAGATAAAGGTGTCATGCACAGAGCCAGGATATTTGGCATTCACATGGGAGATGTACAGGTCCGCCAAACACACCATCTGCACATACATCGAGTCATAGCTTTTTCTATTCCTGTAAACCTGTTCATTTCTCCGGAGGGGGGGGGCAAATGCTACATGTGTACCATCAATGGCACCAATGATGTTGGGGATATGTCCCAGGGCATAAAAGTCAGCCTTCACTGTGGCCAAATTCTCCACCTAGGGGAACATGATGTAGCTGCGCATGTGTTTCAGCAGGGCAGACAAAACTCTGGTCAACACATTGGAGAACATTGGCCGAGACATCCCTGATGCCATGGCCACTGTTGTTTGGAAGGAACCACTTGCCAGGAAATGGAACACTGGCAGGACCTGCACTAGGGGGGGGGGGATTCCTGTGGGCTGGCGGATAGCTGACATCAGGTCTGGCTCCAATTGGGCACACAGTTCTTGGATTGTGGCACGATCAAGTCTGTATGTGATGATAATGTGTCTGTCCTCCATTGTCGAAAGATCCACCAGGGGTCTGTACACCGGAGGATGCCGCCATCTCATATGCTGCCTCAGCGGTTGAAGCCTATGGAAGAGAACGGTGAGCAGAGGGTCATATTTCCACATCTTTTGCACTAATGTTGAATAATTTACTTTACAGAAGCAGTATGTGAACTTGAGAGTCAGTTGCTGTGCCAATGTCTGCTGTGAAGCAGTTAGGTGCCATGCCCTGTGCCCCCCTGAAATGGTGGCTGCCTGACCTGTGAGGAGGGACAAGTGGAAATGAGTTAATTGCGCTGGTGTTGTGCGCTGTCGCGGTAGGCGGTCGATGACCGCTGCGCAACTTCGCATTGGTTATTATTGGGCCCTATGGGTATCAGGAGCAAATGGTGATGTACGCTGGCGGTGACAGTATGCACCTTTTCTAACTGTTCACTCACTTGCTACCTGACCTTCAACAGGAAAGGACCTACACTGCAAGTGCTCCTGTGACCTGTGTCTGGAAGGGACAATGGCTCATGTGTCTGGGGAAAGGGCCCCTGCCTTCTCTGCGGATGAGTTAGAGAAACTGGAGGATGGGGTCCTACCCCAGTACCCATTACTCTACGGTCCTCCAGACAAACAGGTGAGTACACTGTGAGCATGATCCGTGGGCCATGAATGTATGGAGTGCTGTGGATGTAAGCCACATGTTGGGGGGTGCTGAGGCGTCCTGGCCAGAGTGCAGCATGTAAGGTGGTCAGTTTATGTGCATCAGAGCATGGGTGGGAACTGGTGGGCAATGAGTATGACGGTCCGGACGGGTGAGTAAGTTCCTTTTCTGCTCTCTTTTCCCTCCAGGTCAGCGCCCACCAGAAAAAGGGTATTTGGCGTGTCATCGCCAAGGAGGTGGGGACCCTGGGGGTCTTTCACAGGTGGAGCACCCACTGCCGCAAGAGATGGGAGGACCTGCGCCGCTGGTCAAAGAAGACGGCGGAGGCCCAGCTGGGGCTGGCCTCCTAACGTGGAAGGGGTGCCCGTCGCACCATGACCCCCCTAATGTTCTGCATCCTGGCAGTAGCCTATCCGGAGTTGGATGGGTGCTTGAGGGCATCACAGCAGCCACAAGGGGGTGAGTACAGAGTCAGAATCATGACTTTTCACGCGTTAAGGTGGTACCTGGGTGGGGGCTGTGGGCTGCGGGTGCCCCTAGGCCAGGGTGAACATGGCAGGGTAGGTCCCTTGTTGGGCAGGCTCCGGAGCACTCCTACCCCAATAGTGTAAGTGACCATCTACTACTGGGCAGAGTCCTGTGGGTTTCTGGTGTGCAGATGCTGGCGTTAGACATTGTACCCCATGGGCTGGTGACTGTCTTAGTAAATGGTTGGGTATGGCCTAGTGCATAGGGCTGCTCCCTGTGTGTTGTGTACGCCAACGGTGGTGTTGTTGCTGGCACTGACCAAGTGTATCCTCTGTCTTCCCCCCATTTTGTTTTGTCACCCTGTCCTTGTGTGCATTAGCATCATCTGGCGGAGGAGCAGAGGCACTGGCGATGTAGGGAGCTGCATCCCACATGGGCCTGGAGGCCGAATCCACCGAGGGTGAAGGCACCAGTGGGACCGAGGGGAGCACCACAACGGGGACGGAAGGGGAGACCATAGACAGCAACTCCTCCTCCAATGGCAGCTCCCTGGTGGTGGCGGACATCTCTGTGCCCACCCCAACAACAGGTACAGCCGCCACCCCCCCTACCAGCACTGCCCTCCCAGCAGCCCTTCAGCGTGTTTCCCATTCCCACTCACCCAGGAGGGTGGGCATCTCCTTCGCCCCAGGCACCTCAGGCCCTGCCCCAGTCAGCCCTGCTGCCCTCAGTGAGGAGGCTATTGACCTGCTGAGATCCCTCACTGTTGGGCAGTCAACCATTCTGAATGCTATCCAGGGTGTTGAGAGGCATTTGCAACAAACAAATGCATACCTGGAGGGCATTCACTCTGGCGTGGCAGCCCAATAGAGAGTCATTGTCAGCCATTGTCCCTGTGTCTAGCCTCCCCCCTCCAACTTCCTCTACCCAGTCCCAATCCCCTCAACCTTAGCCTATCTCAAGCACACCTTCAGACCAGCATTCACCCAAATCAACACACAAAAGTGGCTCAGGCACACATAAGCACCACACTTCATCTCACAGGCACTGACACAAGCACCATACCCATGCAAACACACAAACATCCACTGCCTCCGCTGTGTCCCCCTCCTCCTCATCGTCCACCTCCCTCCGAGTATCGTCTCCACTCACACCTGCATGCACTACATCCTCATCCACTACCTCCATCACCAGCATGACCACCACAACACACCCTCACTGGCAGTTACCACCCCCACAACCATGCACACGTCCCCTGTGTCTTCTCCCAGTGTGTCTGTCACCCTCCTCCCAAAGTACACAAACGTAAGCACTCACCCACCCAACAGGCATCCACCTCACAACAGCATCCAGCCCATGCACCTTCACCCAAACTCAGCAGACAGACACCTCCTAAAACCACTCCCTCTTCCTCCACTCCCAAACCCTCTCCATCTTCCCGTCCCAGTGTGTCTAAAAAACTTTTCCAGGCTAACGTTGACCTCTTCCCTACCACTCCATCCCCCCCTCCTTCCCCTCGGGCCAGGGTGTCCAGATCCCAGGCCAGCACCTCAGCCACCAAGTTGGCGTCCGCTGTGGTACCTGCAACTCCCAGAGGATCAAAAGGGGCACCCATCAGGCCAGGCAGTGTGCCACCGACCCCTACAAAGGACCAACCCATTCCGCCGCCTGCCAAGGTGAAGAAGGGGCCAGCATGCAGCACGGCCAAGGAGCATGACCCACCCAGCAAGGCCTCCTCCAAAACTCCAGCTGTCAGTGCCAAGGTCCCAGCAGCATCTACCAAGGTGAAGAAGGGGCAGAAAAGCCAAGGCAAGGCACTTCAGGCCTCGGAGGCTCAAGGTGAGGGCCTGCTGCCCACCATCAGAACCGACAGCCCCGCCACCTGCCCCCGACTAGCACCGCCACAAGCACCGCCGCAAGCATCGCCACCTGCACCGCCACCTGCCCCGCCACTGCCACAACAACTGTCAACAGCAGCATCCCCAGTGGGCAGCCTTCTGAGGCTGCAAGAGATGGCCTGGAGCCTCCCACCACCACTGGAAGCACCCCCACCAGCACCGGCACTACCACCAGTTTGCAGCCTTAGTGGCCGCAGGATGGAGTTTGGCCCTGCCTCCATGGAGTATCATGCTACCTGTTCCCTGCAAATCTCGTGCCTCAGACACCCAGGTGAGGGAATGTGAACTGCCACACCCCAAGTGCAGCATCACTGGGCACAAAGCCCCCTCCAAAACCAGTGGAGAAATACATCCACTCCCTCTATCCTTGGCAGGATGAGGCAGACTGGGCACAAAGCCCCCTCCAGAACCAGTGGAGATGCCACCCCCTTGAGAGACTGTGGCCTTGCACTCCCCAGGAGCAAGCAGTGGGCAACCCACCCACTAGAGAGACTGTGGCTTTGCACTCCCCAGGACATCGCTGTGGGCATGGAGCCCCCTTGAGGAGCAGTGGGGTAGTACCATATTCTGTGCTAGGTGCAGTACTCACCGTGGTCATCGCCGCCGCCTCCTTTGATATTCCTCATGTATGAGGAGGTAGACCAGCATCGGCAGGTCCTGCAGTTCGGGCTCCATGGTGTCCTGGTTCTTCATTAATTGTTGGCAGGTGAGTGGTTTCCCTTCCAAAGACTGTTTCTGCCGTGCTTTTGATGGCGTTGGTACCGCCCCAGAAAAGCTGCCGGATCGGCGGGTTATAATAGTGTGGGCGGTACATTGTCTTCAGCCTGTCTGTTGGCGGTGACCGCCGCGGTGTTTGTTGCTACCGCCGTGGCGGTCAGAGTGTTAAAGTGGCTGTCTGTGTTGGCGGTTTACACCGTGGTCATGATCCCACTTTTATTACCACCGGCCTGTTGGCCTGATTGCTCTGTGCCAAGCTACTAGAAGGTTGAACATAGGTTAATTTGAGGTTTGCTTGTGACTTCCCCCTGAAAAGGATTGTGGTTGCTGCTTCTGTTGGGTTTCACCACCCCTCAACCAGTAACCCGATTTCTTACAGGAGCAAATATTTGAAATGTTTGATAGATTGGCCAGACGAGTGTATCCATGTGGTGTGGATCGGCCCATAGTCAAGGATCACTGACAGAAAGTGCTAACTGTGAAAACATAATCTTTTCTTACCTGGTCACCCCCATTTGTTTGACTGATACTAATGCTCACTGAGTTACTGACTCTGACTGTGCCCCGGGCTCTGCTTACCAGAGCCCGAGCCAGTGCTCTGTTTAAAAGGTATATTGTACTTAGGCATAATTATAATTGGCTCTGACAACCTCCCTGCAAGTCCCTAGTATATGATAGGGCATTTAGGTTTAGGGACCCCAGTGGAGTTAATTATTCTTCATAAATAATGCACAAATACAACAGAATGTACAGAAAAAAAGGGGCTTCTCTCTAATTGAGTTGTACAAAATAATTTAATCCAATACATATCCAAAGCCAATTCTGTGTCCAATAGAAAGTGGTCCCACTATTTTGAACCCGTGGCATATAATGACATCCATAAACCAACATATAACACAAAACTAAACAGGTTTCAAACAAAGAGCCATAAACAACTCTACAAAAAACAATAAGCAATGTCCATTTTGGCTCCAAAACATAGGGCAATTAGAGTTCCTTATAGCTCAGTCAACGATGTACCAAGGAGAAGAACCGTTGTGTTTGATGTGGTCAATAGCCCAGGTCCTTTGTTGATAGGGCAGCCTTTGTGGTAACTTCCCAGTGGAGTTAAGGCACTTATGGGTGCACTGCTGTGGTGTCTGCTGTCATTATAAAGGCAGCCATGCCTTAAAGGCTGTTTTTAAAATAGAACTAACCCTAAATAAGACTTTGGAATAATCTAGTACCAAGTCATCTTTAATGTTCACAAGCGCATTCGCAGGCACAGCAGGCACAGCTGGAAATCTCATAGCTCTCTCCATTATAGTCTTATGAGGGGACAAGCCAGTCTTTCTGTTGAGCGTACTTCGCATACTTCATCAGAACAAGAGACTGCCATTTCAAAGTGGTGGATGCACATATTTTTGCCAGTCTGGACTTCAGAGTGCCGGAAACTTGCTCCACCAATCCTGAAGCCTCACGTCTGTAACTGCAATGTAGTCTTTGCTTAACTTGCAATGCTTCGCATAATAATTTTAGGACTTCACTGTTGAAGTGTGTCCCTCGGTCTGACTCTAGAGATGTCTGGACCTAGGAATCAGCTCTCTGAGTAACAGCTTTTCTACTGTGAGACTATCATTTCTCTTGGTCAGGTAAGCTTCATTTCAATGAGACAAAAAACACACAACAATCAAAATATATCTCAGTCCGTTCCATACAGGTAACTTGATGAAGTCTAGCTGCATTCTCTTGCATGGTCCTCCTGATCTGCCTGTGTAACTCAGTGTGACTACTGTGCATTTCTACATTCATCTGCTGGCATGTGACACATCTATGACACAAATCTTCTGCTATCAATCTGAATCTGGGGTTAAACCATGTCTGCCTAAAATGTCTGATCAGTATGTCACAACCTATATGAGCCTGTCCATGATAATATCTTGACATGGGTGGTAACAAACTATTTGACAACACACGTCTTCCATCACTTGAACTCAGAATATAATTTTCATTTCTTTTAACACATACTGCTCTAACCCTTCTCTGCTGTTTTTCTTCTGTCACTTCTCACTGCAATCTCTTAACTTCTTCCCATGTATCAACAGCAGTTAATAGGAGATTTTGACTTGAGTTTTTAATTCATTGACAACAGTGGCCAGCCATTCCTCAGAACATTCTAACTTCTTTCTTAGTGGTAGGGGGATTTATTTTCATAATTGCTAAAATTCTTTGTGCAACACCTTCCTCGCACCTTTCTCAATGTGGTGACCTAGTTACAAAACTTCTTTCTTACAATACTGTAATTTTGTTGCGGAAACTTTGTGTCCATTCTCTCCTGAATGATTTAAAAGGGCAAGTGTGTCTCGCCTACAGGCTTCTTGAATGTTTGATGCCACTAACAGGTCATCAATGTATTGTACCAAGACTGTAGGGTAGGGCATTTTAAGAGACTCCAGATTATTTTCAAGATCTGGTTAAAAATTGATGGCCTCTCGGTGTACCATTGCGGAACCCGGCACAATGCCAAAAAATTATTGGTAAACCGAAACACAAAGAGAAACTAGATTTTGTGGTGCAACGATATGGAGAAAAATACTTGCCAAAGGTCAATCACGGTGAACCATTCTGCTTCACACGAAAGTTAGCATAGAATCACTGCTGGATTTGGTACCAAGGGCGAACATGGGCCAACAATTTCAAATATTTTTTTGAAGGTCTTGGACTACGAAGTATTTTCCATTAGACTTCTGTAGTCCCATAATGAGAGAGTTACCTAGACATTCCATTATCTCTTCAGAATATCCTGTTCAATTAATCAATTTATCAGAGGAGTAATTCCTGCTATTGTCTCGGAAGTCATGTAATATGGGAGAATTTCTGGATACACTGCATTTGGTTTCACTGTTATTTTTACAGGCCCAACTCCTTTAGTGAGTCCTATCTCTTTTCCTGAAAAGTCCGAAACTTCAGGTGACACAGAGGCCCTCATTACAACCCTGGCGGTCGGTGTTAAAGTGGCTGTAAGACCGCCAACAGGCCGGTGGTAAACAAAAATGGAATAACGACCATGGCGGAAACCTCCAACAGAGACAGCCACTTTAACACTCCGACCGCCACGGCGGTAGAAACAAGCAGCTTGGCGGTCACCGCCAACAGACAGGCGGAAGACCGCCCACACTATTATGAGAGACCAATCCGCCACCTTTTCCGGGGCGGAACCAACGCGAACAAAAACACGGCGGAAACAGTACTTTGAAGGGAAAACACTCACCTCTACACATTCCATGAGGAACCAGGACGCCATGGAGCCAGAACTCCAAATACTCCCTGCGATAGTATTCCTGCTCCTCTACCAGGAGCACGAAAGACGGCGGCAACGACCATGGTGAGTACTGCATCTACAACACAGGGGAGGGAAAAGAGAGTGACACACACATGCAACACGCAAAACTCCCACCCTCACCCACAACAACATACACACAAATACATGCTGCAACATTACATTTACACCCCCCCCCACTCCCCACTGGAAGAACGCAAGGACAAAAGGAAATGAGTTGAACGATTGTAATAAATAAAAATCCATTAGTCAAAACTTGAAATACAGTATAAACAATTATGTACACCAACTACACAAGTCCGGATAGTGCACCATTCATAGTCCGTGGACCACTGGGCCCAAAATGCATGGGCGAAGCCCACAGTCGATACCAGACTTCAAACGGAGAGAACACTGCAGGGGCATCAGATCGAAATGAAACAGGCACCTCAGGGGGAAGGGAAGGGGGGGCACCTCAGCTGGATGAGTGCACAACGCCAGCTCCACGAGGGGGTTCCATGCCCATTGATGTATCCTGGGGAGTGCAAAGCCACAGTCTCTCAAGTCTCTCCAGTGGGTGGTTTGCCCACTGCTCTATCCTGGGGAGTGCAAAGCCACAGTCTTTCAAGTCTCTCCAGTGGGTGGTTTGCCCACTGCTCTATCCTGGGGAGTGCAAAGCCATAGTCTCTCAAGTGGATAACAGTCTCCACTGGTTCTGGAGGGGGCTTGGTGCCCAGAGTGCTTCATCTTGCCAAGGACTGAGGTAGTGGATGTGATACTCCACTGGTTCTGGACGGGGCTTGGTGGCCAGAGTGCTTCATCCTGCCAAGGACTGAGGTAGTGGATGCCTTTCTCCACTGGTTCTGGAGAGGGCTTGGTGCCCAGAGTGCTTCATCCTGCCAAGGACTGAGGTAGTGGATGCCTTTCTCCACTGGTTCTGGAGGGGGCTTGGTGCCCAGAGTGCTTCATCCTGCCAAGGACTGAGCTAGTGGATGTGATACTCCACTGGTTCTGGAGGGGGCTTGGTGCCCAGAGTGCTTCATCCTGCAAAGGACTGAGCTAGTGGATGTGATACGCCATTGGTTCTGGAGGGGGCTTGGTGCCCAGAGTGCTTCATCCTTCCGAGGACTGAGCTAGTGGATGTGATACTCCACTGGTTCTAGAGGGGGCTTGGTGCCCAGAGTGCTTCATCCTGCCAAGGACTGAGGTAGTTGATGCCTTTCTCCACTGGTTCTGGAGGGGGCTTTGTGCCCAGAGTGCTTCATCCTGCCAAGGACTGAGGTAGTGGATGTGATACTCCACTGGTTCTGGAGGGGGCTTGGTGCCCAGAGTGCTTCATCCTGCCAAGGACTGAGGTAGTGGAAATGATACTCCACTGGTTCTGGAGGGGGCTTTGCGCCCAGAGTGCTTCATCCTGCCAAGGACTGAGCTAGTGGATGTGATACTCCACTGATGGTGGTGCAACATGCAAGCTGCCCAGGCTCCTGGAACTGACCACCAGCCTCGGACGACTGACCACTGGGGATGGCAGCCATGTCTGCGGTGGTGCCACTGGCTCAGGATGTTGCGGGCCGCTGGCGGCGGTGTCAGTAGCGGCAGTGCTTGCGGCTGCCTCAGTGGCATCGGTGCTGGCGGCGGCGTCAGTAGCAGCTGTGCTTGCGGCGGACTCTGTGGCATCGGTGCTGGTGGCGGGCTCTGTGGCATCAGTGCTGGTGGCAGTCTTTGTGGCGGCGGTTCTGGCGGTGGTCTTTGTGGCGGCGGTGCTGGCAGCGGGCTCTGTGGCATCGGTGCTGGTGGCAGGCTCAGTGACTGCGGTGCTGGTGGCGGGCTCAGTGACTGCGGTGCTGGTGGCGCCAATTTATCACTGACCTTTGGCGTGGCAGACTTGTGTGGGTGTCTGGATTTTGGCAGATTCCGGCCTGTGGGTCGTAATAGCTGTAGCGGAATTCCACCGCCGCAGCGGTGTGTTGGCGGTCTTCTGCACGGCGGTAAGCGGGATTTACCGCCAATGTTGTAATGAGGGCCAGAGTCTTTTAAATCATCTGGCAAATCATTACATGTCAGCATTGGGTGCAATATGACACTTGGGTCTGTTTCTCAATTTTAGAGGGTATTTCTTCATCATTTGTCTGTGTCTGAATCCCACGTGATGTGGAGCTAATGGAACAGTTTAGCTTACACTGAGGTCACGATATAATAAACTCACAGGACTAGACTTGCACACAATGAACTTAAGCTCATCTTCAATAGAACAGATTCTCTTACTGGGTTGGACAATTGTTTATATGTAACACCTACAACCTCAATTCTCCTTCCTGCAAGGGGTAAATTTTGTATGTCTCCTGTTCTGACAGTGGAGCGTGTAGCTCCAGTATCAACCAGAAATGACACATGATGACCCATTACATCAGCGTCTACATAAGGTCCACGTTGATCTACTTCTAAGGAAGCATCTAGCATGCAATCTTCTTCATCAAAGCAATCCATTTGATGAATTTCTGAAAACTTCTCATCACTCAAATCCATTTAGAGAAACTGGGATGTCAACTGATTCACATCTACATTTGTAGCATAATTTAAGTTCTCCTGGGGAACAACTGTCTGCTGTTGAGCCATCAGAGCTTGTGATATCTGCATTTGCTGTCCTTGGGGCATATTTACATTTTCCACTGGAGGTCTTTGAACTCTTTGAATTTGAACCTGATTGTTAACTTGTGACTGCATCACATTTCCATTTTGCAGCTGATTATTATTCACATTAAGAGGACACTCCTGCTTCCAATGTCCCAGATTTCTGCATGCATGACACGGATGAGTTCTCTTCAAAGTCTGGACATCAACAACAATTCCACTTTGATCTACCTGAACACCGCGTCCTCTACCTCTTAGCTAGAAAACATTAACTCTCTGCTGTTGCTCTCCTTCTATACCACCAGTTTTCACCACCATCTGGGGACTTTGACTGGCTTTATGTGCAGCTTTCAATTGTATAACTATGACCTTCTCCTTCAGCTTTTTCTGTTTCAATTCCATTTCATCACTGCAATACTTTGTGTACTGCATGATTTTATCCACTGGTTTGTGCTGCCAACAAATTAAATGTTGCTGAATCATTTCACTTATCACTGGTTTTAATCCTTGCATGAATCTGAACACAACATTAACTCATATCTTTAGCTCCTATGGTTTCTATTCCACTGCAATATTTGAAAGCCTGCAACAATCTCTCATAATAGGAATGAATCAACTCCTATTTTTGAATCGTTCTGTCAATTATAACCCAATCAATATCTTTCAGGGACACTTTGGCCCTCATTATGACATTGGCATAAGTGCTGCTTACCGCCATGCTGACTGCTGCCAACATACTGCGACCGTGGTGGTATACCGCTATGGGTATTATTACCCACAAATAGAAATCTGCCACTATACAGACACACACATAAGTCCGCCAGCCCAAAGGTCAGTGATATACTGGCGGTACCAAAACCCACACCGTTACGGCAACAGAAATACGCCCACAGCATCATGACCCACGAATCACCTCAGAGGTCATTCAACTGCGATAAACCATTTGCGGTACAGACTGCCGCGCTCAAAATACACACACACATACAAAACTACACCACATTGGACAAATCAAACTACACACACCTGACACACATACACACACCACACCCATACACCCACACCAATATAAAACACCCACCCACACTACCCACAACCCTTTACGACCCAAAGAATTAGGCAAGTGAGAGAGAGACAAGCCAGGAGCACCCACTGAATCTGAGCAACAAAACACCATCACCCATACACCACCCACTCACCTCACAGCACACACCCCAACACATCACCCCACACACACACCACTCACACTACACCCATGGCACCACAAAGACACCCCAGATTCTCAGAGGAGGAGCTAAGGGTCATGGTGGAGGAAATCATCCAGGTAGAGCTACAGCTATTCGGATCACAGGTGCAGCAGACGTCCATTGCTAGGAAGATGGAGCTATGGCGGAGAGTCGTGGACAGGGTCAACGCCGTGGGACAGCACCCCAGAACAAGGGATGACATCAGGAAGAGGTGGAACAACCTACGGGGCAAGGTGCGTTCTGTGGTAGCAAGACACCAGATAGCTGTACAGAGAACTGCCGGTGGACTCCCACCTCCTCCCCCACAACTAACAACATGGGAGGAGCAAGTCTTGGCAATCATGCATCCTGAGGGCCTGGGAGGAGTAGCAGGAGGACTGGACTCTGGTAAGTCAAATCTTTACTACTTTATCCCCCCCACCTGCATGCCATTACAAACACCTACCCCTACCCTCACCCCCATCACTCCACCACCACACATATACCCCACCATCACAACCCACCCATCCCAATACCAAGCCCTGCATGCAACACCAATGCATGGACCGCCATCACAGACCTGCATGGACACCCATCACCACAGCATGCACTAGTGACAATCACTTAGCCAACCAAATCACAACTCACACAAGCCAAAGCTGCCTTGGTAAAACAACCATAGAGGGAAACATACCCATGCACAAGATGTCACACGCAGAAACAATAACACTGCATTTATATCCCCACAGGACCCCCACACAACGTCACCAGAGAGGAGGTGCCAGCCACATCCAGCCCCCCCCCCCCAGAAGAGGCCCGTAGTGATAACAGCAGCTCTGCACGCCTGGATCAGGATGACCAACCTGGCCCATCAGGGTCCTCTGGACAGTCGGTGACCTAGCCACATTCCCAAACCACCACAGAGCCTCCCCCCTCAGGAAAGACTAGCACAGCACCCACCCAGCGGGCCCATCCCTCTGTCCCCAGGACACGTCAATCAGCAGTGTGTCCACCACTACAGGGAACCCCACAAACACAGGACGATCAGGGACCTGGGGTCAGTGGCAGTGGGCACACGGTTCAGGGGACAGAGGCACAGGACAACAGGGAAGCTGGGAGGACTGCTGTGCGACAGGGGAGGACAGGCCCAGGGAACCAATTCTCCACGAGACTCTCACCAGCATCCTGGGAGCATACCACCAATCCCAGGAGACCATGGGCCAGATACTGGCAAAGCTGCAGGAGACCCAGCAGCTGCAGGAAGGACAGTACCTGGGGATCAGGGAGGACCTGAGGGACATCCACACCACCCTGGTAACCATTGCAGGGGTGCTGACAGACATGGCCAACACCATGAGGGAGGCAGTGGCACACCAACGGGCTCCTGACACTAGCCACACCGAAGAACAGCCCTCCACCTCCACCGACACTAGTGGACAGGAGGCCAGCCACTGGAAAAACAGGCCACCAGCACCCCACCCCATGCAGAAGGAGAACCACCATGCAAAAGGTCCCTGCGATTCAGGCAGAAGCCAGAGAACATTGCCAAGACCCCCGCCAGGAAATAAGACTCTCCTGATTGTCACCCTTGTGTCCTACTCTGTCACGCTGTCCACCTTGAACTGCCATTGCTCCACTTCCTATGCCCACTTGGACAATGCACCTGTGATACCAATAGACTGGACTCTATCCTGGACATTTCTCCACCATCAACCCAGCACATTGCAATACCCCCTACACATATTATCACAGAAATAAACATCCTTGGAACAAATACAAGTATGGAGTCTGTCAATTGATTGAAATATGTATTTCTTAAACAAGCTGTAAACATTGCAATTCAAATATACAGTTATATTTACATAGGTATGACCTGTGGTGGGCAGCAGTAAACACATCAGGAGCCAGAGTGGGGCACAGAAATCTGAAAATAGAGATGCCAAAGGGTACAGTAAGTGGCCATAGAAATAGGGAAATCAGGCAGCCATGCACAATGTCCAATACAAAACTGCAATGGAAGGTTAAGTTACAGTGTCCTACCTGTGTGTCACTGGCAGTACTGTTGAATTATTGTAGTTCTGTTGTCCACATCCTCTTCCTCTGCCTCCTCTTCGTCACTGTCCACAGGCTCCACCGCTGCCACACGACCATCCTCAGGCTCATCCACCTGCAGAAAAGGCACCTGGCGTCTCAAGGCCAGGTTGTGCAACATGCAACGATGATTTGGCATACCTTCTTGGGTGAGTAGTACAGGGATCCACCTGTCAGATGGAGGCACCGGAATCTGGCCTACAGGAGGCCAAAGGTGCGCTCAATGATCTTCCTTGTTCGCCCATGTGCCTCATTGTAACGTTCCTCTGCCCTTGTCCTGGCATTCCTCACTGTGCCATTAGCCGTGAGAGGTTGGGGTAACCAGAGTCACCTGGAAATATCGAGGGATACCTGTTAGCCACACACTCACCCTTAAGGACAACCCCGCACCCATATACCTACATCAACTCGGTGGGGACCATGGGCTCACCTATTAGCCACACCAGGTGCCTCTGGAGTTGAGCCATCACACATGGGATGCTGCTATTCCTCAACATAAAGGCATCATGCACAGAGCCAGGATACTTTGCATTGACATGGGAGATGTACTGGTCTGCCAAACACACCATCCGCACATTCAGAGAGTGAATGCTCTTTCGATTTCTGAACACCTGTTCATTTCTCTGGGGGGGGGGAACAAAGGCAATAAATGTACCATCAATGGCACCAATGATGTTTGCGATATGTCCCAGTGCATAGAAGTCAGCCTTCACTGTGGCCAAATCATCCACCTGGGGGAATACGATGTAGCTGCGCATAAGTTTCATCAGGGCAGACAAAATTCTGGTCAGCACGTTTGAGAACATAGGCTGTGACATCCCTGATGCCATGGCCACTGTTGCTTGGAAGGAACCACCTGCCAAGAAATGGAGCACTGACAGGACCTGCACTAGAGGGGGGAATACATGTGAGGTGGCGGATAGCTGAGATCAGGTCTGGCTCCAATTGGGCACACAGCTCTTGGATTGTGGCCCTATCAAATCTGTAGGTTAGGATAATGTGCCTGTCCTCCATTGTCGCCAGGTCCACCAGGGGTCTCCATCTCCTATTCATCCTTAGTGGTTGAACTCTAGGTTGAAAAACTGTGAGCAGAAGGCCAGACATATACTCAGATTAATATGCAATTGTTTTTTACAGAAACAGTATATGAACCTATCTCAACCAAGACAGGTGATGTGCCTATGTCTGATGTGATGCAGTTAGGTGCCATGGTCTGTGCCCCCCTGAAATGGTGGCTGCCTGACCTGTGAGGAGGGACAGGTGGAATTGAGGTAATTCCGCTGGTGTGCGCCGTTGCAGTCGGCGGTCGATGACCACAGTGCAACGCCGCATTGATTATCATTGGGGCCTATGGGTTCCAGGAGCCAATGGCGATGTACGCCGGCAGTGACGGTACGCATCACCGCAGACGTGACCGCCATTTTCTATCTGTTCACTCACTTGCTACCTGACCTTCAACAGGAGAGGACCTACACTGCAAGTGCTGCTGTGACCTGTGTTTGGAAGCGACCATGGCTCGAGTGTCTGGGGAAAGGGCCCCTGCCTTCACTTCGGAGGAGTTGGAGGGACTGGTGGATGGGATCCTACCACAGTACCTTTTACTTTATGGTCCTCCAGACCAACAGGTGAGTACACTGTGAGCATGATGCGTGGGCCATCAATGTATGGAGTGCTGAGTGTGTAAGCCTCGTCTAGGGGGGGCTGAGGGGTCCTGGGCAGAGTGCTGCATGTATGGTGGTCAATGTCTGTGCTTAAGGGGATGGGAGGGATATGGTGGGCCATGAGTATGACAGTCCGGATGGTTTGACTAATATCTTTTCTGATGTAATTTTCCTGCAGGTCAGCACCTAATCAGAAAAAGGATATTTGGCCTGCCATCGCCAAGGAGGTGCGGACCATAGGGGTCTTTGACAGGCGGAGCACCCACTGCTGACACGGTGGGAGGACCTGTGCCGCTGGGCAAGGAAGATGGTGGAGGCCCAGCTAGGGTAGGCCTCTCAACGAGGAAGGGGTGCCCGTCGTACCCTGACCCCCCTGATGTTCCGCATCCTGGTGGTGCCTATCGGGAGTTGGATGGGCGCTTAAAGGCATCACAGCAGCCACAAGGGGGTGAGTACAGATTCAGATTCTTGACTTTGTGCGCGTTAATGTGTTACCTGGGTGGCAGGTGTGGGCTGTGGGTGCCCCTAGGCCACGCGAACATGGCAGGGTAGGTTCCATGATGGGCAAGCTCAGATGCACTCCAACCACAATAATGTTGGTGGGCATCTACTACTGGGCAGGGTCCTGTGGGTTTCAGGTGTGCAGCTAATGGTGTTAGGCTTTGTACCCCATGGGCTGGTGACTAGCACTGTAACTGGTAGTGCATGGCCTAGTGCATAGTGCTGCTCCCTGTGAGCTGTGTACGTCAACGGTAGTGTTGTTGCTGGCATTGACCTAGTGTATCCTCTGTCTCTCCCCCCCTTTTTGTTTTGTCACCCTGTTCTTGTGTGCATTAGCATTATCTGACGGAGGAGCAGAGGCACCGGCGATGGAGAGAGCTGCATCCCAGATGGGCCTAGAGGCTGAATCCACCAATGGTGAGGGCACCAGTGGGACGGAGGGTGAGGGGAGCACCACGACAGAGACAGGAGGGGACAGTACCGACAGCGACTCCTCCCCCGATGGAAGCTCCCTGGCAGTGGCGGACACCTCTGTGGCCATCCCAACTACAGGTACAGCCACCACCCCTGTACCAGCACCGCCCTCCCAGCAGCCCCTCAGTGTGTTTCCCGTGCCCGCTCACCCAGGAGCGTGGGCATCTCCTTCGCCCCATGCACCTCAGGCCCTGCCCCAGTCAGCCCTGCTGCCCTCAGTGAGGAGGTTATTGACCTCCTGAGATCCCTCTCTGTTGGGCAGTCAACCATACTGAATGCCATCCAGGGTCTAGCAGGGCATTTACAACAAACAAATGCATACCTGGAGGGCATTCACTCTGGCGTGGCGGCCCAACAGAGAGCATTCCAGGTTCTGGCCAACTCACTGATGGCAGCCATTGTCCCTGTCTCCACCCTCCCCCCTCCAACTTCCTCTACCCAGTCCCAATCCCCTCAACCCCAACCTATCCCAAGCACACCTTCAGACCAGCATTCACCCAAATCAACACACAGAAGTTGCTCAGGCAAATACAAGCACCACACTTCACCCCACAGGCACTCACACAAGCACCCTCCAGATGCAGACACACCAACATCCACTGCCTCCACTTTGTCCCCCTCCTCCTCCTCGTCCACCCCCCTCGCAGTAACATCTCCACTCACACCTGCATGCACTACATCCTCATCCACTACCTCCAACACCAGCACACCTATCACTACACGCCCCTCACTGGCAGTCACCCCACCCACATCCATGCACACGTCCCCTGTGTCCTCTCCCACTGTGTCTGTGACTCCTCCTCCCAAAGTACACAAATGCAAGCACACAGACACCCAACAGCCATCCACCTCACAACAGCATCCAGCCCATGCACCTGCACCCAAACACACCAGACGGACACTTCCTACACCCACTCCCTCTTCCTCCACTCCCAAACCTTCACCCTTTCCCGCCCCTGTGTCCCTAAGAAGCTTTTCCTCCCCACCATTGACCTATTCTCTACCCCCCCGTCCTTCACTTCGGACAAGGGTGGCCAGAACCCAGCCCAGCACCTCAGCCACCCAGTCCACGGCCACTGTGGTTTCTGCAGCTACTGCAGGTGTGAGAGGCTCCAAGGAGGCACCCGTCAGCACAGCCAGTGTGCCAGCACCACCTGCCAAGATCAAGAAGGGGCTGCCACCTAGCAAGGGTAAGAAGGGGACACCAGCCAGCAAGGGGAAGGAGGCACCACCAGCCAGCAAGGGCAGGAAGGGGCACACTTCACCAGCCATGGCACTTTAGCCGTCCGAGGCTGCAGGGGAAGGGCTGGAGCCTCCCCTACCACTGACAGCACCGTCACCTGCACCGCGGGCAGCACCGCCACCTGCACCGCGGCCAGCAGCACCACTGCCAGCAGCAGCAGCAGCCTGAGTGGGCAGCCGTCCGAGGCTGTAGGGGAAGGGCTGGAGCCTCCCCCCACCACAGACAGCACCGCCACCTGCACCGCAGCCAGCAGCACAACTGGCAGCAGCAGCAGCCCCAGTGGGCAGCTGTCCGAGGCTGCAGGGGAAAGGCTGGAGCCTCCCCCCACCACTGACAGCACCGCCACCTGAGCGCAATTGCCATCCACTGAGAAGCTGTCACCGCCGGTGAGCAGTGTGTAGTAGTGACTACATGGGCTGCAGTGCGTCCTGGCCCCTGCAACACCTGTCGGTGTGACACCCAGGTGAGAGACTGTGACCTTGCCCCTTCCAGGATGAAGCACACTGGGCACAAAGCCCCCTACAGAACTAGTGGAAGAAGGCATCCACTCACCCCCTCCTTGGCAGGATGAAGCACACTGGGCACAAAGCCCCCTCCAGAACCAGTGGAAGAAGCCATCCACTCACCCCCTCCTTGGCAGGATGAATCACACTGGGCACAAAGCCCTCTCCAGAACCTGTGGAAGAAGGCATCCACTCACACCCTCCTTGGCAGGATGAAGCACACTGGACACAAAGCCCCCTCCAGAACCAGTGGAGAAACCACCCACTTGAGGGACTGTGGCTTTGCACTCCCCAGGACCAAGCAGTGGGCAGACTACCCACCAGAGAGACTGTGGCTTTGCCCTCCCCAGGACCAAGCAGTGGGCAAACTACCCACTTGAGTGACTGTGGCTTTGCACTCCCCGGGACCAAGCAGTGGGCAAACCACCCACTTGAGAGACTGTGGCCTTGCAATCCCCAGGACCAAGCAGTGGGCAAACCACCCACTAGAGAGACTGTACCCTTGCACTCCCCAGGACCAAGCAGTGGGCAAACCACCCACTAGAGAGACTGTGGCTTTGCACTCCCCAGGACCAAGCAGTGGGCATGGAGCCCCCTCCAGGAAAGTGGCGTTGTACCATCTTCTGGCTGAGGTGCCCCCCCAATCTCCACCCCCCTGAGTTGCTTGTGTTTTTTCGACCTGATGCCCCTGCAGTGTTATCTCCGTATTGAGGCAGGAGTCAAGTGTGGCCTTGGCCTATGTGTTATGCCCCGTGGGCCACGGACGTTTTGGAGTGGGCATTGTCCCTCCTTTTGTATATATTTTACATACTGTTTAATGATTTAAGGACGCATTTATCTAAAACTGTACTATTACACTCATTTTACTCCATTCCTTTTGTTCTTTCGTTATTCCTGAGGGTTACGGGGTGTATATGTAATGTTATTGCATCTGTTTGTGTGTATGGTGTTGGGGGTGCGGGTGGGGGTGTTGCGTGTTGAGTTTGTGTGTCACTCTCTTTCCCCCCCCCCCCTCAATTGTGTGCTAGGTACAGTACTCACCGTGGTCGTCTTCGTCGGCGTTCGTGTTCCTGGTGTATGAGGAGGTACACCAGCATTGGAAAAATGTGCAGTTCAGGCTCCATTGCGTTGTGGTTCTTCCTAGAGTGTCGAGAGGTGAGTTGTTTCCCTTCAGTGTACTCTTTCCGCCGTGCTTTTGATGACGTTGGTACTGCTGTGGAAAAGGTGGCAGATAGGCCTGTTGTAATGCTGTGGGCGGTACATTGTCTTCTGCCTGGCTGTTGGCGGTTACCTCTGCTGTGTTTGTTGCTACCGCCATGGGGGTCGGTGTGTTAAAGTGGCTGTCTGTGTTGGTGGTGTCCGCCGTGGTCATGATTCAATTTTTTTTACCGCAGGCCTGTTGGACGTATTACCACCGCTTTATCACCGACCGCCAGGATTGTAATGAGGGCCTTTATCTTTCAAAAGCTGATTACCTTGTAATACTTTTTCATCACCTCTTCAGATGGTACATCTGTTACTGGATCTTATTGTCATTCACTTTCCTGCCAATCAGCAACAACTTTGCATTCAGTCCACAAGTCACTTGGAACCACAATGTCAAGCAACTTACTAAAATCCTCCCACAGGACTTTTGAAAGTTTCACAAACCTTTCTGTCTGCTTATACCATTCCACTGATTTTTCTCTCAATTTTGAGTAAACATTTGTAAAAGACAAAGGTGGTCATTACAACCCTGGCGGACGGTGTTAAAGGTGCGGTAATACCGGCAACAGGCCGGCGGACAAAAAAAGGGAATTATGACCGTGGCGGAAACCACCAACAAAGACAGCCACTTTAACACTCCGAACGCCACGGCGGTACAGACAAGCAGTGCGGCGGTCACCTCCAACAGACAGGCGGAAGACAATGTACCGCCCATAGTATCACAACCCGCCAATCCGCCACCTTTTCCGGGGCGGATTCACCGTGGATAAAAACACGGTGGAAACAGTTTCTGCAATGGGAAAACGCTCACCTTAACACATCCCACGAGGAAGGAGGACACCATGGAGCCGGAATTACAAATCCTACCTGCCCTTCTCTTCCTACTCACCTACAAAGAGCAGCGGCGGCGAAGACAACAGTGAGTACTGCACCTACGCATAGGGGAGGCAAAAGTCAGGGGGACACACACGCAACACCCCCAGTCCCACCCTCGCATATTACAACACACAAACCAATGCAATTACAAACATCACAGTAACAACCCCCAACCCCCCCCGGAAGAATGCAAAGACCAAACGAAATCAGTTCAAACATTGTAATGTATCAATATACATGTGTCAATTATATACAGATATATATAAACTCACACAAAGGTATATACAGTACGAGAAGTACTGCAGATATGCACATCTCAATGTCCGTGCACCACTAGGCCAAAAATGCATGGGCGAGGCCCACACAAGATACCTGTCCACAAACGGAGAGAACACTGCCGGGGCATCAGAGAGAAAAACAACAGGCACCTCAGGGGGAAGGGAAGGGGGGGGCACCTCAGCCGGATTACAGCACCACGCCACATCCACGACGGGGCTCCATGCCCATTGATGTATCCTGGGGAGTGCAAAGCCACAGTCTCTCAAGTCTCTACAGTGGGTGGTTTGCCTACTGTTACATCCTGGGGAGTGCAAAGCCAAAGTCACTCAAGTCTCACAAGTGGGTGGTTTGCCCACTGTTACATCCTGGGGAGTGCAAAGCCACAATCTCTCAAGTCTCTACAGTGGGTGGTTTGCCCACTGTACCATCCTGGGGAGTGCAAAGCCACAGTCTCACAAGTCTCTACAGTGGGTGGTTTGCCCACTGTACCATCCTGGGGAGTGCAAAGCCACAGTCTCTCAAGTCTCTACAGTGGGTGGTTTGCCCACTGTACCATTCTGGGGAGTGCAAAGCCACAGTCTCTCAAGTCTCTACAGTGGGTGGTTTGCCCACTGTACCATCCTGGGGAGTGCAAAGCCACAGTCTCACAAGTACATAACAGCCTCCACTGGTTCTGGAGGGGGACTGGTGCCCAGAGTGTTTCATCCTGTGAAGGACAGAGGTAGTGGATGGATCTCTCCACTGGTTCTGGAGGGGGACTGGTGCCCAGACTGGATTAGTCTCCGCGTGACAGTTCCTGTCCTGTCACAGTCCCAGCTGCACATGGGATAACGATGCTTGATGTGGCGGTCTTTTCCTTACTCTGCGGTGCATGCCCTGTTCAGCTGTGCTTGCCCTGTTCAGCGGTGCATGCCCTGTTCAGCTGTGCTTTGCCATGGCGGTCTCTGGACTGGGCATTGGTGTGTGGCATGACGGTCCCTCATTGCCCAGCGGGGCTGTGGCTGCCGGGGCCCTCCTGGGCAATGCCTATGGCGGTGGTCTCCTGACCAGTGACGATACTTGGGCCCTCCTGGGCAATGACTCTGGCGGCGGTCTGCTGACCAGTGACGATACTTGTGCCCACCTGGGCAATGACTCTGCCGGTGGTCTCCTGACCAGTGACAATACTTGGGCCCTCCTGGGCAATGACTCTGGCGGTGGTCTCCTGACCAGTGACGATACTTGGGCCCTCCTGGGTAATGACTCTGGCGGTGGTCTCCTGACCAGTGACGATACTTGGGCCCTCCTGGGCAATGACTTTGGCGGTGGTCTCCTGACCAGTGACGATACTTGTGCCCTCCTGGGCAATGCCTATGGCGGTGGTCTCATGACCAGTGACGACGGTGCTGGCGGTGGCGTCCCGGCCGCCGGGAAAGATGCCGCCCTTCTCCGCCGTGATGCTCACACCAGGCTGTGCAGACTTCTTCTGGCCCTTCCCCACCTTTGGAGGAGTCACAGCTGACTCTGCAATCTCCCTGGGACCCCAGTGAGTTGTTTTGCCTCCAGGAGTCTTCAGCCGGTCCCGTCGGCCACTTTCCAACTTCAGAGCCTTTACAGGGGGTGGACTAGCAGTGCCTTGGCTCCGTGTCACACTGCCTGCCCTGGTGGCCGGTGCACTCCACACACCTTGAACACGCACCACTGGTACTGGAGGCTTTTTGGCTGAGGCGCTACGATGGGACTGATGAATTGGAGGGGCGGGGTGGGGGCAAAAAGGTCAACTTTGCAGAGGGACAGTTTCTGACGAACACTGGGATGGGTAGCTGGAGGGGGTCTGGGAGTGGAGGAAGAGGAGGTGGTTGTAGGAGGTGTCACTTTAGGTGTTTTGGGTGCAGGTACTGGAGGCTGTCGTGAGGTGGATGGATGTTGGGTGTGTGGGTGCCCGCGTTTGTGTACTTTTGGAGGGGGCGTCACAGACACACTGGGAGAGGACACAGGGGAGGTGTAAATGGGAGTGGGGGTGGTGAGTGCAGGTGAGCGGGGTGTGGTGCTGGGTGTTCTGGTGCGAGTCCTAGTGCCTGTAGATGTAGTGCATGCAGGTGAGAGTGTAGACGACACTGGGAGGGAGGAGGGAGACGATGAGGAGGGGGACACAGTGGAGGCAGTGGATGTTGCTGTGTCTGTATGTGTGTGATGCTTGTGTGAGTGCCTGTGGGATGTGTGGTGCCTATGTTTGCCTGAGCTACTTTTGTGTGTTGAGGTGTGTGCATGCTGGTCTGATGGTGTGCTTGGGATGGGCTGGGGTACAGGGGATTGGGTCTGGGTGGAGGAAGTTGGAGGGGGGAGGCTAGACACAGGGACAATGGCTGCCATCAGTGCTGAGGCCAGAGATTGCAGGGTTCACTGAAGGGCAGCCTGACCAGAATGAATGCCCTCCAGGAATGCATTACCGTGTTGCAACTCCCTTTCTACACCCTGCATGGCATTCACAATGGTAGACAGCCCAACAGTGAGTGACCTGAGGAGGCCTCCTCACTGAGGGCAGCAGGGGTGACTGGGGCAGGGCCTGAGGTGCCTGGGGCGAAGGTGATGCCCACCCTCCTGGGTGAGCGGGCACGGGGCGAACGCTGAGGGGCTGCTGGGAGGGCGGTGCTGGTAGGGGAGGTGGCGGCTGTACCTGTAGAAGTGGAGGGCACAGATGGTGCTGCCACCCCAAGGGAGCTCCCATCGGCGGACGAGTCTGTGTCGCTGGTTGGTGATCCGGTGCCTGACGTGAAGCTCCCCTCGCCCTCCGTCCCACTGGTGCATTCTGAGTCCGTGGTGTGGCCCTCCATGGCCATGTGGGATGCAGCTCCCTCGTGCTCCGGTACCACTGTACCTCCACCTGATGATGCTGATGCACAAAAGAACAGGGAGAGCAGAAAAAGGGGGGGGGAACGACAGAAGAAAGACAGGTTGAGTGCATGGCATACCACTACCGTTGGCGGACAATACAGACACAGCAGCCCCCTGCACTACGCCGTGCTCCTGGCCTCTACAGATGCAATTCCTGGGATCTGGACTACATGGCTATGGTGGACATCTGCACCCATGGATGCCACAGGGGCATGTATACCTGTACTTGGCACTCCACTGCAGTGGGGTGGAGTGCCACATGGCCTGCATTACAGAGGGGCCTAGCCTATGGAAGTCGCCATGGCCTAGGGAAACCCACAGCCCTCCTCCCACACCTAGACCCCAAACTGCGCGCAAAGTCCCCAGAATGATAGTGTACTCACCCCCTTGTGTCTGCTGTGATGCCCTCAAGCGCCCATCCAACTCAGGGTAGGCCACCGCCAGGATCCGCAACATCAGGGGGGTCATGGTGCGACGGGCACCCCTCCCACGTTGGGAGGCCATCCCCAGCTGAGCCTCCGCCGTCTTCTTGCTACAGCGGCGAATGTCCTCCCATCTTTTCCGGCAGTGGGTGCCCCGTCTCTGGTGGGCCCCCAGGGTCCGGGCTTCCTTGGCGATGGCACGCCAAATGTTCTTCTTCTGGTGGGCGCTGACCTACATGACATGCACAAGGGAAGAAGAGAAGTCATTACCAACTGCACCGTCGATGTAAGTGTCCCCCCTCCCTACCCTTGCCATGTGGCACATGCATTCACATGCATTCATGTTCCCTGAACTCTGCCCCCTTCCCTCTTACAACCAGCCCTTTCCACCCAGGCCTAGCCCATACAACGTGCTCCCTGTGTACTTACCTGTTGGTCTGGAGGACCGTAGAGTAGCGTGTACTGGGGGAGGACCCCGTCTACTAGTTTCTCCAACTCCTGAGCAGTGAAGGCAGGGGCCCTTTCCCCAGACGCAGCAGCCATCGTCGCTTCCAGACCAAGGTCACAGCAGCACTTGCAGTGTAGGTCCTCTCCTGTCGAAGGTCAGGTATCGAGTGATTGAATAGATGGAAAATGGCGGTGACGTCCGCGGCGGAGAGTATCATCAACGCCGGCGCACTTGTTCATTGGCTCCTGGGACCCATAGGGTCCAATGTTAACCAATGCTGCATTGCACCGCGGTCTACCACCGCCTACCGCGACGGTGTGCAACGCCAACGCAGTTACCTCACAATACCATTGTCCCAGTTTAGAGGTCAGGCAGCTGCCATTTCAGGGGCCCACATGGCTTCATTTACTTCTGCGTCACACATAGCTAGGCCTACACTCAACACACATACAGGAAGGTTTTGTGTTTGGTGTCGTGTTCTGTGTATCTGTGGGTACATACCTGGAAATTTGATGACTATGTGGTCGCTGTTGTCCTTCCTAGGCACCGTCAGCTGGGACAATTGAGAAGATGGCGGAATCCTCCGATGTACTGACCGCTGGTGGACTTGTTGACAATGGAGGAGCGACATTTAATCATCACCTACAGGTTTGACCGTGCCACTATCCAGGAACTATGTAGTTGGAGCCTGACCTGAAGTCACCAATCCGCCATCCCACTGGAATCCCCCCTGACGTTCAAGTGCTGTCAGTGCTCCATTTCCTTGCAAGTGGGTCTTTTCAGACAACAGTGGCCATGGCATCAGGGATGTCCCAGCCTATGTTTTCCAATGTGTTGTCCAGAGTGTTGGGTGCCCTGCTGAAACACGTGAGGAGCTACATCATTTTCCCTAAGGTGGAGGATTTGGCTACAGTAAAAGGTGACTTCTATGCCCTTGGACACATCCCCAACATCATAGGTGCTATTGATGGGACCCATGTAGCTCTGGTCCCCCCCCCCCACAGGAGTGAACAGGTGTACAGGAACCGGAAGAGTTATCATTCCATGAATGTACAGATGGTATGTTTTGCAGACCAGTACATCTCCCAGGTAAATGCTATGTTCCCTGGCTCAGTGCATGACGCATACATCTTGCGCAATAGCAGCATCCCTTATATGATGGGTCAACTCCAGAGGCACCGTGTGTGGCTATTAGGGGACTCTGGTTACCCCAACCTGTCCTGGCTACTGACCCCAGTGAGGAATCCCAGGACCAGGGCAGAGGAACGCCACAATGAGGCCCATGGGCGGACTAGGAGGGTGATCGAATGCACCTTCGGCCTCCTGAAGGCCAGGTTCAGGTGCCTCCATATGACAGGTGGTTCCCTATTCTACTCACCGAAGAAGGTGTGCCAGATCATCATCGCCTGCTCGATGCTTCACAATCGTGCTTTGCGACGCCAGGTGCCTTTTCTGCAGGAGGATGGTCCAGATGACGGTGTTGCGGCAGCTGTGGAGCCTGTGGACAGTGATGAGGAGGAAGCTGAGGAAGAAGACAACGACAACAGGGAGTCAGTCATACAGCAATATTTCCAGTGACACACAGGTGAGAACATTTTCATTTTTACCATTACATTCACTGTCACACGTCTTCCTCTATCCTGTGTGTAATTTCATAGCATTATTTGGTAACTGAGTTGTACCTTTCCATTACGGTTTCACAGGTGTGGTTACCAACGTGTGTTATCTGCTTGCATCCTTCAAGGACTTGTGATGTGTGACATAGGTATGTTGGCTTTACAACTAGAAACGCATTTTGACACTGTCATTGATAATACATTTTACCAAATCACAGACTGACTCCAGATTTTTTGGTGGTTAAAGGGTGTTTATTGAAGTGCTCAAAAATGGAGGAGGGTTGTACTATGGTGATGGGGGACGGTGGAGGAATGTCCATGGCAGAGTCCAGTCCATTGGTCACACAGGTACACTGGCCATATGGGCAAAGGAAGTGGAGCTGGGGCAGTTAAAGTTTGGACAGGGTAACAAAGTGGGACAGTGGGAGGACAATCAGGGTGGTCTCATTTCCTGGCGGGGGTCTTGCCATCTTGCTCTGTCCTGTTCCTGGATCTCAGGGACCGCTTGCGTGGTGGTTGTCCGTCTGCAGGGGGTGGGGTGCTGGTGTGGTGGTCCTGTCCACTAGCGCCGGCGGAGGTGGTGGGCAGTTCATCGTCCATGCTAGTGTCAGGGGCCCCTTGGAGTTCCACGGTGTCCCTCAAGGTCTGCTGTATGTCCTTCAGCACCCCTACGATGGTGCCCAGGACGGAGCTGATGGTTCTGAGCTCCTCCCTGAACCCCAAATACTGTTCCTCCTGCATGTGCTGGGTGTCCTGAAACTTGGCCAGGACCTTCGCCATCGTCTCCTGGGAGTGGTGGTATGCTCCCATGATGGAGGATAGGGCCTCGTGGAGAGTGGGTTCCCTTGGCCTGTCCGCCCCCTGTCGCACAGCAGCCCTCCCAGTTCCCCTGTGTTCCTGTGCCTCCGTCCCTGGACCGTGTGCCCACTACCACTGCCACTGCCCCCAGGTCCCTGTTGTTGTTGGGGTGGTGCGTTATCCTGGGTTCCCTGTAGTGGTGGACACACCGCTGATTGACGTGTCCTGGGTAGGGAGATATGGGCCCGCTGGGTGGGTGCTGTGCTGGTGTTACCAGAGGGTGGAAGGTCAGTGTTGGGCTGTGCCTGTGCAAAGGGAACCGACTGTCCCGAGGCCCACGATGGTCCGGGCTGGTCATCAGGATCCAGTAGGGCAGAGCTGCTATCGTCACTGTGGGCCTCTTCTGTGGGTGGAGTGGAGTTGTCTGTACCCTCCGGTGTGGTGACGGTCCTTCGTGATCCTGCAGGGGCATAAGTGCATGATTATTGCATGTGTGTGTGTGTCATGGTGTGCAATGGGTGGCTCACCGTGTACACCAGTGCAAGTATTCCTGTGGGGGGGGCTTGTGTGATGATGGTTGGGGGGGTGTTCTGGGTATGTGCAGTCAGCATGCTTTGGTGAGGTGTGACCATGCTTAGTTGTGTCATTGAGGGCTTGGTATTGGGATGTGTGGTTTGTGTTATTGGTACATTAGTGAGGAGTTGGAGTGATAGGGGAGGGTGTGAGGGTGGGGGTGTGTGATAGCATGCAGGTAGGGTGGGGGATATGATAGTTAAGATTTGACTTACCAGTGTCCATTCCTCCACCGACTCCTCCGAGGCCCTCTGGATGCATAATGGTCAAGACTTGCTCCTCCCATGTTAGTTGTGGGGGAGGAGGTGGGGGTCCGCCGCCAGTCCGCTGAACCGCGATGTTGTGCCTGGAGACCGCTGAACGCACCTTCCCCCGTAGGTCGTTCCACCTCTTCCTGATGTCCTCCCGATTTCTTGGATGCTGTCCCACAGCGTTGACCCTGTCCACGATTCTGCGCCATAGCTCCATCTTCCTGGCTATGGATGTGTGCTGCACCTGTGAGCCAAATAGCTGTGGCTCTACCCGTAGGATTTCCTCCACCATGACCCTGAGCTCCTCCTCGGAAAACCGGGGGTGTCTTTGGCGTGACATGGGGTGGTGTAGGTGATGTGTGGGGTGGTGTATGTGTTGATGAGTGTAGTGATGTGTAGTGGTGTGTGGTGTTTTGTGCGTGGATGTTGTGTGGGTGATGGTGTTGTGTGCCTCTGTGTGGTGGGGTTGTCTATTCTGTGCTCTCTCTCTGGCCTTCGTCTCTATTTTTTTGTCGTAGGGGTTTGTGGGTGATGTGGGTGTGTGTTTTATTTTGTGTTGGGTGTGTGGGAGTGTTGTTTGTATGTGTATCAGGTGTGTGTATTTGGAATTGTCCAATGTGGCGGTGTTTTGGAGATGTGTGTGTATTTTGAGCGCGGCGGTGTGTACTGCCAATGGAATACCGCGGCTGAAAGACCGCTGCGTGGATTCGTGGGTCGTAATAGCATGGGCGTGTTTCTGTTGGCGTGGAGGTGGAGGTTTTGTTTTCGCCAGTTTAACACTGACCTTTGTTGTGGCAGACTTGTGTGGGTGTCTGAATTTCGGCGGATTCCGAGATGTGGGTCATAATAGCTGTGGCGGGATTCCACGGTTGCGGCGGTGTATTGGCGGTCTTCTGCACGGCGGTAAGCGCCTTTTACTGCCAATGTTGTAATGACCCCCAAAATGTCACTTCAACTCCAAGGTACATGAACATAATCACCTGGTATCTCTCTCATGGGAAGCATTTTCACCTTAGCCTCAGCTTTATTTGGTTCTGCCAGCGGCACATCTGGTTTTGCTTTCACCTGATCTCACTTCATTGCCCATCTACCTTCCTACTTATCTATCACTCCCCATTTATGAATGTATGTGATTAATGCTTTAATTTACAATCTCATTCCAGGAGATATCATATTTAATATCTCCTTGTTACTAAATTCCATTCTGTAACTTCTCTTTAGGGGCTTTGATTTCTCCAAATTCATATCATATTTCTCGGCCACTTCAGCTAACCTTTCATAAGCCTGTCTTGCACGTTGGGTAATGTCTTTGTATATGAATCACAGTTCATCCTCTGTGTAAGTCTCTAATTGGGCTGTGTCTAAAATTCCTAATATAATTTCATTTCATTCTAATTTCAATCTGGATACATTCAGTAATCTGTCTCTCTCTAGTGTATCTTCTGTCCCTGCATTGCAGTTTGTTACAGCTGTTGCACCTGCAGGACTCAAATATTTAGCCAATCATTTAACTGCTGTGCATTGAAAACTCTCACATTTACGGGATTATTCTGCAACACTTCTGCTCTTGATGGTCCTGCATTTACTTGATAAGGGGTATTTACAATAGACATGTTCTCTGGTGTGTTAAAAGGTATTCGTCCTTGTGGGGTACTGCAATTAGCAATTGGCATCTGATCTGGGCACATAATAGAGTGAGTATCTTTGAGGATACCTCTCACCAGGAGTAAATCCTGTCTGACTTGTCATTAATGTTGGATCTGGAATCCTCTTGGTAGCGGTTAATGGTCTCAGAAGAGAACTTGGTCTATCCATCTCTGTATCATTTGAATATGCTTATCTCTGCATGCTGTTTGGTGTCATCTTATGGGATGTAACTGGAATATTGGGAACAGTCGGGACATTTAATGAGTGCATATTACTATCAGACATACCTGTAAAAAACAAAGGAACAACTGGACCTCTAGTTACAGGAACTATTAAAGCATCTGGACAAATATAATTTGTCTGGTTCTGCGGAACTGTCATTCCTACGCTTTGCCCTGACAAGGTAGTACTGAAACTGTGACCTGTTTGAGTCAGAGAAAAATTTGGTATGGGCTGATTTGGACTAAACATCTGCACAGGTTGACTTGGAATAAAATTCTGCGCAGACTGATTTGAGTCAGAATTATGTGCAGGCTGATTCACATAAGGTATCGGTACTGACTGGTTCATGTTAGCATTCAGTATAATCTGATTCACATTATGACTCTGTACAAGCTGAATTGCACCAGAGCTCTGAATTGGTTGATGCACATTAGAAATCTGGATCACTGAATTTGCAGATGCATCTGGCACTGTCTGATTTGGGTGTGTGCAACTGGAGTAGTCGGCATATTAGAGGTTACATATTGTGCAAATTTACTTGACGTTCTGACTTTTAAAGGATGATATGGAACCGGACGATTTAACAATATCTGATTTATAAATTCATCATCCAAATCTGTCTCATAAGCCTCAGTCTTTTTCAGTATTTGTTGTCTGTTCTGTTTTCTCTGTCTTTCTCATACTCTTTGGTTTAGTGTTTTCTCATTCCTCACTAGAAATAGCTGGATACATTATCGTTGCCTCAATAATTTCTACTCTCAAAGCTTTCTGTCCATTATTCCATCTTATTTCAGCAATTGTCTTTACTGCTCTCTGTCTTCTATTCTCATATTTGTATTTCAGTTTCTGTTGTGCTATGTGTTTTGAAGCATTAGGTGTTTCAAATTGAGCAGGTCTCCGAGATGATTTCATCTCATAATGTACACGCCTCTGTTTCTCAAGAATTCTTATATTAAAAGTTCCATAACAAGGGAATGCTAATGCACCTTCTTTTTTGCACCATTGTTCAAGCCATAAATATGCATGAAGACTGTTTTTGGATACAACATAATGACCTGGAGTACCTGCGGGTGGGGTTTTATACCCTCTATTACTGGAATAAATACATCTCCTCTCAATGCACATTTCAGTGCCTTAAAGAACTTTGGGGGTCATTCTGACCCTGGCGGTCATTGACCGCCAGGGTCAACGACCGCGGGAGCACCGCCAACAGGCTGGCGGTGCTCCCAAGGGCATTCTGACCGCGGCGGTATGGCCGAGGTCAGAAACGGAAAACCGGCGGTCTCCCGCCGGTTTTCCGCTGCCCTGAGGAATCCTCGCCATGGGGATTCCGACCCCCCACCGCCATCCTGTTCCTGGCGGTTTTGACCGCCAGGAACAGGATGGCGGTGAGGGGTGTCGTGGGGCCCCTGGGGGCCCCTGCAGTGCCCATGCATGGGCACTGCAGGGGCCCCCGTAAGAGGGCCCCTAAAAGATTTTCAGTGTCTGCCATGCAGACACTGAAAATCGCGACGGGTGTTACTGCACCCGTTGCACCCTTCCCACTCCGCCGGCTCCATTCGGAGCCGGCTTCCTCGTGGGAAGGGGTTGCCCGCCAGCCCAGCGGGAAACACAGAATAACCGCGGCGGTCTTCTGACCGCGTAGCGGTATTCTGTTGGGGGAACTTTGGCGGGCGGCCTCCGCCGCCCGCCAAAGTTAGAATCACCCCCTTTATTTTCAATCAAATTCAATAAATCACAATGACTATTCATTTGAATAAGGAAGTAATTTAAATCCCCCAATCCTCTCTTTCGATGTTCTCAACCAATAGCAATGTAGCTCTGACCACCATTGCCAGCGCAGCTTCACACCAACCAACTTATATCAGCACGCACATGATGACGCCAAACTCACTCTTTGCAGCAACTCACCCTCCTTTACATTTTCTCTCACACAATCACCTTTCATGCAAAACTTATGCTAAATACTGCGAGCAAAAACCGACAACCAGTTTGTTTACTACAGGATAGGGTAACCAAACACCTCAATGCAGTAAGGAGATACACTTTCCAACTATAACTTTCACAGTTACACAGTGAATGAAACTTGACCAGCAAATCTCACTCTGGTTCATACAGATCCTGCATGTGCACTGAGGATTCACTTAATACCAACCAAACCCACACTCACCCAAGGAAGATTATTGGCAGTATCGATGACGTCTCACAACAAGCACCTCACTGCAGACAATAAATTAACCAAGTGTCTTCTACACTTGTGCATTATCCCAGGGTCTTCGGTCACAACAGACCCGTCAACAACAACTGCTGACATTTTTTTGCAACAAGCGCCAAAACCATACAATAGCGAAGACTCCGTAAAATACTTCACATCACACTTTACGGCAATCTTCAGGCCAAAAGCAATGCAAACACAAACCCTATTAATACTCACACATCCAGTTCTGCGAGGAATGATGCTGGAACTTCATCAATCTTCAGAACAAGCGATGGGGCAGAATTTAGGTGGGCGAATCTCTAGTGACCAAACCACATGACACTAATCCTAGCTCACCAACACTATCCTTAACTTTTTTCTCCTCACTTGTGGGTCAATCCAGACATCTGCTACCTGATTTTCTGGAGCACATTCCCACGCAGGACTATGCTTTAAACTATGCTTTAAACGGCAATGTATCTTTTGGCCTAGCATAAGGGTGTGGAGAAAACGGCATCAGAGCTACACAACAATCAATTGAGTTAACAGTATGGCTTAATTAGCTACACAATGAAAACTCCATTCTAAAATAAACTTAAGAGGTTTTATTGCAAGCTCAGACTCAAAGTCATGTAGGCTATTCTCAAGATAACACTATAAAGTTACAGTATCACCAAGGGTTGACCAAAGCGAAGGAAAAGATTCAAACAAACTAAGATTAACAAAACGAAAATATTCAACCCAAACTATACAAAACATAAGAAGAATCACCTGATGTAGAGAAAACAAGTGTTGTTAAGTTCTTATAAGCATTAAGGTAATTTAAAGCCATCTAAGTTTAGCTAGCTAGGGCAAAGGGAAGCCCTACAGGTTAGCCAATCAAGTAATAACATGTGGGCAAAAAGGCAAAAAGCATGAAAAGGACAAAAAGAATTTGGAAAAAGGAAATCTGGGGTACCGTAACTAACTAAGATTGACAAAAAGGAAGTATAAAAAGGAAAGGCATCTGCATTTCCGACTCTCGGTCAAGAGTCTTCTTCTCTGGGTCAGGGGAAAATCTCTAAGTCTCAGCACGGCATTTCAAAGGGGCAAGGGGCAGGGAGGGCTACCCCTCTCAAATTCCAAGGGGGGCAGCATCTAAAGGGTAGGCATGAAGATCTGTTGCAAATACATTTGGGGAACAGTATATTAAAGTTCGTAGGACAAAATGATTCATCCATCCATCACTCCATATGACGCAAAAGATAAAACTGTTCAATGGCAAGCAGCCATTCGATTCAGACTGCAACATCAGTAAAAGGTTCTTCATGTGAAAGACCTTCCATCTTAGCTCATCCATGCAAATTGAAACATTTGTACTCATATATTGATACCACAGTTCCTGAATGTAAGCTGTTCAAGTATTGGTTCTCTAGTCTACTATGCATAAAACAACAGGATATCTAGTTCCAAGCCAGCATTCTCAAGAGAACGATGTCTGAAAGGAAAATACACGTTAGCAAGAATGACTAAACATTTTCTGCACAGTCATGAAGCAGGGTCTTGCACGCCTCACTTAGGCTAAACCCAGTAAATTAAAGCAGCACATTAATTTATGCAGTTAATATACATTTAGCATTCTAAACCAACCACTCAATATTAACAAACTCTGTCAGTGTTCATGTTACAGTAAATTCAAACATAAACTCTATTTACCCCTTTCATGTAATTATAATACATAACTGCATTCTCTACATTAGCATGTCCCTTTTAAAATATTTCTTACATGAAATGTATTGTTTTAATGCATATTTTAATTTACATCATGACATACTATAAAAGCAAATGAATTCTTAAAACATGAAGTTAAAACGCTATACCACATCACTTTCAAATATTGTCTTAGAGAGAATGCACATTAATATGGCTTTTTAGTCACCAATTTACAACATAACTATTAGTACTTTTGTTATCATAATACATAAATTGTCTCATATAAATGATCATTATATGTTCCATGAGGGATAGTACTACATTTTCTGCTACATCACACCTTTATCTGCTTCCTTGATGACTAGTCAGCTTGATGGCAAGCCAGGTTGACTACTAATTTGGGTTTTTTACAAAGTTCTTGGATGTACAGCGTGCTACATTTTAAATAGCCTTGCATGTGAAACTAACAATCAATGTAACCCATCCAGAATGCTTCACTATTTAACAGTTTATGGTAATGACAGCAATGCCATGGCCAACTACCAGTACTATTACAAGCAAAACACAGGCCTTTGAGATAACCTTCCAAAGTCATATGCTCACCTGAGGGGGAGGGGGTGGCTATCTGTGAAACTGGATGTACTTGTAGTACACCCATACAGAGGCCCAGGTCAAATGGTAACTCCCATACTCTTGGCCAGCTTTGTCACCATTGTGCATTTTGCAGCTGTTAGTTTAATCAATGATGCCATACACCTTACTAGGAGATAAATGTACATTGTCATGTCTTTATACAGACAAGATATTAGGGCAGCAGCAGTCATCTAACTATCAACATACTCCAAGGGCTTGGAGTATGGTGTATGCAATTGTCATTGTCTTATCAGATACAGATTTTGAAATACCTAGGAATAAAGAATTGGTGAAGTCCAGTCTGAAATTTTCTGGAGCACAAACAGGGACAGCTGGTCAGTCAACAACTTTGTGCCTCACCCTGCCCACATCAACTTCTAGCTTTGTTGCATCCACATCACAGGCAACCATTTGCCCCTAAACCTGTGTCCCAAGGACAGTGTCTTCCATCGTGTGTTCCCAGTGAGGGTAACTCAGTCTCCTGCTGTCACCCCTGACAATGATGGACCTGCCACTAGTGGGAGTGGGGACACTGTGCCAGAGGCACAGGCATGTGGGGGGATGGTATGGGCCAGAGGATGGGGGCTCCAAAGGACAACTTGTCAGGACACTATCTCCCAGGTCTTGGAAGCCTATCAACATTCCCAAGGCATGATGGGTCAGGTAATGACCATGATAGGGGAGATCAGACAGCTACAGAGGAACAACCACCAGGAATCTATGCAGCAGTGGCAGGCACAAAATGCCATCCTGGCTTCCATTGCTGTGGTGCTGAGAAACATGAATACCACTCTGAGTAGGTTGTCTACTCAACATCAGCACTCTTCCACCAGCAATGAAACATGAGGCCCTTTTAAATCTGTGGCAGCTAGTGGAATGGAGGAACTGTGAGGGGAAGGGAATGCCTCAGACACCCCACCCTCTGTAGCTGAAGAACCATCCCCGCAAACTTGGATGTCCACCCAGACATCCTGGAGGAGCAGATGACAAGACCAAAACCACTGCCTGGATGTGAACCTCTGCTGATTGGTTCCCCTTGTGTGCCACAGATACACCCTGTTGACTGTTCTGAAACTCATCTCCATTTCCCTATGGTACAAGGACACTGGACTTGTGTTTCCAAGAGGTGTAGCAGATATCCAGATGATTTCATCCACCATGACTGAACTCTTTACTGTTTACTTTGTGTTTTTGGTTTCTAATCATTCTTTTTGCCACCTAAGCACATATCATGTGTCATGTGATTTATCAACCAATTACAATTGTCTTGTATAACAACTCTTGTACTAAAATGTTTCTCTCTAATGTAAAACCTTTGTCATGGTCATCATACATGTACTGTATAATCAGGCTACATACTCCATTGACAAAGTATAATTTATATTACACAAATCACTTGTATTGTACTTTCCCATGTATTGATTTGGAGAATGCTAATGACCACATAGTGAAGTACTTCTGCTAACTTATGAGTTTCAGCATAGGTGTTATACACTATAAACACACACACTTCTGAAGTTAGGGACAGGTCAGTGTTTCACTATGCCAGGAGGCATAATGAAACAATGGTTCAATGCATCATCAGCTAACGCCTTATTACATACCCATACAATAGCTCCTAAATAACCATGCCCCATGTAACACGGGTCCGTACTAATGTCCCCAGTCATGGAACCTTCCACTTACCATTGTCATGTATCTGCAGGCTTGCCATTCACCTATGTCAGTCTTCAGACACATACACATTGGTCTGCAACGTGGAAACACACCGACAGCTATCTACAAGTTAGTTCTCATCCAACAAAAACCATTATGAACTCTGAGGGTCTGTATACCACATTATGACATGTGTCAGAGACAAACGAACACACATATGGCACTATTGGCCCCACCTCCAATACCAAACAGGTCTTTAGTGTGGAAAAGGAGACTATCATCCCACTGTCCTGACAGTCTGGGTATAGAACTCACACACCACAAAGCTCATGCCAGACAGTACCTGGTTTAATCCATGTTCACTTCACATGTCAGCCTGCAAATCCCATCTGCCTCTGTCTGATATTGCCAAATGAGGATTAGCCAAAAAGTCAATCTGCAATCTGTAATTGACAAACATAAGGTATAGGTTGCATTGATACATCAACATTACACCGCCAAATCATATGTACAAATGTGACTTTGTGCATTGTGAAAACATCAGACTGTAGACATAACATGTCTGTGCACAACTCCAAGTAACAATCTGCATGCATATCTGAGTCATAGGCTTTGGAGCCCCTTATGGCCTATCTGATGGTCATTATAAGAACCTAATCTGGCATTCCTAACCTCACCAATACCACACAAAATCACTTTAATTACATCACATACCTTAAGTCAGATGAAGTACTGATTGTTAAGATCAGCCCTGATGTCTCCAGCTTCATCCTGATCATGCTCATCCTCACTTGGCTAGTCTGCATTTCCACCCACAGGATCTGCTGGCTCCCCCTCATCTGGTATGAATGGTATCTGACGTCTCAGGGTGAGGTTGTTGGGCATGCAGCAGCCACCAATAATTTGACAAACTTTTTTGGGTGAGTAGAGGAGGGCTCCTTCAGATTTATCAGTGCTGCAAAATCTTACCTTCAGGAGCCCAAAAGTCTGCTCCACGACATGCCTTGTCCTTCCGTGGTCCTCATTGAATCAGACCTCCCCTGGTGCGGTTGGGTAACTCACTGGTGTCAACAACCAAGGACCGTTTGGTTAGTTGGAATCCCCTGTAAGGAATAGTTACAACAAGCCAAACATTAATCTTGGGCATCCACATATCTGGTAGCAGATAAAAGGTACAGACACACAGTACATGTATGACTTACCAACCAGCCAGGCCCTCTGTGTGTATTGTCCTGTCATTAGCAGTGAGATATTGCTGTTCCGCTTGATGAAGTAATGATGGACTGACCCAAGATACTTTGCACAAACTTGTGATATGTAGAGGTCAGCCAAACAGAGCACTTGGACTTTGATGGAGTGGAAGTTTTTTCTGTTCCTAAGTACTTGTTCATTGGCATTTGGGGGGACCAAGGCTACATGGGTGCCATCTATTGCTCCAACCACATGTGGAATGTGTTCCAAAGCATAACATTCAACCATCATATGGGCCAAATCTTCACGTTGTGGAAATCTGATGTAGCTGTCCAGGTGTTTCAACAATGAAGACAGTACAACCTTTAAAACCAGACTGAATATGGGCTGAGGCACTCCTGCAATTAGGGCCACTGTATTTTGAAAGGACCCAGTGGCCAGGAAGTGTTGCACTGACATGATTTTTATTTGAATCACATGTTGCTCCTCCATGGTCTGCAGGTCTGCTAGTGGATGGTACTTGCTCTTCTCATGCCAGGGTAACTATGTGGGATAACATCAGAATGTATGTGTATGACTCAATCTATGCATCATAGGTATGATCACACCACCTTCACTTATGAAGCTACATTTTGTCACATGAAATAGTGAAAATGTTGTACACAGCACATAACTAGGCAAGATTTGGCTAATAACTGCATTCAGATCCCCTAACCTCTAGCTTGTTCTTTAAATGGAGAAACATGTCACTGACATCAACAAACTTAACATGTTGGACATATTTGGTAATGTTATACTATTTCCTGAGTATCATTACTCTGCTGACAATAATATTTCATGTACATAACTCAGGATACACCAATTTAACATCCTCTACATAATACATGCACATTTATACATGTTTGCATAACGCCAGCAGTTATACAATGTCATAAATGTATTTCATAGTTGATGACGCACCTTTCATAACCATAACGTACATATATAAGCCTCAAAATGGCAGCTGCCTGACCTACTGTACTGAACATCAGAAAGTGACCTAACTCTGCTGGCGGATGTCGCCATGGCCGTAGGTGGACACAACTGCGGTGGACATTGCCATTGAAACACATTGCTGCCTTTGGCAGACTTGGGCCAATGGTGATGTCTGCTGGCAGTGACGGTCCTGTACCTGGTGAATGTGACCACCATCTCATACTTCATCCCACACTTGACTCCTGACACTGCTGCCAGCAAGACCTCCACGACTTGAGCTGCTGTGTACTGCCTCTGGGAGAAATCATGCCACGTCCTACTGGTGATAGGGCCCCTGCCTTCTCAGCTGACAAACTGGACAAGCTTGTGGAGGAGGTCATATCCCTGTATGGACAGCTCTATGGTGCACCAGAGGAGCAGGTAAGTGCAATGCAATACCAATGTTTAAAGTGTTGAGTGTATGATGATGTTCAGGAAATGTAGTTGAATGAAGGTTTGGGATAATATGTGTGGGTAAATGGACATGGACTGTGCTGAATATGCATTTTGTATTCTTCACTCGACTTCACACATGGCTTGACTGCAGATTGCCATTCCACATAGAAAGGGAAGTTGGAGGAAATGTGTGTATGGCTATTTGCACTAACATTTGTTTCACCCTTCATGTTTTGGTATGGTCCATGTAGACATGACTTCCTCCTCTTGTTTGTGTCATCCATGCAGGTCAATGGTCAGCAGAAAAAGGGAATTTGGCTTGCCATTGGCAAGAACAAGAAAGTGCGGACCCTCAGGGTCCAAAGCTGGCGGAACACCCACTGTAGGTAGCGGTTGGAGGACCTGGGACGCTGGACCCGCAAGACTAGAGAGGCCCAGCTGGGGATGTTCTCCCAAGGAGGAAGGGGTGCCCATCGGACATTGACCCCTCTAATGGAGTGCATATTGGCAGATGCCTACCCTGAGTTGGATGGGCATTTGAGGGCAGCACAGCAGCCACAAGGGTGTAAGTATCTACTTAAGGCAATTTCATCCCTCTGCCAGGTCAGTGTATGAAGTGATAGAATCTAAGCTGTGAAAATGTGGTAAGTGCACAGGGTCAAAGGTCTCCAAGGAACACATTGTACAATCGTCAACATTGGTACATAGGTGTGCACATTCTATTTTGTATAGGGACATTTTACTCTCCTATGTTATTCCCTCTGTACAGAAGCATACAGTATGATGATGCACATGTGAGTGTGTCATATGCGTACCATTATACAACATTTCATACCCAGCTGGTTGTTCCTTCCCACCTACAGATCCCTACTCCCAATATTATGATGGTAAGTTGTCCAGGTCTTTGCCATCTGTCCACTCCAGTGTCCCTTGAGCCATGTCTAAGTGCAACATTGAGTCTCACAATTTAAAGTCATTCCTACTTTTCTAAAGGTTTCTGATGAGTGACAGCTTCATGTGAGGCTCTGATGTCCATCTGACATTTCACATGCCATTCTTGCTAAACTTACTCAGAGTTGCTAGGAGGTGAACCCCTTTAGTAAGTGATGGCTGTACATTGGCCTCTGTTATGTGTCATCTGAGAGGACATCCTACATGTAGGTAATCATGGAGGTACTGCCTGACTCCTATTGGATCACATACATTGATGTCAGAGCTAAGAATGTTAGTACCATATTCATGTTCTGTAGGTGGCAAGTGGCCAGACAGCTATTTCCTTAGCCGTTGTGTGGTATTTATGATAGGTAGGCCAAGACATCTTCTGAAAAGTTACAATCTTAACTGGTGTTTGCCAACATCATGTGTACATTGTAAGGTTTTGTCATAAATCTACATTGTTGCTATCTTGGATATGTTTTGAATGCTTTTCATATGGAAACCTATTGTTTGCACTGACTACATTGTGGTGCAGGTGTGGTAGTTCACATGCACATGTGAGTGGAATGGTATGTGTAGTCAGTCAATTGGCTTGCATCAAGGTGTATGTTCCTGTCATGGTAGCCTCAGGTGTGCTAAGCAGAAGTAAGACTATTCATGTCTGATTTGTGGATAGTGATGTTGCCAATCATCATAATACGTTGAACTGTATGTGGCCTTCATGCACATTACAGGTGTCCATTGTATTGAAAGAGCAGGTCTGCTCTGGAAGTGGATTGATACACAAAGTGAGGAAACCATCTCAGAACGGTTCCAGAACAGCATGTGCTATGTTTGTTTAGCCATGTCTGAGAAATGAGCATAAAAAAAGGACTGAGGGCCATATTTATACTTTTTGACGCAAAACTGCGCCAACGCAGTTTTGCGCCAAAAAAATTAGCGCCGGCTAACGCCATTCTGAAGCGCCATGCGGGCGCTGTATTTATTCAATGACGTTAGCCGGCGTTAGCCGGCGGCGCTGTCTGGTGTGCGTTAAAAAAAACGACGTACACCAGGCAGCGCCGGCGTAGGGGGAAAATGGAGTATGGGCGTCCACAAATGGTGCAAGTCAGGCTGAGGCAAAAAAATCGCCTCAACCCGATTTGCGCCATTTTTTTACGACGCCCAACCCCCATTGAAATGACTCCTGTCTTAGCAAAGACAGGAGTCATGCCCCCTTGCCCAATGGCCATGCCCAGGGGACTTTTGTCCCCTGGGCATGGTCATTGGGCATAGTGGCATGTAGGGGGGCACAAATCAGGCCCCCCTATGCCACAATTTTTTTTAAAAACAAATACTTACCTGAACTTACCTTAATGTCCCTGGGGTAGGTCTCTCCATCCTTGGGTGTCCTCGTGGGGTGGGCAAGGGTGGCAGGGGGTGTCCCTGGGGGCAGGGGAGGGCACCTCTGGGCTCATTCTGAGCCCACAGGTCCCTTAACGCCTGCCCTGACCCAGGCGCTAAAATCCGGCGCTAATGCGTTTTTTTTTAGACCCGCCCACTCCCGGGCGTCATTTTTGCCCGAAAGTATAAATACGACGCATATGCATCGGAGTCATTTTTTAAGACGGGAACGCCTACCTTGCATATCATTAACGCAAGGAAGGTGTTCACGCAAAAAAATGACGCTAACTCCATGAACTTTGGCGCTAGATGCGTCTAACGCCAAAGTATAAATATGGAGTTAGTTTTGCGTCTAATTTGCGTCTAAAAAAACGACGCAAATTCGGCGCAAACGGAGTATAAATATGCCCCTGAGTCTGCTACGTCAATGTTCTGGGACTTCTCAATGACTGGTGTAGGCAATATTTTACAGGGGAAACATTTGAGACAAGGACCTTATTTACAATCATTTGGCATGAAGCAACTCCGCAAGCCTTTTAGTTGCACTGCCCTATGCCAAGTGGAAAGGCCAGGATTGCACCTTATCCACAAGATATACAGTTTAT
Source organism: Pleurodeles waltl (assembly GCF_031143425.1). Classification (NCBI taxonomy): domain Eukaryota; kingdom Metazoa; phylum Chordata; class Amphibia; order Caudata; family Salamandridae; genus Pleurodeles; species Pleurodeles waltl. The sequence goes on along the minus strand of NC_090436.1, from coordinate 175,737,116 downwards.
TTCTGTCCTTTCATCTGACGCAGAAATTGGAGCCAAGCACCATTGCAAGGGTGTCTGTGTTGTTGGCACAATTGTTTTTGTACAGGAAAGGGCACCTTCCTGCACAAAAATAATCATGAGAGGTATTTTCCTTGTTCTGTCTGTTCCGCAGAATGCAGCACAAATGGAAAGAGGAATAAATGAGGAGAAATGTAAACATTTCTCCTTGTTACAACTGCTCTGGGGAGGGGTATATTTTTGGCCACCCCAGATTTACACTACGTTGTGATTTGGGGCAGTGTCAAAAACCATGGGTGATGAGTGGGAACATCCACAGCAATGCCCATTGTGCGTCTCCCTCACGCAGTGTGAGGCAACGCAGCGACCTGCGCTGTGTTGCTTAACTCCATATCTACAAGGTCATGAAAAGCCACGCAGGGTGGCTTTACTTGGCCTTGTAGGTATGGGTCTGCAGTATGCGCCATAGGAGCACACTTCACCAGTGGTGCACAGGTGCTTGTAAATAACCCCCCTAGTGCTGGTGTCCTTGACAGCAAGTTTCTGAGAGGTAAGGGAACATCACCTGAAGAACACTGCAACTGGCTACAGGAAGAAGCTTTGGGTTTGCCTTGGTAAAGGAGTCTTTCTGGCCTGCTGAGAGATGTGCCGCTAGAGGTGTCCTAGTAGGAGTCTGTCAAAGAAGTCCATCTGCATGGCAAAGTCCTTCCTGGAACAGTGGACTGACCCACTGAAGAACCTGTCACTCACACCTGGAGGTGTGGTGCGTTCCCTGAAACTGTAGCGTATATCCCATTTTGACCTCATTAGACTTTGAGGCATTTTCTCATTCCTAAGGGGTCACCTGCAAGGGCAAGGGCAATGGCTGCAATATCACTGTAGGTCATCCCCCACTTTACAGCTACTGTACTAAGCCAGAGACAACACTGGAGTAGATGACAACACCATGACTGGAAGGAGGAGGTGATCTAAAGACTGGGGGGTTGAGAATAAGATAGGAGCATCCTGGGCCCACATTGAGGCCCTCATTATGAGTTTGGCAGTCATGAGACTGCCAAACTTGAGGTGGCGGTCTAACCGCTGTGGACCTGGCGGTAAAGCCAAACTGCCACAGCGACGCCAATCCCCTGCCGGTCCGGTGGTGAGCTCCTCTGGGCCGGTGACAGACCTAAGGCCTGCCGGCCGTATTAGGATTCAGCAAACCACCAGGCTTTTCGCGGTGTTCGCCCCGCCACGAAAACCCTGACGATAACACACCCGGCACATGGACCCCCACATGTCCACACACATGCAGACACCCACCACCTGTCCACACACTTGCAAACACCCCCCCACCCTACCGAACACATCAATGCAAGCACCCTCACCCGCTCTCACACTGACATACACACACCCCTACTCACACTGACACATTAGCCACCCCCTCTGCAGTCGTTCACACCCCCTCCGCATTGATGCACACCCCCACCCCCTTCTTGCATGCATACATTCACACACTCCCCACTCCGCATAAGCATACATGTACACACCCCCATCTGCACACACACACACCCTCATCCGCACAGACACCTCCACTCATTCAGACTTGCACACATGCACCCACACTCGCGTTCATCCCAATGCACACGCCTACTCACTTGCACCCTGACAATCCTCTCCCCTCCGCATACATGCAGACACACACCCTCCACACACACATACATACACACATGCACTCATGCAAACCCATACACACCACACACATGCACACAACACCCTCTGACCCCCTTTCGGATGATCCACTTACCTGTCTCAGCGAGGTGTCATCTGGGAGGGGATGGGTCTCGGCATCTTCCACCGCCAGCACTGCACCGCTGTTCAGGAAACTGCTGTGCCATATTACGTTTTGTAATACGGCAGGCGGAGTCCTGTTGCGTGGCGGTGCTGGCAGCGGAAACGGTTCTCTTCCGCTGTCAACCAGGCCAGTCAGATATCCAAATTAACTCCTAACACAGCGGTCTTCAGACCGCCAACACTGGTGGTCTTCTGTCACCTGCGACTTCTGTGGTCTTGTGAAAAGACCGCCAAAGTCGGAATGAGGGCCTGAGTGTGCTTTCTCCACTGTCTTCAGGGAGAGAACCAAATGTTGAGCTGGTCTGAAAAAAACAACAGAGAGAAAGTTGGCAAGAGCAAAGAAAGCACTAGGTCCGAACATGAGGCACAACTACTGGCCCACATTGAGATAAGTAACAAACCAGATCAGGCCATTTTTGAATCTGAAAAAAGTAAGCTAGGGAAAGAGGATTGGATGAAAAAAGTGGTTGTAACCCCCAGTACGTGGAATTTAACTCTGGTCGAGTCAGAATAAGGCATCTACTAAAACACCTCATTTACCTTTTTGCTGATGACTCTGTACAAACCAAGGGCCAGATTTACCAAAGTGTCACTCAACGCAGTGCAGCAGCCAAAAATGCTGTGCTGTGTTGTGTGACAGGGAGAGAACATCTACAGAGATATGATCCTTTCCTCCCTTCTCTCCAGCACTGACGAAGAATTTTGCTGATGAATGCCACACACCTCCCGTTGTGCCATAATGCAAGGGGGTGTGCATGAGTCTAGCATAGGATCCACCTGGCAATAATAACAAATCTTCATGTTATTTGTAGTCAAGGGATGTCACTGTTAAGTTGGACTGAGGCAATGTACCCAGCGTTGCACCTTGTTGACCAACGTTTGAAGTATAAATCTCCTGTAGAGTCCAAGTCTCTTCTCCAGCACTCCCTATCTGATCTCATCTTCACTATGTTTGGACTCCAGAAAGTGGGTCATCATTTTTGTAGCGCCCTTCTTACACCTGATGTTGCTCCTTTGTTCATTAATTTTGATATGGGCATTAGGTGAAGTCATGAACACATACCATTATATTGTGAATACATCCTCGTTATTACTGCCAGGTGGATCACTATACATATTTCAATATGGCTCATCATATTGGATAACTTACAACTTTTATCTAGCACTCACAAGGGAAAGGGAACACCAACAGCCCATATATATACTGTAAATTACTCTATTAATGTCTGTTGCGAATGGCAATAATCATCATTCGAATCATTATGCTCAGGACATGGCACTAGTGGCAAGCACACAGATCCAAAAAGTTTGCCCCCATTGAGTTTGTCACACAACACATAAGACAACAAACATAACACACAAACAAACGAGTTATATTGATCCATTCTATTGGGGTGGACTAAGCAACAATACCTGGGACTCCAACTTCCATAAGTCCTGCATATCACAGGACTGTGTATGCTCATGTCATGTTAATCATGTGATCAAACACATGCCAACATCATCTCTAGAGGCCTGTGCTTCTCTTATACTGGTGTCTCCTGAGTTCCCATGTTGCTTGGGGGAGACTGACGACCTACCAGGTGCAAAAGCAGGATGTAAATGTAGAGCTTTATTTACCATGGGCACTTCCACCATTCTTTGTGAAGGTGTGTTTGTAACACTTAGCATTTTTCTCCTATTTTAGTGTGTAGCTAAAACTTCACCTTCGTCATACTCCTCCATGAGGTTTTCCCTAGTTTAGTTTGTAGTGAATCCTATCTTGTTTTAGTGGGAAGCAGGAGTTAGCTTAGCCTTCTGGCTTGCGGACGTATGCCCCTCGTCACCCAGTGACTTTAACCCTACTTAGCTTGCTCTGTTTTAGCACAATTATTTAATTCTATCTTTCTAAGATGGCTGTATTGTTTTTAGTTAGGACAATGTTTTAGTTTTACGGTATCAGTGCCACTCTGCTAAGGCGTCACTATCAGCGCCAAAGATAGATAAGATGTAGGTAGTCACATGAGGTACTTTCCTACTTTGGGCTTTCGAGGGACTTGCTTATGTTATTGCAGGCCCAAGCATGTCTTGTTATCTATTGTTTGGGACCAGAACTACGTCAGGGGTTCAATCCGATCTGTATAAATGCACCTTACACCAAAAGATAGTCAGAGGGATTCCTATCAGATGGCATCGACATTATCTATGCTACACGTCAACTTGATGCTGACCCAGTCTTTGTGTCCCTACAGAGTCTGATCTAGAGACCTCATTCCATGGTAACAAGGGCTGGGGTGCTCTTCTCATTGACATGGTAGTGGCAGGTTAGGTTTTACACACCTATTTCTCTTTAGGTTAGGGGTTAGGTTCATCATGCTAAGGTATTAGGACATATTCAATATCTCATGTAATTTCATGTTATTGCAAGATGGTGGGGGTCTTTGTATTAATGACTCTTGTGTTCACAATTCTGCTTCTTGCACTGATCATTATCCTAATCATTGCAGCCCATGCAATTTATTGTAGATTGCAGTCTTCTTAAACCTATTGAAAACTCTACTGCATCTCTTTTATTGGCTGTGTCTCATTGAGAAATTTTGTTTATATGAGAAAGGGGTAGTCTCCTTTTAACCCCGACCTCCCTGAGATGTTGCGCTCTTGAGTCCATGTGTAAAGGCTGCCACAAATCACCTTTTACTGTTTGGGTTTTTAGTGAGGTACTGCTTGTGAGCCGGGAGGGTTGGGACGACAGTTGCGACTTGTTGTAAGACTGGCCTAGTCACCTGCAAACAAAAGTACTGTCATCCTTAAACAAGCAGTCTTGCCTGGAGCAAGAGTCAAACTACGACATGGCTCCACCAACGATGGTGTTTGGGCATTAATTTACGGATACCCTGACTATCACTGTCTCACATACAACAGGTACCCTAAGTACCATCATACGGACACGTCTGTGGTCGTCGGGAAGATCTTCCTCAGCTGAACAGGGAGCACCTAATTAGGCTGTAGGTTGTTCGAGCTTCAACCTTTAAAAGGACTTTTCTCCCCACTTGGTGTTCTGTCTCTTTACTCATTTGCACAATATGGCTAAAGCCATAGACATTAATGAGAATGCTAGACAAGCATTAACATTACACCTAGTAGCACGTGGCTTCACAGACAAGGGCGGGGATGTCACATTTATAGTAGAAGCTAGTGAAGCTCACCAAACAGAAACATTCTACTCTTAGGTCACTGTTCCTGAGGAAGACCAAAGATCATTCACATTCCACACATACAGAATTGCAGTACCAAGCATACCAGTATCTTGAAATTCCGATTACTTATTGAGAACATCAGAACTGGTTTAATAGCGCCCTACCACACAATAGACACCCATGAGATTAGGTCCTTTGGGTAACTAAGGACCGAGGTGGCCTATGTTTGCCACATATACACATCACCCTGGTGCACAAAACATGCAGGCAGCAGATCTGTGCAATCTACACATTGAGCTAGTAACATACATAGGTGACTTGTTCAGTTCGTAATGCGAACTTTGAACACTACACCAGCGCATCCAGCACCTGCTGGATACAAATTGGCTACTACTGGGATTAATACACAAACAGTACATTCTATCATGGGTAATGTGCCCACAGAACGAGAGAAAATCCCGTTCTAGATAGCTCAGAAAACTAATCAGCTAGAAGCTGTGTTCCCCCAAATGGGACCATAGGAAACACATAGAATTCTCACAGTGTATTGCCCTTTGGGATGATTCCCTCTGTGGATGATTGTGCCACATGGAGGACTGTCTTCGCAGCAATTTATACTACAACACGTTACCCCGACACTTGCTAATTTACTGGAAGTATTAAAACAAATTTAGAATGAGCACAGGGCTGCTCCAGCCCTAGATTTGGGGATGAAATTAATGCGTAACTTCGACTCAGTCTCCTCAATCATACTCAGCATCATTAAAGGGGAAGCGGTAGCTCTGGCTATACGCCAGCGGCTCCGAGAGATTCCACACCTGGAACAGGAGAAACAGCTACTGACACCTATACCAGAATAAGACAGGATAGTTTGGGAGCCAAGCAGAAAAATCCAGAAATACATAGTACCACCCCTAAGGAAGGTATTAAACAAGCACATGAGGGTTCTAAAAAGCACTGGGATAGACAAAAGCAAATTAAAGACAGACAAAGTCAGAAAGCAGATTCTCCACATCCGGAGAACTCCAAGAGGGGATATAATCTCAGAAATAGAGAAAATATAAAAGTCTCCTGACAGATATACTGATTAAGGATGCACTGGATCGATGTAGCGAGAGAGTGGGCAGGTCAGAGCGACGTCCTGACTACGTGAAAGAGAAGAAATACTCACCAAAGTCTTCAGATAAAAAAGAAGATAAGTCTCCACAACAAATGCCACAGTTTAAAAACAAAAAGGTGGCAGCACTGTCAATTAAAAATGCCAGTACTTGGGAACATTGCTGAAGAACAAGACGTGGGCAGTGACACTGCTCGACAGCGCGGCAGAGGTCACGATATGTAACCAGAGTCTGAAAGATCATCTGGATGCGACAGCTACTAGCAACTTTAATGCAGTTGAAGGCGGCGATAATGTCGGACGCGAGCTGAGTGAGCTCCGCGTCTCACCCGGCCCATCCGGTGGCATGCGGGGGATTGGAGGCTGGCGGCGCCCAGTTGACAGGGGTGCTGGGCTTCTGTGGAGCCCCGGGCCATGGTGAACCTGGACGCCGACTACCGAAAGCGGCGCGGAGCGGTGTCGGGCTGGGCCCACGAGGGTCCGCGGCCTGCGGGGCTCAGGTGAGCGGCGGGCGTGGACTCACAGAGGCGCGTGAACGTAGCGCGAGGGGTCCGGCTGCCGAGGCCTGCTTGGAGGGGCTACTGGGAGGTCAGTGCTCCATTAGAAGTGAAACGGAGCCTGAGGAATTCAGAGGCGCGCAGTGGTGGGAACCGGCCTCCCGTACAGGGCGCCAAGGCGCTGGGGGGAGGGCTGGGCCTGCCAACCGCACGGCCTAGATTGCGCTGCCTGCCCCTGACTGCAAAGTCTGCCTGAGGTCCCAGGGGCCTGGAGTTGGCGATCGGCGGCCTGGAGACAGGTGGAAGGAGGAAGGTTGCAGGACAACCGTAGGTTGAGCTGCTCGTGCTGCTGCGCGGCGCCGTCCTGGGGCGCAGGCAAGCGGGCCAAGCCTTTCGGTGGGCTGGTGAGGCGCTGGTCCAGTGCGGGCCAGAGGCGATTCGGAGGCGTATTTACCACTGGTTCTGGAGCTGGTGGCGGAGAGTCGGTCCCCACTGGCCCACGGTGCTGAGGGATCAGGACATCGAGGTGGCTGATTGAGAGGAGCCGGAGGCTGACCTGGAGGGCCTGCTTTACCACACGACTGCCGCATTTGCTGCATCGATCTCCTGGCCTGGTCCTCCTGTTCTGGTTGAGCGCGCCGGTGAGCTCTTGGCTAACAATGCTAGTGGTGTGTCAGCCGGTGAGCGGAGTGGCGCCAGTTAGAGTCCAAACAGACTTTGATCATGGCGGGGACGGGCCACTTTCGCTCGGGCACTGAAGCTGGGAGGTCGCAGGACGCCGTGGCACAGGACAGCCAAAAGCTGGATGCTGTGCTGGCTGCGGTGGAACGCATCGGCGACTCGCTGGAGCAGCTCGCACATCTCTGAAAGCCAAGATCGACAAGGTGGCCAGTGACCTTGTCCTGCTACACGCTGACCACCGCAACCTGGCGGATAAGACAGGTATGATAGAGGCGCGAGTGGATGAGCTGACACCGGAGACGTATCGCTTGGAGACCAAGATGGGGGATGTTCTGGCACGTGTGGTGGAGTTGGAGCGCCGTGTGGAAGACGCAGCGGGCCGCACCAGGCAAAATAACATACAGGTGGTTGGATTACCGGAAGGTGCGGAGGGCCGTGATGCAGTGGCCTACTCTGAGAACTGGCTTAGGGGGCTAGTGCCGGATGGTACACTGACCTCATTTTTTTCGGTGGAGCGGGCTCATCGAATCCCCACGCGACCAAGGCCTCCAGGAAGTGGCCCTCGTCACTTTATAATTTGCTTGCTCCACTATGCGGATTGTGATATTATACTCAAAACAGTGAGATCCTCCCGCCGCCTCAAGTGGACGTTGCGCAAATAATGCTGTTTCCAGACTACAGTCTGGTGGTACGAAGGGACTAGGCCTCCTACTTGCCCTTGAAGAGTAGACTTCGGGCGCTGCGCCTGGAGTACTCTCTACTATTCCCAGCCAAGCTCGGCATCATAGCCGAGAATAAATCTCACTTCTTCACCACGCCAGAAGCGGCGTGGGAGTGGCTGGGGTCAACAGGCCGCGCCTCGGGCCGTGAAGTGGAGAGGAACCCGCCCGCATAAAAGAGCAGGCGCAGCCGGGTGAGACGTGGACTTAAGGGGGGCGGTGTGACCGATGAGGCCGCGACACATGCTCCTGACCTGGAACAGCTCATATAGGAGCGGCGCAAGGCGTTACAGTCGGCGGTGGCTATCAGTGCCTCTCTGGCGGCATCGGAATCGGAAACTGAAATTTCACAGCCTCCCAGCGACCACCCTGCCACACCGCACCGGCTCTCGGAGTTGGGCTTTCCGGAGTGCCCGACTGTGACTCCTGCCACTGGGGACGAACTTTTCTAAGCCCTGCGCAGGCCTATTTGGATGGCCTGGAAATGATGTAACTTTTTGCTTGATGTAAACGGGGCGCCTGGGCTACAGAGATGACATATTACTTAATATGTACCGACTGATGGCCCGACTGCCAGGCATTGGATGTTTTTATGGGTAGACTGTGCAGTTTTCACCAGTATTGTAATTGTCTCAGTTCACTGTTTAAAAATGCAGTTAGCTGCTGGCCCTCACCCCCCCTCTGTTATCCACTCTAGCCGGGATGACTGGCTTAGTGTGCGCTTACTTCCTTGTGTGATCTGGCCTACCGCACTCTCCTACTGTTGCAGAACTAGCATGTGTGATTATGTTGTTGAATGTCCAAGTTGTTGGGTTTGGGCGGAGACCGGTTGTTCATCTGCTCTGATGGTATTGGTTTTGTTCTGGTTATGTTGGAGGCTCTACACGGGACGTCTGACCGGGTGCTGGGAATCTGCCATTGTGCACGCACTAATACGCTTAAGGGCGGGACGGGCAGTATGCGGGCACGCTGAACTGATGCCGCCATGAATCCATATATTGCGATCACTTGGAATGTGCGCTGCATACACACGCCTAGGCGCAGGTACTCAATATATTCATATCTTAAAAGGCACTCAGTCCACCTCGCCTTTTTGCAGGAGACCCATTTGGCGCTCTCAGAGCTCCCTCGCTTGCAGCGGTGCTGGAGAGGGCAATTATATGCAACAGGCCACTCCACTTATGCTAGGGGAGCCCTGTTCTGGATTAAGTCAGATGTCCCCTTTGTAGCAGAGGATCAGATCATAGATACGCAAGGGAGATTTGCCCCGGTCCGTGGATGGCTTGCGGGCTGGGCCAAATGTAGATCAGACTTCCTTTCTGCACACTCTGTCCCATCAAATATCGGGTTGGAGCGACTACCCCTGGTTACTGGGAGGGGACTTCAACAGTGTGCTAGATACTGACTTAGATCATTCCTTCCCCCCACTGCCTACGTCACCTACTGTGGCAGCTGCGCGTGGGTTGGTCAATTAGACCCAACACTGGCACCTGATAGATATATGGCGGCAGCGGAATGCTGCAGACAGAGTTTACTCGTATTATTCTGCCCTGCACTCCCTGCATGTGCGACTCAATAGAATACTCTGCACGCAAAACTTGACCTCTGCGGTTATAGGCGTGGACTATTTGGGATGCACGCACTCAGATCACAACCCACAGATTGTGCGTTTGGGTTGGGATGTCTCCCCTTCAGCTGTCCCTACCTGGAAACTCAGGCCTGAGCTCCTGGAGGATGCTGCCTTTAAGGCATCGCTAGATGCGGCGATCCCTGATTTTTTTTAGCATAATGATGGTACTGCCTCTACAGGCCTGCTGGAGTGGGACGCCTTTAAAGTCTTCATCCGTGGTCACTGAATGGGGACTCAGTGGAATTTGCACCGCTCAATCGAGCATAACCTTGCTTGTATAGAGCGAGACTTGCTACTCCCAAAGAGGGAGGCTGCTCGAAGCCCCGCAGAGGTGGCTTTGCTATCCAGGGCCCATGCTGAACGCTTGTCGCTACTTGATCGCCTGAATTACGCTGCTCACTCAGCGAGAACGCACCCCTCAGAAGACAAGTCGGGCAGACTGCAGGCCTGGTTGATTAGAGGTGATCGCGAACATGGCACGATTATGGAGTCTGGTCGTCTGTTGCATACGCCTGGGGAAATACATTCTGCGTTTATGCAGCATTACAAGACACTGTATGCTTCAGTTGTGATTTCCCCTGTACGGTCCTACGACGAGTTTCTCTCTGGAGTGGAACTCCCATGCCTGACGGCTGACCAGAGGAGTGCGCTGGAGGAGCCTCTCGATCTCACTGAGATACAGGCCAGTATTCGTGAGCTGGTGTCTGGTAAGACGCCTGGTCCGGATGGTCTGCCGGCTGACTGTTACAAGGCATTTACTTCAATTCTTGGACCCAATCTGCTCCGTGTTTATGAGAATGCAATACAGAGGGGATGCTTGACGACATCTCAGGGGGAGGCGATGCTCGTGTCCCTTCCCAAGCCTGACAAAGATCCGGCAGAGTTGGGCTCGTACCAACCGCTAGCAATGCTCAACACGGACTATAAAATACTGGCCAAAACACTAGCAACGGATCTAGCGCCTATAACGCCGGGCCTGGTGCACCCAGACCAAAACGGGTTTGTACCGGCGAGGGATACGTCACAAAACATTAGGCGGCTGTTCCGTGTCATGCACTACGCGAGGCGAGATTGGCCAGGGGTGGGATGCCTTGACCTGGAGAAAGCCTTTGATTCCTTAGAGTGGCCTTATCTTTTCAGAGTCTTACAGCGGTTTGGCATTGGGCCCCTCTTTATTCGTATGGTTAAGCTGCTATACACTAATCCTCAGGTCCGGGTCAAGATGAGGGGCATTATATCAGAGTCAGTGAATGTGTGCAGAGGTACAAGGCAAGGATGAGCCCTTTCCCCATTGCTGTTTTTCCTTGCCAGGGAGCCATTAGCGGCAGTTCTGCGTGACAGGGGTTCTGGTTGGGGTATTGCCCTGGGGGATGGCCTGCACGTGGCATCGCTGTACGCTGGTGACCTTTTGTTGTATTTTAGGGATATTACGCGAATCCCCTCAGAGGTTGGGATCCTGTTGCAACAATTTCCCTTGTTATCTGGCCTCAAGGTTAATTGGTCTAAATCATGCCTCTTCCCCTTTGACCCTGCGCTTTCGAACCCAGAGCTTTGTCTCTCCGGGAGCACTGTTCCATGGCAACCACACGCATTCAGATAGTTAGGCATCCGTATTTATCACCATGAGGGAGACCAAATTGATGGGAACCTTAAGAGAGTGGTGTCCTCAATCAAATCCCAGATGGCTTTCTGGCAGACGCTGCCGCTGTCGGTGGCAGGTAGGATAGCGCTGCTAAAAATGATAGTCTTACAGCGCCTATTATATTACTTTTCTAACCTCACGCACTATATCCCTCCCAGTTTCTTCAGGAGCCTGGAGTCTACGCTGAGGGAATTTATTTGGAATGGGGGACGCTGCAGAGTTGCGTTGAAAAAATTGTATTTGCCGCTGGAGAGGGGCGGCCTGTCAGTCCCTAATCTGGAGCACTACTATTTGGCCTCTCAACTCCAGTGGGTGTCTAGGTGGCTGGCGGGCTTTCATCTCACAGACACGGCGACCACGGAGGGCCCTTGGTCCCGCATGCAAGTGTCGCATTTATTTCACCCACTCACACGTGTGGAGTTGTCGGGACAGATATTCCTTAAAGTGGCTTATAGCTGCTATCGTAGGTCCCTGCGCCTTACAGAGGTGATAGTCGCATTTGCTCCAGCCTTGGCATTGCTCGGTACTCCCCGTGGCCCTAGGGTTACGTCGGGCCCTGAGCTGCGTGCGTGGCATGCGGGGGAGCTATATACACTGGGCGACCTCTATGATGATGGTAAGCTGATTTCGTTTCCCGCACTGGTTCAGGAATCGGGCCTGCCTGCAGGACAGTTCCTGCTATATAATTTACTGTTGATCTCTCTAACTTCTAAGTGGGGCGACTTGTCAATTGCTCCTCCCACACATCTGCTGATACAGTACATACAGGTGATGGGGCAGGGACGGCACCTGATTAGATGGTTCACTGACACCGCACTAGAATGCGAGGCACTGCATGCGGCCTGAGACAGGGATGCGACCACCTCAGTCACAGATGTGCAGTGGAAGTCTGCTCTCTCTGGCCATGCCAATGTACCCCGTAACTCCAGATTTCGCTTGATCCAATTCTATATCATTCATAGGGCATACCTCACTCCAGCCCAAGTGAACAGGTATTTTGCTCGTCGCGATGCAGCCTGCCTCCGTTGTTCCTACATTGATGCAGACATGATTCATATGCTAGGGTCCTGCCCATCCTTGCACCGCTTCTGGAGGGCGGTGGTAAGTTGCTTATCAGAGTGCATGTCGCGTTCAGTTCCGTTCACCTGGGAGGTTTGTGTGCTGGGCCTCTTTCCCAGGGGCACGCGGCATAGGGTGCTGCGAGATTTCTGGATCTGGGCTTGATAACGGCTAAGAGGCTGATAACCCGCAGGTGGAAGTCAGCCGACCCACCAGCTGAGCAGGCCTGGATATATTCATTTGAGGTTTGGGCAAATGCAGAGGGAGTGGCGTTAGGAAGGGAAGATGCGCTAGGGCTGCGCAAGTATCCGTTATCAGACAGCTGGGAAGAGATGATGGCGTGTCTGCGGGGTTTGGGACAGGGCCCGGATGTGGAGGAATTAGTCTAACTGCTGAGGTGGACGCGGGAGCGCGATGTGGAGGGTGCCGGAGCTTGGGTAGCCGGTCCAGCCTCAGTTCTGGGGGCGTGGCTGGGTCCTATCTAGGCGGCAGGTGTCTTTGGTTTGCATGCATTCCCGTCCTATATTGGTACGAATGGATAGAGCAGGGAGGTTCCCGCACCCATGGCGACGCGCTTCAATCACAATCTATTGACTGTATGAATAGTACTCCAAAGTTTGTTCATGTTCTTATTGTTATCTGTGGTTTGCTTAAGTTAAATACCTGCAAGCATAATGTTGTACGAACACACTGATTTTCAGGTGCGGTTTAAAGAGACACTGGGGCATTTATTGTCCTTCAAATTATCTATAGGTTTCAAGATTCTAGTGTACGGACTTTCTCTTTAGAATTCGTATGCCAATTAATCCTGAACTATGTAAGTTCTGGCAGAGTGTGGTTCAATACTCCGACTGGAGGTCTAGCTGTCAGCTGTTTCTACGCCTACCTTCTTCTGATGTGCTGTTACAATCAACCAGTAATTGCACAAATGTATTATCCTAATGTTGATGTAAGTCAAAATGTTACAGTACACTGGAAAAGAAAATAATAATAAACAGATTTTTGAAAACAACTTTAATGCATTCGAAACTGTGGATGGGTGCGTTCTCCCACCCAACAGGGATTATGAGTTAAATATCCAAATTGAGGGAGACATAGAGCACACCATTAGTGTGAAATTCTGGGATGAACTTAGTTGTGATATCCTGCTGGCCAAGAGGGACTGGCCACCTGAGCACGTCCGAGTCAAACGTGAGAGTCAAACTACGACAAGTTGAGAGTACATGAACAAACTATGTGTGATAAACCTTGCATATAGGTGTGTGATCACCCCCTACATGTTCTGCGCTCTGTTGTGCAGTGAATCACAGAACGCTCATCTGAATTTTTCCACACCCAGGGCCTGATTTAGAGTTTGGCGGATAGGTGTACTCCATCACAAATGTGACGGATATCCCATCCGCTGTACTACAATCCCGTTATATCCTATAGGAATTGTAATACGGCAGATGGGATATCCGTCACATTTGTGACGTAATAACCCATCCGCCAAACTCTAAATCAAGCCTCAAATGTTTTATATATCTACAGTGGAATGCATGCAAATTAGCTTACTCATGTGTGCAGCATGATTTTTCATATCTGTCACATCACCTTACTTCTAGAGGCAATGTCCCCTAGGAGTTTATTTTGTGTTAGATTCTATTTGTCGTTTAATTTACTTTTTGTTTTTTATATGTTGCTGCAGCACCTCCCAAAAGACTCACTGATGAAGCATCTCTACTTCCAAGAGAAAGGAAAACAATTACTATTGGGCATTTTGTGTGCATGCCTGATGTATGTTAAATTAGTGTATAATAACTTGATAGAAATTAGGTATCCTTGGTCCTGAAGAAAGCTGCGGACCCTGAAAGACGCCATAGACTGAAACATGTTGACCTATAGATGCAAGAGTAATCATGACTCCCAGACATCGCCTTCTCTTTTAATCATGCTGTTGCCTTCAGAACAAATCAAAGGCAGTTCTTTATTGGAGGTTACCGAGATTTTTATTCTCATTTATTTCTGGATCCCAAGCCCTCATCCAAAATGCGCTCCCATGATACTCATAGGTGACCCAGCCTGTCACTAGAATATTCTCTGGCAAGCAAAGATGGCAGATGATGAAACATGCCACCGGTGGTGTGTGAAGCCATACCTTTCAATTTTCTGAACTGGCTCCCAGAATAATAGGGATGTTGACACATCAGGGTCCTTTTAGTGATCAACTTAAAACTACCAAACAATCTAGAGTCTACAATGAATGGGAAAAATGGACCCCACTTTGATTTCAGTTTGTCTCTTTTGCTTTGGTGTGTTATGAGTCTGACATCATCAGACAATTCCTGCTGCATTAGTCATGAAAAATGGAAGCTATTCCTTCGATGCCAAGACTGTCTGCAATGTTGAATAGCAAGCAGACGCTAGCGAACACCATAAAGTCAAGCAATGAGTAGAGTTGTTGGGCAAGGTTGCAGACACAAGCTTGTTGGCAGGTCATGGTAAATGTACCTGGTTCAGATGTGGATTTCATTCCTCACATTCAGGCATGTGTCCTGTGGTGCGGAATACGTACCAAAACTGTGGCGAGAAGGGTCATTTTCAATCAGTATGTTGAAGTGAAAAGGGAAAAAAATGACTCCACGATGGCAGAAGTTGCGACAGAATGATCAAAGCAACCTCTCACATCTTGTCACATGGTAAGGAAAGTGGCTACCCACCCTGGATCACTGAGGTTATCTGGTTCGTTGCTCACAGAAACTAAACATTCTCCAAAAATGAAAGTGTTTTCAATACGGAGCAACATGGTCACAGAGACTGAACAAGACCTGAAGGAACTTGTTATAGACATGGATGTAGGTGGAACGTTCATTTCACTTCTTGTGGACACAGTTTCATGTTTGCTCTGTACAGCACATCCATCACCCCACTGGAGTATCATGGTGCTTAAAAAGGTCAAAACTCAATTTCAAGTTACTGTCTGAAAAAGCTCTCATTCCTGGGGGAAGAGATAGGGCTTTAGGTTTTTTCGACATTTCCGATAGTCTACCTCTCTTTAGATACTGTTCAGGAGGAGGTTCCATTCCCGAGCTGCCATTATTGAAAAAGCTCTGTTTCTTACTGTTTTTCGTTTAACCCTTGGAATGATAAAGTTACATTTTGCTGCAGATCTCAAGGTGTGTTTAGGATGGTACATCATAAAGAGAGAGACAAGAACCAACAGTGTTGTTGGTGTACTGCTTTATGGACTAAGCACATGGATTTAAACTGCACTCTTTCCTTTATTGCTAACTAGTAATATTTTGCCAAAAAGTGCCTTATATGGAAGCAGTGCTACGTCTTTGTGGCTAGACTTGCTGCAAAGGTCTGAACCAGTTGTATTTTGTTCATGAGATACGCTGGCAAACCTGGGTAAACGGAATTGCATAATCTTATTGTGACGACACAGATGCATTTAGGATAGTCATTTTCTGAGATGGTGTCAAATGAGGTAGCACTCGTTTGAGTGGGTGCAGCTGAAATAAGCATGTCTTAGTCACAGCTGATACTTAGTTATTGCAAAATTAGCTTTGACGCCCAAGTTCTTAACTACTTGCATCAATAGCAGAGGTAGGCTCTCGGGCCAGAGCGTAGATGAAGATGGACTGGTCGGCTTCATTAGACCAATGGGCATATTTATACTCTGTTTGCGCTGAAATAATGTAATTTTTTACGCTATTTCAGCACAAACTTAACTCCAAATTTATATTTTGACGCTAGAACCATCTAATGTCAAAATATTGGAGTTAAGGTCATTTTTTGCCTGCGGAAAACTACCTTGCGCCAATGAGTTGCAAGGTAGGCATTCCCGGGCAAAAAATGACTCTAAGGCCCGGGTGCCTTATTCATCCTCCTGTGCAAAAATGGTGCACAGGGGGAGGCGGGCCTAACTAATGGCGCTAAGCCTGCTTAGCGCCATTATTTAACACCTGGGTCTGGGGAGGCATTAGGGGACCTGTTGGCCTTTTTACATGGTCAGAGATCAAGGAAAGAGCTCACAGGTGCCCTTCCCTAGCCCCAGGGACACCCCCACCCACACCAGAGGGACAGAGGAGGATGAGGACCCCTTCCCAGGTAAGTATAGGTAAGTAGCGGTAAGTAAAACATTTTTTTTCTGTAGTGCCATAGAGGGGGCCTAACTTGCCCCCCCCTACATGGCACTGGGCCCAATGGCTCCTCGGCATGGCCATTGGGGTGGAGGGTATGACTCCTGCCTCAACTTAGACAGGAGTCTTGTCCATGGGGTTTTAACATCAGAAAATTACACTAGTCTGGTTAGAGGAATTATTTATGCCTCTGCCCATACCAGCATCATCCTTTGACTCTAAACTCCCTGTTCGCCCTACGCCTCCCCCACCCGGTTAGCGGCCTTTTTCATGACACTAGCCGGGCCTTACCTCCGGCTCTTATCATCCCATAAATATGATGCCTGGCCGACGTCTTGAGATGGTGCTAGCTGGCTACGACAGTTTAGCGTCAAAAAGTATAAATCAGGGCCCTAGAATCTCCATTTTGGAGCAAATGAGTTTTAGGTAATAAGTGATCATCCAGCCTTGCACTTGCTCAAGACAATGGAGCACATTTAGGGCCAGATGTAGGAAGCCTTTTGCGCGACGCGCAAAAGGCTTAACGCGATGCACAACCTCAAATTGCGAGTCGGTACCGACTCGCAATTTGAGGCTGCGACTCGCAAATAGGAAGGGGTGTTCCCTTCCTATTTGCGACCGCATCGCCATGCTGAGTTGGTTTGTGACCGCGAATGCGGTCGCAAACCAACTCGCAGTTACCACCCACTTGAAGTGGATGGTAACACATTCGCAAAAGGGAAGGGGTCCTCATGGGACCCCTTCCCCTTTGTGAATGCCACAAAAAATATTTTTTCAGAGCAGGCAGTGGACCACTGCCTACTCTGAAAAAAAAGAAACCAAATGGTTTCGGAAGTTTTTCGTTTTGCAGCTTGTTTTCCTTTAAGGAAAACGGGCTGCAAAAAGAAAAAAAAAACTGCTTTATTTAAAAGCAGTCACGGACATGGTGCTCTGCTGTCTTCAGCAGGCCACCATCCCTGTGAGTGCATTGACTCACTATGGGGTCGCAAACTGCGACCCACCTCATTAATATTCATGAGGTGGGTCTTTGCGACCCCATAGCGAGTCGCAGAAGGTGTCTGAGACACCTTTCTGCATAATATTTTGCGAGTTGCAAATTGCGAGTCGCTATGACTCGCAATTTGCGAGTCGCAAAATATTATTTTGCTACATCTGGCCCTTACTGTGTCTTCTAAGACACTCTCTCTAAACCTCTCTATTAACTGAATATCATTGGTGTATAAAAGAACTTTAAGTCAAATGATTTTATTAATCAAGGTAATGGGGTCAAATATAGATTATAACGCAATGGAGACAGAATCGAGCCACAGGGGACACCGCATGTGCATTGTCTTTCGGAAGATTCATGTGTTGATATTTTAATTCAAAACGATCTGTTTGATAGGAAACGTTCACACCATTTCAACACTGCTTGTCGTATCCAAATTCTTCCCAGTGTAATATTGAAAGCTGTCATTACATGAAGAAATATTAATGCTGCAAAAATACATTGATCGGCCCTTTGTCTAAACTCATCCAAGGCTGATGTAATAGTCTGTTCTGTGCTATGTTCCTCATAAAAACCCACGTGTGCTGGGGGTTATTTGCCTTCATTTAGTTCAATATTTGTTGAAACACTGCTTTGTCTTGCATTGTACTAAGGAAGGGCAGTTGGGAGATTGGTATATAGTTTGAAAATATCTCTGGCCCGACCCTGGGATCTTTTGTAGTGGGAAGACCGATGCTATTTTCAAAGTATCTGGTACACCGCCTTCTTTAAGGAAACATTTACAATTCTCACCCAACTGGGGTTGATTTGTAGATATTTAATATATACAACTTAGTTGGCAATGAACCAATAGCTGATAGAGATCCTCTGCAGATATAGCAACATCTGAACAACTCATTTCGGTGTTTTGGCTTGTATCTCTGCAGTCACAAATACTTGATGTGTTTCTCTTGCTAAGGATAATTGTATATCCCCTATTTTCTGGCAGAAGTTATCAGCTGATTGCATTTTTGCATTTTTCTTCTGAACCAGAATCAATTTCTTGCATTATGGGATCACTTAGATTTTAATCACAGCAAACAGCACGTGAAATTTTTAGAGCTTTCAAATTTTTCCCTGAATAATTTTTGACTTTATTTAATAGTCTTTTTATACATTCTTTTTGCATTCCTCCTTTTTAGTTTATGCTCAAGACTGTCTCCATACCTCCATTTCTTTTCTAACGATCTTAAAGTGGCTGTCACTGTGGCTTAACTCTACTGTGTACAATCCCTTTGCAAATCTATTTAGCTTTTTGAACAATCTCAGTGGAGCCGGATCATCTAAAGCTGTCTGTAGCTGGTCATAATGATTAAATATCATTTGAGCTGTAAGGTCACCTTCAGCATATTCCAGCTGTGTACTTTCTGACATAGATCCTGAGCTGAAATCATATTCCATTTTCCGAACTGTAACATTTATTATAGTCATGGGGGGCAGTATTTTCTGGCATTACTCTACATTAAAAGGATAACTCCATAGTGATTGGACAAAGGATGTGGAAAAGGGGCACATAGGTAATATCTGTTTACTACATCTAGGCAATACCCCTGCAGATGGGATAGAAGTTAAAGCCCTAATTTTAGATCATGCATATTCAGCAGGTCAATTTATTTCACAACTTCTGTTTACCATGGTTTTTCAAAATACATTTTCAAATCTCCCAGTAGCATCAACAGTGCACTTTTGTCTACCACTTTCTCCAGGGAAGCTAATAAGAAATGTAAGGCTTCCGCAGAGGCGACGTGGCCGATAAGCAATTAAACAGCCCCATCATGTACCTGTTCTATATTTTGTGAATAATAATTTGAGAGAGAGATCACAACATGAAAAAGTTTTGTTTTTGCTTTCCTATTATTTCTCATAATTACTGCCAAGCCTCCTCCCTTTTTATTATCATGATATGCCTCAAATATAGAATATCCTGGAGGGGTTATTTGTTTTACTATAACAGTTGTTGTGTCAGAGAACCAAGTCTCACTTATAGCCTAGATATCAAGTTCCCAATTTAAGTTAAGGTCACGAATCAACAGGGCATTCTTTATCGCTCAGCAAGCATTTATCAGAAAGCTTTACTATTTAATGGCACTCTCGACGGGACGGGTTATCTTGTTCTGCAGTATATACGCCCACTGTATCTACCATGCTTTTATTGTTTTTTCCAATTCATCGAAAGGGGAGTAGAGATTTAAGAGACTTTAATGGTCTACTTTTTGTCTGCTTTTATCCTTACCATATTCAGTGGACCCATGGGCAGCATTCCTGGCCACAGGGTGCAATCTGGGCACAGAAGGGTACATTAGGGCTTGCCTTTAGCACACCTCACTGCGTCATCGGTGCACCTGTTGTGGGCCTCATTAAGTAGTCAATTCAGTACGAAAAATACTAGGCCGTCAACCAAAATGCCAAACGCTCAGCCACACCACTTGTGATCCAAAATGGAGGTTATAATGGTCAAAAAATCTTTTTGACTTCCCCACAAAAATGTACACATTTAAAACTGCCAAAAACATATTAGTGGCTTGATTCAGAATGGTTCTTCCTGCTACAACCTTAATTTGATTAAAAAGACTTCCCCTATAAACAGACGAAATTCATAATTTAAAAAAACAATTCAAACAAATTTGGAGAAAGTGCAAAGTAGTTTTTTTAAAGTGCAAGTTCAAATAGAAATCAGATTGTATAACAGCCTATAACTTTGGTTCTAACCTGGTTTGCCATGAGCCACCATTAATGTGATGACAGACACTAACTTTGCTACACTCATGCATAAACCTATCTTACATGACAGTGGCAAACACATATCCCTATGGATAACAAAGGTTCTCACAAAAGTCTAGGTGTTTTCAGTCCACTTGTTAAACATAGTGATAACTCTTTGCAAACCGAGGTATAAGTTGTTGAAGCTACTACAAGCAATGGACGCCTATTGAGTTTCAGATCAGCAGTTAAGCTTGGCCTCCTCAAGGATTTATGTTGCATTGCTCAACGCATTCTAAAGGACAAGCCTAAGAACCTTGAAGAACTTTTTCCAAAGCTGTTTGATGGTATAGGCAAAACTGAAAAAATCACCAAATTGACACTGAGGTAAAACCAATTGCCCAGCAATTTGAAAGCATTCCATTCAATATTCAAAATCAGGTTGAACAACAACTTGACAACCTTATGAAAGTTGACATCATTGAACCTGTTCAAGGTCCCACACCGTGAGTCTCTCTCATTGTCCATATTCCCAAGACACAAGAGTGAGGCAGTATCTCTTTGTGTGTGAAGATGCACCAACTTAACCAGGCAATTCAAGAGAGAGACATCTTGCGCCACAAATCCAAAATACACTAAATGGTGCCCAGGTCTTTGCCAGCCTTGATCTGAGCAAAGGCTAACATCCATTGGGATTAGCAGAAAAATAAAGATATATGTCCACATTTGCCATTCAATCCATTCAATATGGTTTATACCATTACAAAAGACTCAATTTTGGTGTCTCCTCAGCAGCTGAAATATTTCAAGAAGAGACAAGAAAAGTTATACATGATATTCAAAATTGCTTCAGTCATAGTCATGACAAACTGGAGTATGTGAAAATTCTAGAAGAACATGATGCTGCCCTTCTTAAGGTCTGCCAAGCATTGATAACAAGTCTCTAAATAAACACAAAGGCACACTTTGAATGAACTATCTGAAACTCTTTGGACATATTGTCTCTGCTGATGGCATGAGGCCAGAGCGCAGTAAGGTCACTGCTTTTACATCAACACCACCCTCAAAGAACATCTGTGGTATTCACTTTCTGCGGCTTACCCATTACTGTACAAGTAACCTATCTAATTTCACCTCAATAAGTGAACCTTTAAGCAAGCTCATGCAAAAGGGATTTTATTTAAATGGTCCTCACTGTGGAAGTGTGTATTTCAAGATATCCAAGGCAAAATAACTTGAGCCGATACCATTGCATACTAAGATGCTTCAATACACATTGAAGTAACGGATTATGCTGGTCCTGTAATACTGGAAGCTGTCCTAGTTCAGACAGACACTGACCCTGAAGTACCAAGGCACATGATTTCATATGCTACTTGTAGTCTTACGAAGTCCGAGGCGGCCTAAACACAGAACGAAAACGAATCCCTAGATGTAGTGTTGGCCTGTACCCACTTTCATCTTTTCCTGGAATGAAAATCCTTCACCGGTGTGAATGACCATCAGGCTTTGTTACCCATATTTGTCAGTTGAAAGGCTAAAATACCTCCCTGCATTGAGAGATTAGGTTTATGCTTAAAGGACAACTGATTTAAAATAATTCATAGACCTGGTAAAGACAGAGGTCAAGAACCACTGCAAATGTCCAAGATTCCCACACAAGTGTAGAAAGAAGCTGCTAACTTTTTTTAGTCCTTTGCCCACTGGTCAACATTTATTAGTGGTCATCAATGAATGTACGAGGTTTCCAAAAGTAATGGCTATACCCAGTACTTCGTCAGGCATTAAACTAAGTATTTTCATCGTTTGGCATCCCCTCTCTTGTGCAGTCAGACAATGGCCCTTTTTCGGGAAAATAATTTAAACACTTTGCTTGAAAGTTAGGCTTTAAGCAGAAAAAAATCATACCTCTGTGGCTGCAGGCCAATAGTAAAGTTGAATGTTTTAGGGCCACTCCAACAAAAGCTGTCCAAATATCTAGGCTTACTCACCAGTCACCACCTAAAGTCAGACACTATGTGAATACAGAGCCACTCCTCCTAGTACCAGAGCTGTGTCTCCTGCTGAAACCCAGGCCCCCCACTTACAGCAAGATGATTTAGTACTTGCCAAGTCAAGAAGCCATCCAAAAGAAGATTCAAAGTTTGACCCTTAGCCTTGTGATTAGTGACATAAATGGTTCTTTAATCACCTCCTGGGGGGATGGACACACCATCTCTCAAAACTCTCCATATTTCAAGACCTTGCAGAGAGAGGAGTCTTGACTGACTGGGGAATCACAGATAAGGCTCTGGCTCAATGGGAAGATGATGGGTGACTCCTCTATTGACCAATTCAGTGATGACTCCCCGTTCTTCTGATAGGCTTCCAGACATGCCACTTTTTCCTGTTCCTGTGTTTCAATGGTCTTACAATCATGATGTGTCTATGGCAACTAAAGTGGCCACTACTCAATGGTTGCACCTTTGACACACTACTATCCCCCTCAGAACACATCATCATTATTATGGAGTAATATAAACTATATATTTGTGTTGTGAGGGATGTAATGTTGTGTGCCTTCTAGCTCTGCCCTGTGTCCTGTCTCCCAGCACATTCACCAGTTCCGGGCTCTGCAGTGGGAGTGGAGAAGCATGCGTGGGCAGGGACTTCAGATGCTGCAAGGTCTCCAATGCCGGCAGATCAACCAGGTTGCATTTACAGTAGTCTATTACTGTATAGTTCATTGATGGACCTCTGAAGTAAAAGGTCATTCATGCATTAACAAATATGCTCAAGCCATTGATTGTGTCCTTCTTATAGTTAGTGATCCAACTTATAGAGTTGCTCATGAATAAAGGAAAGAGCCAAGTTCCAAACAGTTGTTTCCTATTGCCTGAAATAGCAATTGGTCAATAAAGGCATTTCAGATCATTAGAGGTGGTTTAAAGGATAGTACCGTGTATTTGCCTATTCAGTTCTGCACCCCCTTATATGACTGTTAACATGTGGTACAGTTACTTATAGTATATTATTTAGGATACCCATGTGTTGAGCATAGGACTAGCACTACTATCCCACAACATACACATTTCATACATATCTTCGGAAACTTGCAATTGAGTCAGCCTATTCTCATAACTTTGCAAAAACACACACCACAATAAAAATTCACACAAAAAGATTTCAAGAATGCAGCACAGTGGAAAAAAGTTTGTGACTGAGTGAATTAAAGCAGTTTATTTGACATTAATCGCAGAATTTACAGCACTACCATTTAATGATAGGAATCAAAATATAAAGAAACAAGTGGTGATGTTGCAGACAACAGTCTTAAATGAATGACATCATGTTGAAACAAACAACATTTACAGAATAGTTTTTAAAATACTCAAATGAAATACCGAAAAGACTGGGAAGTTAGCAAAGGTTTTAAAGTGCCCCATGAATACAAGGACTGTCCAGCTATAGCAGACATATCAAATGAGTCATACTTTAAACTGAAAACCGGGTTATTTTTGGCAAAACCCTTTATGAGTAGTTGATAGGTACGGAATGTATATCAGAATTTTCACGTAGAAACAAAATCTTTAGAAAGTGATGCTGAATACATATACACATATTAGGTGTAAATATTTATTTAAGAAATGCTGTAATATGCACACACATCCTGCAGTTACATGGCTAGTATGGAAGGCTTTTTATATTTTACAGTTGTTTGGGAATAACTGATGCAACTAATATTCCTTCAGGTAGTCATTACAATGCCCCAGCTTTTTGTTAAAAATGGCAATGCATGTTTGTTTAACTTATGAATATATTTAGCAGCCATTTTCCCCTACAAAGGTTGACAACATTTACAACTAAATATTGCCATGCTTTCCTCCTTGGACAGTTAAAAACCTAATTTCAGATTTTATTAAATTATATTAAGAAAATGTGAACACATCCCAAACAAAATCTTAAAGCTCGTATTCAGCAACACATAACTTTATTGTGAGAATGTCTCACAACATCATATTTAACATGGAATGAACATAACACACTCATGTGCATGTTCCAATACTAAATAAATAACATCCCCAAATTATAAAAACAATGGTTTTCCCCTGAAATCAAAAGACAATAATTTTCACAAAACATTTGTTAAATGCCCTTGAAACTAAAAAGCTACAATTTTATGTAAAAGCTACTTTCCAATTTGTTCAAAATATAGACCTTTCACAAAGGAAATAAACCAACATAGAATTGACATGTCTAAATATGTCCTACTTTTGGCAAATTCTTAGCAGCCTGGGCTGTGTAAAATTTGGTAAAAACAATGTTATACATAGTCTTGTGTACCCCCAACGTTCTGTGAATCAAGACACATTTAACTTATTACAAAGTTTGTGTTCTCAGCATGATCCAAACTCAATGAAACAAATGTCTAGATTGCTTATTGCAGAAGAACACATTAAGCTGCAAGATTAAACACTAGTACAATCATTAACTGTCTTACAAAAAAACTATGTCAACCCTTAAATTCTTTACCCTTGCTGGCAGACAAATAGGTGAACAGAATACACCAGCCATTTCACAAAGATTTTATTATCACAAACTATGGTAGAAGGCCAATAAAAAATATGTTTTTCAACTAACAAAATGGCATCCTAAATATATTTAGGTCTGGGAAATATAAACAGGCTACTAATGCTAATTGTACAGTGTTTCATACGGTTTTTGTTTACCAGTAGTTTATCAGTGTAGTGTGTGCTGATTATTAAACTGTTTATCCAGCTTATGATAAGTAATTTGTTTTTAGCAAGCAAACCCAGGAATACTGGAATGCCTCTTGACTCGTAGGATATCCCAAAAAACGAATATGTATAGAAAAGTTTGGAATGGAGTATGTTTCTGTACTTCTGCAACACAAAGGGTGCAATATGCGTCAATATTTTAGTGCCCCAAGAAGGGACTGCAGAGAAGTGGAACACATTGAGGAAAACACCTGAATGAACTCATATTTGCCTCTATGCAAGCTGCACACTAAAAGGAATGCAAAAAGGAATTTTATCAATTCTATAATTAGAAAAAGGAGAGCTGTAACTTGCCCTCATTTCTTCTGAGGTCATTAAAATACTGTTTCATAGGAAAAACATGTTAGTTTTCTTCTTTGTTTCTTTGGTAGTGTGAGATATATATAAAACTGTGTTTCAAAAAGTTACTCCCATGTTCTGTCTGTGGCAAAACCTCTTGATAAGTGAACCCACATAATAGACAAAACAGGTGGAACAATACTGACAAAGCAAATGTTTTTTGGTTCCTTTTGAGTACAGTATTTGTTATAAAACACAAACGGAGACAAAACACAAACTAATTTCCCTAGTGAAACTATGAGAATATGTTTGAGGGTTCATGCAAAGCTCCACAAAATAACCTTGGGTCATTTCTAAGGGTAAGGTTAAGCACCTTATCATGAAGTCCATGTCACTCTTTTATAACTTTTATAACAAAGACATGCACTCTTAATTGTTTTGGAAAGATGCCAATTGCTCAATTAGCTATGCATTCAAGATTAAAAACAATAGCTATGTGTTACTATTTCCATTTAGTTTGCCTGCTTTAAAAAGGGTTCTAATTTTACTTTAACATTTTTCTTAATGTTCCTCAAAGAATAGTTATTGCTGTAAACAATAATACATTAAATTTTGTGTTTGGAATATGTATTTTGTCTGAAATAATAAATTACTATAGCTGAACTGTGCACATTTTCATGGTTCAGAGTATGAAGAACTATTCAACAATTGATAACATATAACAGGCTCCCATGCATTAGTAAATGCCAGCAAACGAAATTAGGATATATTTTCAAATGAAATTATAAATTCTATTAAGAACCACAATGCTTCATACTTCTAATTATTTTTAACCTCATGCATAAACTTATATTATTGATTGGCGATAGCTAATCATAAAACAGTTAACACAGAACAATTCAGTGTTCCCACCAGTAGCACAAATGTAAAAAATAATATATATTCTTCAGACTAAGCAAATTAATAAAGATTGTTTCTTCACCAAAATATGAAACTGTAAACTTTGGGCTCATTCTGCAACTCTCCCCAATCCATAATAAATAAAAATTAAAAAGGGAACAAAATGATTTACATTTTTTTAAATGCACCTTTTTCCGTCCATTACAAAAGCACAACCTAAAACATAGAAAGCTTTTTTAATCACAGTTACCAAAAGAAACAGTGAATAATTTATTACATATGCTATAATAACATTACTCTAAACACTATTATCTATGAGGTATATCTGAGAAATTCGGTAAGGAATTGCGCGGTCTGCGTTGCCTACATGCTCCAATTGATAGTAAAGCTTTGGAACCCTGAACAGACAGTAGTGAGCAGAAGAGGAGACAAAAGAAGAAAGGAACCTTTGGTATTCATTCGCATTTCGCTCTTGCAGTATTTCATTTGAAAAGCACCACATAACAATAAGCCCAGTGGGTACAAGATGGGACCAGTTGAAGCTGAGGTATTCACAGGAAGAATCATAAAATGCACAGAAAATTCTAGACTGGCAAAATATTTGCTTTGGTTCAAGCAAGGCACTCGTCCCATGCTAAGGTCACACTTTGCGATTAAAGCATGAGGCTGAGAAGAAATGCAAGAAGTGTGGAGGATCCTACTCATGTTGAAGGGTTCTCTCTGTGGATGTTTCCCCTATTATAAAGGTGCAAGCACCATGTCATGTTTTACTATGGGGCACAGGACATCAGCTACAGCATGGAATATTCTATTACTATCTCTACTCTGCAGTACTAAAAAGGCATCTCCTGAGATAGTTCTGTATTGTGTACTGTACCTACACTTGTGAAGTACATAAAACGAGGAGAGAGAATCTGTTTATAAAAATATATTGCTAAGGAAGTTAGTCAACCATATGGATCTGAGTTCTCTGCGAAAGCCTTCCAAACAATTCATTTACATCAAAAAAAGGTAAGAGGATGGTTTGGATGGGCTGTGCAATAGATTTTAGATTCTTACATTTGGATTACTATTTGAATACATATAATGTAGTCCACTTAGATCCAGTCTAAGTGAGATATGCCTTTTCTATGTCAGCTCTAAACATGAAATGTTTCAAAATGCATTAACACTTGAAACGTATGTCCACCTCTCAATCAAATTACAAATCTATTACTTTATGTTGCAAAGTGTACATTCTTGTGAATTTTATTTTGTGACCAAATTATTGTTCAATGTACTTTTGTCAGATGTTGTGAATATAATTCACAGTATACAGTAATCAAAAGGAAGCTCATCGTTAATTTACTGTATGTGCAATTCACAATATTGTGAGACAATTGTACAGAAAGATTAGCGGTTTATAAACTTGAGTACTGGATGCAGTACTCATCAGTCTGTTTACTGTATGTTATTGTGCAGTTGGATTTTTTGTATAGCAAAACACGAATGGAAACTATTTAGACATCCGTATTTCTCCACGTTTCAAAGTAAAATAAAAAAAAGAGTTGAAGTTTCAGTCTTAGGTCCTAGATTTAGAGGTTGGCAGTTGGGATATTTTGTGACAAGTGTGATGGCTATCCTGTCTGCCGTATTACTAAGTGTCATAAGATATTATGCAACTGTGATACAGTGGACAGGATATCTGCCATGTTTGTGATTGAGTATCTCATCCGTCAAACTCTAAACAATGCCATCAGTCATTAAAAATCTCTGGAATGAAAAGTGCACTGGTTAAATGCATTAAACAACATAATTTCTTGTTTAAGCATGGATATCAAAATTTCGTAAGACATAACACTAGGGAATGATACCGACCTAATTAAAATATGCTAACCTGGAATAATTATGCAACAGGCTAAGTACTACTGCTAACTTTAATACAGTAATTTGTGTGCACTTCTCAGATGTTTTGGGAACAGTTTAATGTTTTGGAAGTTATCCCACCCATGAAACTTTAAAACTGAACGAGAATCATCATAATAATAATGGAATTCAAGAATCGTGTGATGTGCTATTCAGAAATCCCTAAGCAGCTACAATTAAAAGTGGCTGGATGCCAACCAGTTGAGAACTATTCTGTGGCTCTTCAGCCAGTTATTTTTTTTATAGATAGTGTTTGTCCTTTTCTTGATTTAAATCATTCAAAAAGTCCCAACAAAACCATTGTCCAGAGCATTTATGATATAATTTACTTAACCTTTTCAACTGAAGGATGACAACTTTAAATGAAGGGCACAGTATATAATAGTTTAGTATTTGAGGAAAATATAGAATAGCTGATTAAGAAAGTGCCAGATCATAGATGGTTTTAGCCTAGTGCCAAAATAATGTTAAAAAAATATTTTGTAAGGAAATCATTTTTACATTGGAAAAACCAGCTCACCCTACCTGAAGTTTTACCACTTTTTAGTTGGATCTTATAGCTCTTACAACATCATTTCGGAGACGTACCTTATGACTGTCACAAACAAATAATAGGGCCCACAGAGAAAAGACTGAACATAAGCAGAATCCACACAGGTATTTCTTTGGGGTATCTGAGCTGCAGCTATTGTATATATGTAAAATTAACACTATAAGATAGAGCACAAGCAGAAGGCAGACCGCACACAGAAAGAAATCTTTGGTATCTTTGGTTTCATCAACACGATTAAACTTACAAATGGAAAAAAGTCAGTGAGGTAGCCTCTTTGGTTCTCACTAGAAATAGAAAGTTTTTATCTTTGTTTTTCCTTTTTTACACACACACACACACGCACGCACACAGAGTTCATTCTTGGAAGCAGCTAGTTTCAGGGTTTCTCTCTTTTTTGCTTGTCATTTGTGTTTTATTTCCAGCTTGCGTAGTAGAAGCCAAAGTCCAGGCAAATCTTTGGTGAACAAAAACATCAGTGTCTCTTCTGGTATTGCCAAACGTACAGGTCTGGGGTGAACTTCTCTGCTTGTCCACAAAAGCCACTCAGTTGTTCTAAACAGCAAATCATGTAGTGCTTAAGTTGTTTTAAATACAAAATATAAGCTATACAGGTGCACCATCAGTAGATGCTGAATAAATTAAATAAATAAGTTACATCATGAGGGCACTGGGCGCCATTACAATTAACAGTATATCCCGCTATCCTTGAAGTTAGCAGTAAAATAATTTAATTGCTTATATTTAAAATTAAATTAAAGACAAATTCATTTTAAAAAACATACAAAAGTTTTCTGTAACTTGTATTTTTCCTGTATGTAACAACATGTGGCTGCTTTTTGAAGCAAACAATTATAAAAATGTATGGACTACAGAAAGTGTGCCTCTCTGATGCATTTGAATCTGTTGGTTTCATAAATAAGTAGATTCAATTAAACAAAATGTCAAGCTAATGGTGGTTTCATTAAATAATTACAAAAAACTATAATTTAATTTCATTCATAACTAATTCCTATAAATTAACCAATGGCTGATAATTCTGAAACGCTTCATAACCCAAATGTGACAAGAAGAAAAGACTATTTAAAAAACAAACTGTCCTTTCTTCAGATTTGAAATGTTAAAACAACTATGCCATTGTAACATCTGATTAATAAATATAAAGCAATGAAGTGTATCCTGTAAAGAGCTCAAACTAAAGAATGCGTTGGTATTGTGACAAGCAAGGAAAACATTAGACCCAATTTCCATGGCTATCACAACTTGTCGTAAAGCTACCGTATGTTGCTATTGGGTCAACCTTTTGAACAGGAGAACCATACTTCTGAAAGCAGACTTGCTCCTTGCTTTTGCTGGTTAAGTCCTTCTCAGGTCTTTGGATTTTGCTTTGGGTAAGAGAGATTCAGTATAAAGCTATTCAACCGAAGTAATCAAACACATTCTTTGTTCCTTCAAGGATTATTAAACAGTATCCAAGTTTTCCTGAAAGTTGAATTCATCTCGGATGTGCCCATGATATTACCTCCAAAAGAAGATAAAGATGTTGGGATCCTAATGCAATTCATATAATTCTGAATTAAAAAAATGAAGGGATGTATATTCCATGAAAAAACACACTAATATCACTACTGAAGTAATGCCATTTGAGAGGGGCGTTATTCAAAACAGAATATGTGGGCGCACACCGTGGCACTGAAATTAAATTTTGCAAAATATGATCATATTTTAAATATTTCCACATTGTGTATGTTTTTTTAGCTGTCTTCACTTACCTATTCCCAAATATTTACTATAGTCTTCTAGTTCTGAGGCTGTTTGAAATTGAGACTCCACTCTTTTTGTGTGCCGGGCAGTGAAGAGTAGTAGAATATGGCATGGGGTATTGTCAAATATTGGAACTTGTAATATGATTTGTTCGAATATTTACCTGTAAATGTGATAATATAGGATGTCTACCTCATTAATCCAGGTTTAACTGCATGTACGTGACACTTGAATTGCTATTGACCTTTGGTTTCAGAAAGAAAGGTATACCTGGCATCAGCTGAAAGTAATGCTTAACGCCTTTCATGATATCTACGGAGCATTAATGTGCTGGGAAGAAGGAAGGATGTGAGAGAATGCACTGGATGGAGAGGAACATGTAGAGTAAAATATTACAAAGGTGATAAGATGGTAGCTATTTTGGCAAATTCCTTATTTCAAGTGACTGAAAGCAATGGAAAACAGCTGGGGTAAATGTGTTAGCTTGAAGGGAATTGCAGTTGCAAAGACTGTGAAATATAATTGAGAACAAAAGCCTTAGTATCCCAACATCTTTTTTTCTGAAGTCTATGAAATCATGTGAAGAATTCCAGCCAAAGTTAAAACTGTAAAGATGTCTCTTTTCTTGTGTTGCTAAAAGAAACAGAATTGATTACCATTACCACAGATCAATGGCGCTGAACACATTTTAGCCACGCAAGAAGAAATGATGAACTGAAAGAAAACTGAGAAATCCTCATCTTTGGTTTTGTAGCTATTGAGGTTTACGTTGTTCTGTTCCTTGTTCTTTGAAAAACTGCATAGGCACAAATTAAAGACAATCTTCAACTTTAAGAGAACGAGTGAGTTGTCGAATGAAGCAGCAACCACATTCGCAGGCTTTACTTTGTTTTCCCTTTGCTCAACCCTTCCTTTGAAATCTGCTTCCTAAAATGTCCCACAATGTCTGTCTAAACACAGTGTGTTCATTGTTTTCCTGACGTGCTTCCTTGTTTCTTTTTTTGGTTATTTGTTTTCCTCTTTTCTTAAAGGAACAGTTTGTTGCAGAAGAAGTAGGTGCAGAAAAAGTCTCTTTGGTTTCGATTAAGTAGTACATAAAAAAAGTCTCCATTGTCTTTAAAGAATCATTACAGCCTTTGGTGTTGTTTTTGAACACAGAGGAAGTGTTCCAATAGGACCATTCACTGGTAATTATACACACACAAAATAAGCACAATGCTATCACTGATGAGTAGGATGTGCATTGTGAAATGCTGTCCACTGTATCACCAATGGTTTTCTCATCAGCTACAAAAGTAACTGTACGTACATATAGATGCATGAGTGGGAAGATGAGGTGGTGAAACTTGGGGCAATATTTGGTACTATAAAGCTTTTCAACAAGTAACATAAACACAGTGTATCTAGGATAGAAAACTGCACGTAATAAGTCCTTTGGCGAGCAGTATTCTGTTTCTTTGGTGTGCTGTAATAGGCAAAGGTATATGAGTGATAGATTTCTTGATGGAACATGGCAAGTCAGATGCTGCACAACAGAACTGGTAAGCGACATCATAAATGGTACTGCTTTGGCTAGAAACATTTTGAACACCTCTATTTAAGAAGATGAAGTAAAACACATAACCCTCTATGAGACAATAATGAAACCCCTAAAAATGGGTGATGTAACAGTAACAAAATGAACTGTTCTTGCTGACAAGTATTGTGGTTTAGAAAGTTAGAAAGCAAACGACCCCCAAAAGCTTAAGGAATGGTGAATATTGGCCTTCTGTGTCTATATCTCTGTAAAGAACAAAGCACAAAGTTTGCTCTTAAGCCGATGAACACGTATGCCAAACTAAGACCCCCACCAGCTAGGGATATCTTAAAGGACATTCGAAGCTGGGTCAACATCTTTTCCTTTGTGCTTAGTACTAAACTTGAAAGTTTAGTAAATGTGAAAGTCATTTATATTAGCATGCACATGCGCATGCGCATGACCTGGCAATATTGTGTTAGTAAATGAAATAAATCATGTCCTAAACTGTAATGACATCTTTAAAACATTAACAAAACGAGGCTCGGGGTCTTAACCAGGTTTTTGTGGGGTCGTTCATTTCAAATCTTGTGCTCAGTAGCTGGTGAGTTATTGTTACTATCAGGTTGAGAGTTGTGCTATAGACAGCCTAAACACTCCAAAAATAGGGTATTCTGGTCCAGCCACTTAAAAACCCAACGATGCTTTCTGATCTCATGAAACATGGCATCCTTCGGGTAGAACCTTGCCAACTCAATATTTCTGACATGCTTAGCTGTGTTTTGAATGGCTTATTTTATACGAAGAGGCTCATTTTCATACCGATTTTCAACTTAAATTACCAATGTTAAGTGTTCTAGGTTTTTAACTACAGCAACATTCATTTAAAAACATGCTCACATCACCAGTGAATGGCCCTATTAAAAGAAGAATCTTTCTTTCACGCTTTCATCCTTTCATTCGCCCGCCTGTTCTTTCTCCTTTCCTCTCTTTGTTTCTTTTCATCCTTCTTTCAATCTTGTTTCTTTTCTTTTCTTTCTTTCTTTGGATTTTTCCTGTTGTGCCCAAGGACAATGCATTTCTCCCATCATGCTTTGGTACAAGTGCTGGAGGTTGAGGAGCTTCCCCCTGTACTCAGATCGTCTTGCCATTTTTCTAGGCTGCGCCGCCTGGCGTTCATGAAGAAGTTACTGACAGTGGTAAGTTCCAGGCCCAACTGTTGGGAGATGGTGATCTGCATTTCTTTGGATGGACGCTTGTTTTCCTTAAAGATGGCAAAAAGTGTCCGACGTTGAAGATCTGTGAAAACCAGGCGCGATTTCTTTTGGGAATTGTTTCTCTCTTTGTTCGGTTCTTGTTCTTTGCGCTTGCAAGCTTGGGAAACAAGGGAGAGAAAGGGAAAATGTAAGTATGCATACAAAAAGATTCAATAGCCTAAACAGCATGTAAATCGTGTATCAATCTGCCACTAGGCATCATTATTAGACAACTCACATCATTACTATACAAAACAAGTAACACTCAAAAAATACCAGTTACAAAACTTCACAATTGATGATAGGCACGATGCACTCTCTTGTAGGAATACACTAGCCCGGTTAAACCGATCCAATGTCTTTTAAAGGGAACCTCAAGAAAGTAAAGGACTACTGTGCCTCACTTTGTGGCTGAAGAAATGTGGTTGTAGGATTCATAATAACATTACAGACAATCTTCGTACATTACTACTAATGAATTACAAAACTGCTGATCTTTTACTTAGTGTCACCTAATTCAAAGCAAAGATGCAATAGCATGCATAATTCACAAATGGCCATTACTATCGAAGTTGCTGCCAATCCAAAATCTCTGTCAAGGTGTATTTGAAAGTGAGTACAACGCAGATTACCCTGCTCACTCGGCTAACCTCTATGGCCTCACTAGTCTCCTCCAGCAGAAGGGACAATGAAAGCAGGTTACTAGTGGTCCAGCAGCAGTATTTCGGTGCCCAAAGAAGAGCCTTATAAATCTGTATTGTTTGAGGCTCAGGCAACATTACCAACCCCCCCCCCCCCCTCCCCCAAAAAAAAAACAGGAAGACAATACAGAATGACTTTGCTACGGACAAATGTGGTGATCTGAGGGTGCTGAAGTTCCCTGTTAAGGCAGACTAAGCCTTCTCAGTTTTGTAAATTAAGCATTGTTACATTCCATAGAATGGGTAGATGTGTTGTGTGAACCGCTATATAAAAACATATGTAAAAAAGTTATTGCTATTTTTATTAGTTGTAATAATATTCGTACTAGTAGAAGTAGGACTGCTAGTAATAATGAGAAAAAGTAAAAAAGAAAAGGAAGATAAGATGAATATGAATGTTATAATAATACTATTTATTATTATTATTATTACTATCATTATAATTGTTATTATTATTATTATTATTATTAATTTGGACATCTAAAGCATTTCCTAAACTTTTTAGCTTGGCACATGATAGTAACTTTATATGAGAAATGGGAAATTCTTTGCAACAACTGACATTTAATCGGGTAACAAAGGACCAGGTGAAACTGTAGCATCAGGCTGCAATCTTGCTGCACGTACGGGATTACCTCCTTGTGGTATGGCACCACCTGTACACTTAGCAGGAAGCCTTTTCCGGTGAAACAGAGCACCCATCAATGCTGACAAGTCCAGTGGTGGACAGACTTTATTTGTATTGAGGTGTGACCCATGCAAATGAGTTCCACATCCAGGTCTTTGCTCTGAGTACTGTGAGGGGAGACATGTGTAGGTACACAATGGGTGTGTGGGGGTGCAACCTATATCACTTCTAACTAGTGGTGTCACTTGTGTTCATCAAGCTCTCCAATGAGGACACCAGTCATCTTGGGTGCTAATGACCACGAAGTGTTAGGCTGATTACTGTTTCAATAGAAATCCTTGCTGATCTGATGATTTTTATTCCAGGTTTATAAGCCCCCTTGCAATAGGCACTTCGGTTAAATGAATAATCTGTTCACCTACAGCAACAATACTTGAAGGGGAAATATCAAAGTATAAATGTTGTTTATCGTTGGTCCTGTTAGATGAAGTGTATAGAAGAAAGTTTCAAAGTTAGCGAAGTTCACGAAAAACACACCCCATGTTGTGACTCATAAAGCAACTTTCACAGTGAGGTTCAACTTAGGCTGCTCAGAAATAATTTATGAGTTTAACTTACCATTTGGAGTTTTGCGTGAAAAAGTATGCCGCCGGCTAGCGTCAATTCAAGACGCTGTCTGGGCGTCATATATATAGAATGAAGGTAGCCGGCGGTAAGGTGGGGGTATCCCTGGCGCTAGGGAAGGGGCACTTGTGGGCCATTCCATGATCTCTGACCAAGGTAATAGACCCATAGGTCCCGAAACGCCTGCCCTGACCCAGGCGTTAAATAATGCAACATTATTTAAGGCCGCCTTAACCCCCTCCAAGCGTGATTTTAGTACGGGGGATAAATATGGCGCTAAGGCCAGATCGTCATTTTTTGCACAGGAACGCCTACCTTGCATCTCATTGACGCAAGGTAGTTTCACGAAAGCAAAAAATGATGCTAACTCCAAAACTTTGGTGCTAGACCCGTCTAGCGCCAAAGTATAAATATAGAGTTAGGTTTGCCCCAAATTTGCGTAAAAAAAGTGATGCAAATTCGGCAAAAACAGACTACAAATCTGGGCATTTGTGTGCAAAAAATAAAGATGCACAACAAAGATTTAACCTTTAAACTATTTAAAATCTGCACCTTTGATACTTGTTATATTTAAGAAAGGAACATTTTAATTCTAAACTGCAATAACTTTTGGTGGCATATGACTGACTGGCGCCATACACGCATTTAATTTTTTTGAAATAGCAGATCAAATAATTAAATTTGATAATAATACAATCTGAATCATGTAATATCATACTTGTAATCACGGTACCAAAAACATAAAAGACTCCTAGCCGTTGGCTTTTAGGTTAAACCTAATGATGATTGTAATGGAATGAGGATTTAGAAGTAGGCATTTTCTTCCCTGATCTTTCTTTGTTCTAAGATTCCCCTAATACCCAAGTGGATTATGACAGGAATATGGTATGTTGTTATTAGCTAGGACTAGTTTCCTTCACTAGTAGCCATTCATCCATCTTGCTATTTAGCACTGAAAACTGCAACAGAAGCTGCAATGAGGTCATTTGGGTATTTATACTCAAATTTCCTTTTCCAACAAAAGCTACTCAAGCTTAAGGTAGGGAAGAGGTTAGCTCATGGTGGAGCTTGTATGGTGCTGTTCTCTTTTGCACAGCAAACTATCTTGTGATCACCTGATAATGGATGCAGCAGAAAAATGGAAACACGTTCATCCAAAAATATCTCTCTCAGTTCTCTCTCTCATCAGGGTACTGAGAGAAGTGAATACATTACAAAACAGAATTTCATCATTACATTATAAACAGGTTGCGTATCATGAAAAAATGTTAAGGAATAATAGATTCTGGGCAAGATGTACTAGGAGTTCTCCTGTCACAAAGGGCTCGATTAGAAAAAACAGACTATTTGTGAGCACAAAATGGCCTTTTTCTATGTACCAAATCCAAACTGTGGTTTCATAATATGTTACCGAATTGCAATTTGGTTTGCGACTGCATACTAAATCAGTATTTAGAAGGAAGTTTAGGGCACCCCTTACAAATACGGATTCGGAATAGGATGTAATAATATTTTGCAACCAAAATCTGGTCCAAAACATTAATATTTTACTGAATACTGAAAGGTAGTGGTACACCATTCATAACTGTGAAGGAGTCTCCAAAGGAACTCTTAGTCTATTGCTTAATTTAAAAGCAATCACAAACACATAGGTCTGCTGCCCCTTGCAGGGCACCATCCCTGTGATGGCAACAAGTCATAGTGGGTCGCAATTTCCGTTCTACCTCATTAGTATTCATTAGGTAGGTCGAATTGAGATCCATTATTCAGAATTTTGCAAACTGACCTATTAGAAGATAGCTTGCATCGCAAAATGCTACACTGTTCGCAAAAATACCAGTTGCAAATTACAACCAGAATCTTGCGACCAGTGTTTAGTAAATCTGACAGAAAGTTAGGGATTGATATGTACTAGAAGCAGATATTCTGTAGTGCATACTTTCACACGTCATTGCCTTTCATAAGGCTCTAAAAACTCACCAATTCAAACTACCTGAAACTATAAACAATGAATGGACCCCTCCTTGCTATTGCTGTATCTCTTTTTAACTCTATTCTTTTTGTAGTGTTGTTTTGGGTGTTACTATGCCCACAAAATGTACAGCTGTATGCTATTAGCCAGTCGGAGTATTCTGTTGGTTTCTGTGTAGTGCTCACATTCCCATTTGGTGAGTCTGCGTTATATAAATACCGCAATACCACTTCTACCACTACCATTACCGATACTATTACCACTACTAACAATAATAATGACAGTATTACTAATAATAACAATAATAATAATGCACTATTTATTGCAAAGTATGGTACTGCAATCAAGTGTAGCTTTCCCTGAGGAACTTTAAGTGTCTCAGCAAGAGAGTGCTGTCACTTACATGAGCTCTGAGACATACATTAAAAAAACCTTAGAAGAACCACCAAAAGACAAATTGTTTCTAATGGGTAATTTATATTTAATAAAGATGAATACTCCTCCCAATCTTATGTTTGTGTTTGAATGCTCACCTATCAATAACTGCAAATGTTTTTCCAAAGAGTGCAGATTAAAATTCATCTTTCAAAGTATTTTGCAGAAGTATAAGAAAAGTAAGCTGACTGCTACCTGATGTTTATACCTTTTACTAGGCAGACCAGCTAAAACGTTATGGTCTTTATTCTCTTGAAACTAGTAGGAATGTATGATGCCATATCATGCTCCACACTCAGATGTATTTTCATAAATGTATGTCAGTACGCAATACTCCAGAAATTTAAATAATGGAACTCTGCATGTAATCAGCAGAACATGCCATGCGATACACCCAATGTATATCGTTAGCAGTGGATTACAATTCTCCAGCTGCACCAGATACTTTTTCTGATATTTTGTGTGTACCATAATAGCAAAGAAGATTTTCTCAATGAAACAGACTAGTCTGAGCATAAAAAATCCTAATTGTTCGGATGCTGTTTAAACTAACTACTACTAAGTCTCAGATACACACATATGGAAAGAATCCTTCTCCTTGAAGCCTATTCATGTATGCAAAAAGGTCTGAGACTTGACTTTTAAAATACATTATTACTTCTTTACATAATCTATTCTCCAAAACAATTCTTAAAAGTTTGAAGGCATTACATACGTAAAGGCAAAGGCTTTTGAGTTTACTAAAAAGAGTAATAATGTAATCATTTACTCTTGCTCCACTTGCCAAGTGGGAAGCAGAGTCAAGATTTGCCTAAACGAGAACCAGAGATGATTTGTGCCATTCTTCCAAGACTGCATTTCCTCTACCCATATAGAAAAAAGTCAAAGCTTGGACCGCATATGTGAGGCTTATTACATCTTTAACCGCTTGAGAATCTTTGACAAACTAAGGAAATGCCAGGTACTGTGGCACAGAAATTTGCTTCTGCAGGTAACAAATAATATTTTGTTTCCTTAACACACAAAATAAAACAGCACTGTATCCACAATGTAATGTGTTCATGGATCAGCAAGAATATAACCCTCCAAGTATTCACTACTTCCTCCGAATTACAAACATATCACTTTATTTCTTTTATTCAACTTTGATGAAAGGATAACGAGTAAATGTGTGAAGAAGCTTAAATAAAATGTACAGTTTCATGTACAGCGAGAAAGGTAGTTTAACCCATAGTTAATATTATCATCATCCAGGGACCTAATGTTCATTGTCCTCTTGAAAACATAAATGTTTCATGATACTACTTGTGAACAATTTTCTGTTACTTTTTAGCGGCTAAGACACAAGAAAATACTATAATCTGGATCATATCAATAGAGAACTAAAATCCAACAGCATAAAACAGTGTGTGGATCATTGTCTAATGTGACAGTAGGGGAAATTACACATGGAAAAATACAAACACTGTACCTAGTACCATACAGCAGTGCAATGGAAACAGAGAGAAAGTAAAATGCACCTTGTACAAAATGCGTTGTCAGTGGGAATTAAATTTAGACCTTTTGACTGATACCAAGATTCAGCTGATAGAAACAGATGTATATGGTGAGAGAGAGAAAGAAAGAGGAGATTGAGAAAAGGAACTCTGCAATAACGAAAAAAAGAAGTTCAACACTGAAGCGAGAGAGCGAAAGACAGAGGCAAGGCACAACAACACGTGACGGACTTCATTGAAATGCATTAACAGAAACCCATCTGGCACATTTCAAAAGACAAACATTATAAAATTCTGATCACCCATTTAAGAAGAGTTAGTAAAGCAGTTTAAGATATCTCACGTTAACAGATATAAGGGACTGCAGTAGAGTTTTATACTCTTGTCTTAGGTGCCCAGGCAATGCGTCAGCAAGTTCAATGAAGTCAGATCGCTGCTTCTTTCTTTGTTCGAAGACAACAATAACAGCAATGCATGACTAGAAACAAGTTATGAAACAAACAATATGGTCGACAAGAATGAAATGAAACAGGTTACCCACCCCACTCCCCGCATACAGTAAAGACAGCATTACACAGTTCAGATTAGAAGAACAAACACTTACACGACTGCAAGATACTGGAGAATTCTGGCGCTGGTGAGTAAAAAGAAAAAATGGGAAAAACAAATATAAATACGAAAAGAAAAAATGCATTTAAAATCACTGCTCTACACAAGTAAGTCCTAAACGTATTAGCTTTTGACAATGGCTGCCAAATGTCTTGTATATGGACACCATTTTTTTCTTCAAATTAACAATCAAAAAGGACTGGACAAGTGACATAAACCATCTATTTATCAGAAATTAGCTAATACATGATTATAGGGAAAAGGCAAAAAGGGTGAAACAGGTGTTAGAATGTTACATCTTTTTGCCCTGTTCGTTCCTACAAAATTAGGCCTGTAATTTCAGGCAGGGGTTTCATACAAACCAAGAGGTTTATCAGGATGACACGTTTTATACAAATATTAAATGTTCAGAAATACGTTCAAATTAAAAAGGGAGCAGTGCCAGGATCCCCACAGTCCAAGCCAAGTTTGTTTCATTCATTAGTTTAATTGATAACAGTTCAGTTTTCTATGTCCTACCTGTTAAATCCAAAGTGTCCTCTTGTGCTAGCTCCTGACATATCACGTGACAAATTTACAAAATAAATTTTAAAAGACCTGGCGACCCTTTTATGATTTTAAGGACCTTGGTGATAATATGGAGCTGTATCA
This sequence comes from Pleurodeles waltl, assembly GCF_031143425.1. Taxonomy (NCBI): domain Eukaryota; kingdom Metazoa; phylum Chordata; class Amphibia; order Caudata; family Salamandridae; genus Pleurodeles; species Pleurodeles waltl. The sequence goes on along the minus strand of NC_090436.1, from coordinate 175,696,850 downwards.
TAATGGGATTCCCTGCCAAAAACTGGTGGATGCCTCGTTCGCCCCACTGTTTGTTGCCCCGTCTCGGCAGCAGGGGAAGGAATGTGTTTCGAATGGTGAAGTAACAGTACGGTCTGGTGTCGGCAACACCTCCAGCTCTGCTCTGCCCGCTGATATGGTGCTGGAAGGCCTGCCTTAATTACGGTGAGGCTTCTGACACCATGTCTGGCAGTGCAGGAAAGAACATCAATGCTCCACACACTGGGAGAAAACTCATATTGCAACAGAGACATTTCCCAAATATAAATCTGCTTTTAAGGTTTGTCTTTATGAAAAAATATATCTGCTGGCTTCACCATCCTACTGCCATGGCATAGGAGGCCACCTAGAATGGTCCATATTCAGTTTCTGTGAAAGTGTGTGAAAAAACTCCTACTGCAACGAACCCCCGTTAGACTAAAAATCATCAGAAGAGGGCCCATCATGCACAACCATCCAACTCTGGTTAAGCGATACCAGCAATGCAAGTTTCCTGTCCAAAAAGGTACACTTTAAATTCTTTTGTAATGTGCTGCAAGAATTCCATGGCCAGGCATCCAGCTGTGGTTGAGCGAGGTCAACATCTTATCTCTTTCCACCTAACACCTGTATTCTGCCAGAAAGCCTCAAATAGTTGTGATTTCTGACCGTAAGGTTCATCTACATCCGAATAACGCCTGGACTCATCTGGTAAATCCTTACAAATCTGTCTATTTCCTCAGCAAGACAGGACTTCTAATTTGCTGAGAGACCTGTAAAGATCACGACTGGCCTATAGCTGTACTATGATTTTAAAATAACATACAGTAACATAAGTGCTAACTTCTTTGAAGGAAGCTACATAAGACCTCAATGAATATAACTAGAAACCATCTATAGAAACTCCCACTGCCACCAATCCTGATGAAACTCCACTGGCTCCCACATCTTCAAAAGCATCTGTATCATATACAAAGTCATCATGACTAGCACCCCTGCTTATACTGCAGACAAGCTCAACATTTCTGATGGCTCTTGGCACACCTGCAGCAAGGACACCATCAGACTGCAGACTAAGAACTGTAAAAAAAGACAAAAAACGATATATTTCTATCTATGCACCCAGTATCTGGAACAACATCCCTTTGGCAGCCAGGATCACCAAATTACTGCTTCAATGTAGGAAAGAGATGAATGCTGACCTCTTTAAAGAACTACATCACAATGCATTAACTGCCCACAACACAGATTCCTCTCCTATTAATCGTTGACTTTATACTGTCTTTGACCATGTACACTGCTCAACCGCCTTTTGGTTATGTTCGCAATAAAGAAGTGCCATATACTTACATACATATAAATATACCCACATAGAAACCATGATCCATAACCAGAGCCTAATCCTATATGTAGTAAGTTACATTGTCTATTTTAATTGTGACCATCAAGTTCTGGGAGAATTAGAGAAAATCTGCTTAATGAATGTATACAGGTTTATCTGCAAAATTTGCACCAGGTATTTTTAAGGGGCAAATAAAGTAAACTGTGGTAGACTACTGATGGAATCTGTACAGATTTTGCTTTTGATGTAACAAAGAGAAGTGGGAGCACATCACTAGTGCATATGGCTGGATAAATTTGGAGAAGCTGATTACTGCTAAGATGTACCAGTTCTTCTTTTGGCGAGTACATTTCAAGTTTGCTTGCCTCCGAGCAGACCTCAGGGCATGAAGGCAGACTACCCCGGGTGGAAACTCGAAACAGCATGTGATTACTGACAGCTGCTGCAAAGTGCTAGCACTTTCCCTCCTAGTCCACATAATTCTGTTAGCGCCAACACTTGGATGTCTGCGCTGGTGCAGTCTCTTGAAACGCGGGCCTCGGAAATCAATTCGATTACCTCTCTGAATTAAGTATGCACAACTGAGAGCCACTGCGATCAATAGAAATCAGGTTAAGTACCCCGCTGCGTACAGGACCATTATGTAACACGAAACTGTTTGGATGAAGATGCAAATAAACACGTTGTCAGGGTCTGCTACAGCACACGTATTTATGGAGGGCCGGAGAGCATTTGTATTTGATACCCATCAGGCGAATTACAGCGTTATCATTCCTAAATCTTGCAAATTAAATAGGCCGGAGACGTTTCTTGGGATCATTATTCAGCAGGCAATTAGCAGCAACTGGCGGAGGCTTGCACTATGTAACCTTCGGAGCTCGAGGACTGGTCTCTGCTCTGCATGGGCATCGGTTTGTTTTGTTTTATCGATGCCGCAGAGACAGCATCAGCAAGAAGAAAGGCCTAGGAAATCCCGCGGTAACTGGCCAACTCCCATTTCTCCCCAACATTCCTAAACTTTCTGATCATAACCACAGCAGTGCGCTGCGGATGGTGATGCTAGTTACAGCGCGTGGTTTAAAGCTTAACACAACACATCTTCCCCCTTTATACACAATAACTCATAAGATAAAACTGTACTTAACATTGCTAAACACAAAATTAGGGAAGACCTAATGGTGAAGGGGGGGAACTAATAACATGTCGTTCGAACATAATACATTGGCACAATTCTCACTGACTTAATATTCAGCATAAGCCTTCAAATATATTGGGAATTTGATTTGCCTCTTGAATCTAACAATAGCTTGCTCTTCCTCACTGCCATCCATATCTGCTCCTCTTACTCACTCCAGTCGTTCTCTTTACATCCAAACTTCCATCTATTTCACGCACCTCCTTACAATCATCCAACCAACTATACCTACATGCTTCTTTAATCCCTGCACTTTCATCCTTCTTGCTTCCAGTATACCTTGGAATTCTGTTAAAATTCCATACACGTCCGTCACTCAGGTTTGCACAATTTCAGTATTCTTCTGCAACCTTTAATGGGTCAGAAAATGTACTCTCACCCTCCTTTACTCTCCATGGCAACTTCACACGCATCACATCTCCCTCCTTTACCACCACTTCCTTGTTGCCCCTCTTTCTATCAGTATAGTTGTTATATTTACACTGTGCTCTCGCATTATTCTCTCTGACAACCTTTGGAGACCACTTCTGCAATCGAGATTGAGTCATCCATCCTTGGTTGCCCTCCATGAACGGCCCTCTCCCTCTCATAATAGTGAAAGGGCTGTACCCAGTTACAGATGGTGTAGTGTGACACATCCTCACTGTCCTTTTAATACAAGCCATCCAGTTTAATCTTTTGCTATTGGCCAACTGCAAGGTTCCTTTTATCACATGATTAAACCTCTCAGCTTCCCCATTGCCGCTGGGTTGATAAACTAAAGTGAATTTTTGTTCAATTCTATTATGACACAGGAACACTTCCATCATCTCACTTCTAAGCTGAACACCATTGTCCGTAATAATTTTCTTAGGTAACCCTTTCCTCTGAAAAATGTCACCTAGGAACTTGACCACATTCTCTCCACTAGCATTGCTCACATATGCCACCTCAGGCCATCTAGAAAAATAATCAATAGCTACTAAAGTATTCCCAATTTACCATCTTCACCTTGAATAGGCCCCATGAAATCCACACCTAACACCTCCAAAGCCATTTCAGGACAAGGAATAGCATACAATCTGGGTTTTAACAGCACGTGTGATTTACCAGCTTCCATGCATAAATCACAATCCTTGACAATCAGCTCAGCTTCGGGATTAATATCAGGCCATCAATAATTCTCTTTAATCCCCCTCTTACTTTTGATGATACCTAAATGCCCATCATGACGGACTCTGTCATTTCTTTGGGTGGAACAACTTTCACTCATCTCAAGACATTCTCATGCATAACTGTGAGTTGACTAAGAACTTCACAAAAGTTTCTCCAACCATCATCTAACTATTTCTTTTCTGGCCAGTCTTCAACTACAAATTTGTTCACTTTTTCCAAAGTAATATCAACATTCTCGCAATTCTAGGTATGGCATTGAAGAGACCCTCCGAGAACATTACCACTTCACTTCCACTTCGTACCCCCACACAAAATTATAGACTAGTGCTCTTCAGCTGGAGATAAGGCCCTTGATGCAAACCCAACCGTGTGCTCACACCCTCTGCAAACCTTCTGAGACAGTACACCCCATATCCCTTTGTTGCTAGCATCAGTAGTCAAAATGCAATCTAACTTTAAATCAAAACCTTGCAAACTCCCCGCCATACAGATGCTCTCATTAATTTGTTGGAAATCACATTGTAAAGTGTCAGACCATGCAAATGTGACCCTGATTTTTAGAATCTGGAGTAAATTATAAGTCTTCTCTGAAACGTTTTTTACAAAATTAGCGTAAAATTCTACCAGCCCAAGGAAAGATCATAGTTCATCTTTATTTTGGGGGGCTGGAGCCTTCTTAACAGCACTCAGAAGACTTTTTTTGGCTTGATTCCATCTGACATGACCTCATACCCAAGGTAGTCTAACACTTTTACAACAAACTTACATTTCTCTTCACGAACCACTAATACCTGTTCATCAATGTTAAAGTCCAGGATGATGTTTAGGGCCCTTTGGTCAACCCTAACTAGAAAGAAGAAACCTTTTCTGCTACATAAAGTTTGCACATTGCCTTTCTTCCTTTAAACTCAAATGACAATCCCCTAAACCTAATCATAGCTATGGGGTCTCCCGTAAAACTTTCAGGAGCTACATCCAGTACTAATAGGGACTTCCCTGAAACTTCTGCAATTTCTCCCTCTGCACCTATTTGTCCACGATTGTGTAAGGCGAACCAGAGTCCGCCACAGTAGAAATCTCCACCCCATCAATCTTCATGTCGCAAACTAGTTTAGACCTTGAGTGTTTACAAAGGAGATTGACATCACTGCCATCAAAATGTTCATTCATTCCAAGCACACAATCACAGTCTTTGTGATTTGACTACGATTCAGACTCTTCCGAGACAGAATCTGAGTTTGACTCCTCCTGCACTCTAGCCACAATCTTACCTGCTTTTCGTTTTCTACACACTCTTGAAAAATGACCCTTCATGCCACACTCCTTACATTTTTGGTCTCCCACATGACATTTTTTGCTATACGCTAAGTGGTCTTCATTCGCACACCTATAGCATTGTCTCTCCTTATTCTTATCCACACTCTTCTTAGTATTATCTGCACTTTAGGTTTGTCTCTTTTAACTTTCTGTTTAACTTTACAAACCACCTCCTTGGACTCTTCCTTTGAAGTTGTACTGCAGCTTTTGCTCATTTATTTGAAATTTCAGCTTTCTTAAGCACTGCTATCACATTCGCTAAAGATGCCTCCCCACATATCCACAACCTTTCCTGAATGTGCTCATTATTGACATACATGATGAGCTGATCGCGAATGAACTCATCATGTAAAGTCTCAAAGCTACTCGTAAGAGCAAGTCTTTTTAAGGCTGAGACATAGTCTTCCATAGGCTCTAAGTTGTTTTTCTCCTGAAAAAAAATTGTTTATCACCTGCAATGCACACAGACGTTGAATAATATTTATCCAAACCCTTTACTGCATGTTGAAAAACATCTGAATCACTTGTGCTAAAAGGTTTTTTTTCCCCATGGCATTGTACACTATGAGCCCTAGGTGACCTAACGTGTTTAAATGTATCTTCCTTTTTTCAATTGTGGTAATTCTTCACCTTCAATGGTGTCAATATAATTAAGAAAATACTCTTTCCACTCTCATGCCATTTGATTACTGGATCACCTGTGGAGGTTAAAAACGGTTGTTGTGGTGTCAACGAAAAAGTATGAGAACGCACATGACTCAACTAATACTCCTACTCTAACACTCTGCACGTTGCACATAATTATTCAAACTACAATTGAAAGATATAAGTAGCATTAAAGATTGTTGTGTCACATTTAGGGGAACGTCACTTCAAAATACCCTAAAAATAAGGTAGAAAAAATCCATTTGTGTGCTGTGTAGACCTGCGCGTCAGTTCCACAAACTCTCTGTACCAGTGTCTACATGTAATTCACTGTGCACTGCAGTTTACCGTAAATCTCCTCCCAGAGTCAAAGATGAGTGCAAACTTTGCAAGTAAAAAAAAACAAAGAAAAGTACTCACTCCGTCCCTTAACCCACAGTCGCGGCTGAATTAAATGGTGGTTTAGGCTACTATTATATGACTGCCAAGATCAAGTATTGGGAAGGATGTAGCACAGTCCTCTGTTTGTGGTAAACTGGAGCCCAAGCTGTCACCTACCCTCAGCAAGCAAGCATTGGCAAATCCAATAGGTCTGGTGTTGTTTTGCTTGGCTACTGCTTTTTTCAAAACTTTATCATTAGGCGGGAAGCTGCTAGGTCCTCAGAAATCTAAAAAACAGACCATTGACTCAAACCAAAACTTATGTTTGATCTTGAAAATCACACATTTCCGTGGTTGTCCCCAGTACTTAAGGAAACTAGATTGCATGTAAAAGACAAGAAAGCTGCCACTCACAGAGAATTTAATTTAGCTAGTGGATGTCGTGGGCTGGCCCACTGCCCAATCTGTGTCCTGTAGATGGTGGAAGAAAAATGTGAATTACACAATGTCAGATCAGTGGATGAAGGTGACTGGTTGAAAGCCCCTTTAAATGTGTTATGCATCCAACTTTAATACAATCAAAAGGTCTTGGCTAGTGCTGTGCGTAAGAAGAAGAGACTTCCTGAGTAGCACAGGTGAAGGTCTCCTGCTGAGATGCATACAACAGCTGATGGGATAGCTTACCTCTGATTAGTGCCTGAGCTGGAACTTCATCCACGGGACCAACCTGAAGTGTGAAACTGGAGTACTGTTCTGGATACAATGAGCATAGCCAGAAATATCTACCTAGCCTATGATGCATAAACATACAACTGACTTACACTATCTGAGCCACGGCCAATCGACCACCACCTCGTAAGATAAACCTGCAAAGGTCTTTGTCACACCTACTTTTACAATTAAGAAGTCAAAAAATCTTCACCTGCATCAATCTCATTCTAGATTCACACTATACACTTCTAAACTTCTAAAACATGCAAAAACTGAGTCTTGCCATCAAACAACCAAAAACAACTAGCGGCATCCACAGTCAAATTCTAGAAGTGTACAAAAGTGCATCCAGATTAAGCAAGTGCCCTGTTACTAGACTAATGAAACATAACATTGCTCAGGTTACCATGGGGTATGTCTGTGGCTTGTGGATAAATCCCTCGGTCCAATAGAATGCCAAACCAATTGAAGGACAGAGTCTCTGGGGTCCGGAAACCGAGGGGCTCAGGGAAACCTTGACCGTTTCAGCTATTGATGAGATGTGTGGAATCGATCTCTTGTTTTCTAGCCTAGTTTGGTCTAAATCTTATTTTTCTCAAGGGAGAATTAACCAGTTCCAGATTAGGAAAGGCTAGGTTGCTGTAAGATCAATAGTTGAGTTAATGAAACCTTGCATTTAGGTGTCAGTTGGTGCCCTTACATTTCAATTAGTCTTAGCTCATTGATAGGGAAGGCAACCATGTGACTTTAAAAGTTGTTGATTCTGAGTCTGAACAAACCAACTCGCACTTATGTGTAAGTGGGCAAGCACAGCCTGGTGCTTGCTTTCACAGATGCATATTTTGGAATAAAGCAGTACTGCTACGAGAGCCAAACTTTTAACTCGCTCAACAAAAGCCAGTTTGACTGGTAGGTCTTTATGAGTTAGCCATTAGCAACAAATATCAGACCAAATTGGAGACTACCAGCTTTTTGACAAACGTGACAGGAAAGGTGTATTCACCCACAGACAGGGAGCCATGCACAAAAAATAAATACATTTACACAGTTGCAAAAGTGTTGATGTACTAATTTCTGGAATTCACTGAGATTTTCCAGGTTAGGCACGGAAAACTGCAACAGTTACAGGCTTCAGGGAGTACTCCTGAAAAACATTTTAGAATTCCATTTTATACACGTGTATATGTGTTAACATGAAAATCTTGTGTTTCGTGGAACATTTTCCTTCCTGTGGAGAAACCACCTTCCTCTACAACCCAACCAGTTTTGTGGTGTACCCAGTCCCTTCCCATCCTGGAAAAGGACTTACTTCTGCTCTTGACAGAAATAGGGGCCTGATGTACAAGGCCTTTTAGAGAGGGTAAACACTGAGGTCCACAAAATCACATGGTTTGCAACCACAAAAGGGCATTTTAAAATGAATAAAAGCCCTTTAATGATTCGGAAAAGTCTTTCTGACTCTTAGTCACAAAAGGGCTTTTTCAACACTTCCCAAATTGCAAATGGGAGGAGGCATGAAAGAGACATAACACCTCCTATTTAGGAGTCGCAAAAGTATGTATCAACATGTTAGGACTGCAACTGTGGTCAAAAACCACTGATCAGTTACTGACCCTGAGCTTGATAGATAACTGATTCACAAATAGACAGCTTCATCTTCTAGAACAGTGGTTCCCAACCCGTAGTCCAGGAACCCCTGGGGGCCCGCAAAGCCTCCTCAGGGTGCCCGCGACTGCTTAGAAAATTAGATAATATTAACAGGATAAGTCCCCAGCTTTCAGTAATGACTCAGTGGGGGATCCCCGGATTCCAATGAAGATTCAGTGGGGGTCCCCGGGTTCCAGTAATGATAAAGTGGGGGTCCACAGAAGTCATAAGGTTGGGAACCACTGTTCTAGAATCATACTGGGTGGTCTCAACGTGAGCAGTCCCTTCAATGGATACAGGCTGCTTTAAAGAAAAAAAAAAGCTTCCCGTTTAGGAATGGATGGGAATAAAGGGATAGAGGTCTGCTGTATCTTGCAAGCAACCATCTCTGCGTTTCTAGCCAGTCGTAGGGGTTCCAGAATAGTGAGCTGCTTAGTTAATTTGCATTACGCAGTTCGTTTTGAGACTTCCTACAAATTGATATTTTGTTATGTTACCTGTTAGTATATATGTTGCACTAAACAATGCAGGCAGGTTGCAAAACGTCAGTGTGCAATTTGCACATACTATTTGCAAGACCAGTTTGGGAAGCAAGTTTGTGGGTGTGCACAAGTTAGTGTTCTTATTGGAATGCTCACTGAGGTAAATTTACTTCCACAAAAGTCTTTGTGAGTTATTTTACAAGCACATAGGTGTGTATTGTGGATCCAACATGTGACTTTGCCCTCCTGAAACAGGCGTTTTGTGCATGTAAATCAGACAGCCAACTAACTCCTTGAAACAGAAGATCCTGAATTGTTTCAGTGTTGTCAGAGCATGTGGTGCAAAACTTAAATATATGGTGTCACTCAATCCAGAAACAACCCTGGAAAAGGTGTAATACCAGCTCCAAACTACACCAAGGAAGCACGATCTGCAGGATGTTTTATGAAATGGAGAGCAAAGACTCTCTCATGAGCAAATGTTGTAAAAAGAGAGGAAATGCTAAGCATTGTGTTTAAGGAGTGTTATTCCTCTGCAACAGCAAACCCTAAAACACCACTGCACAACCCTCAGGGACTCACCCTGGCTGGCCCTGTCTACAGCATAAATTTCCTTAAATGTTAGGAACAACGTCGTATTGTAAGGCCTGGGAACTCACTGACTGAGGAAACTGTAAACATTAAAATATGTTTTATTGATGAAGGGGTTTGATAATTCTTATATATTTGAATAATTACATGAATAAGCCTTAGAAGCAGTGAGGGACGTACTGAACTAACAGAATAGTGTCTGGTATCTGACAGCTTCAAATGGAAAAGTATGATATTAGTATTTTATTTTTGGTTCTTGATATAGCATGCTCAAGTGTGACGCCACATTACAGCAGGGTGCACAATATACATGGGCAATAAGGCGGTTTATATTGTGGGTATTAGAGTGCGTAACAGTGTGATAGTGTTTCACATTGTGAGGGAACATGTAGTACAGACTGGCTGCAGGCAATGAGCGCAGCTTATGTGGGGTCTCTGAGAAAGTTGAGTTTGTTGTCCCCCTTGGAAGAGGGATATGGATGGTGAAATAGAGATTCACCATTGAATATCTGTGTATTATTATAATAATATGTATAGCAGTAATCATCACATAAAAATAGCACACTTGGGTGGACCTAATTTTTCCTCAGACTGGTGGAAATGCCCGAGGATCGAGAATTACTTCAAATAATCCCTATGTGACTTGTGGGCTAGAAAATGGTCCAGTGGTATGTTTTTTTCATCATTACAGAAATGTGTCTGCTGGCAGAGGTAGGTCAATGTTGGACTATTTGGGCATCTTCAGCAGGGTGAACTTTCAGTCCTATTGCTTGAAACTGGCCTGGTGAATCTTGTGATTCTGGCAATTATTTGAGCAGGATCACAACTGATTTGTATATGGCTGGTTCATGTCTGAGGTGGCATGGTGGGCTTTTGGAATGCAACCCAGAGTAATTAACAGTTGAGATTAATTCAAGCATTCCACCCATCACTTTTTATTCACCTCGGTGTGATGCTTTAAGTGCAAGGGATATGCCCAGAGTTGGGTCCCGTATTCACTGTGCCTTAGGAATCAAGGTGCACCCAAGTGATGAGGCCCAAATAGATTTGAAAGTGGTCTGGGGTTGCCTATGTTCCTGTTCAAAGGAGACCTGTCATGGCAGATTGGGCTAGACTGTTCCTATTGGCAGGACTACTACTTATTTGCATGTGGTTGATTCCTATTTGAGGTGGCATGGCGAGCCAAAGAATGACTGCCTAGAATGAGGTCTTAACAGGGGCTGAAATTAACCCTGGAACTCCACCAGTCACTTTTCCATACGGCAACAGAAGCACTCTATTTTCAGTAATTCTTGATTAATAAATGATGGTTCCATTATACCAGGGCAATAAAGCATGCTGGAACGAGGCATGACCACTTGGTGAAGCCTTTGAGACTGACACAAATCTAGTACGCCCTTCTACCGCATCCACATTGCCTAAGAGGTAAAGGAAGCCCTTAGACCTGTGCTTGGATCAAGCTCTTCTAAACCGACAGGGAGATAAGAAAATATAATTTCTCTCACACTGTTATATACATGTGAACACTTCAATCCTAAACTGTAGAAAGAAAATTCCAGCAAAAGCACGTGTGATGGCTCTGGGGACTAAATTCAGGACTAATTAATAGGTGATCTAAAGTTCAATGAATTTAGACATCATTCAACAATATCATCGTCCTCAAATATCTGGAGGACAGCAAGATAAGTCCATAATATTGAGATATGTGGTGATAGGAAGGTCACACGTTCGAACTCTGGCACTGACGGCTTAGTCATCCATCCTTCCAAGTTGGGTAAAATGAGTACCATTACATTTGGTAATAGTAGCACTTTATGTTGCTTGGAAATGGCAGATATAGAGTATGATTTACTTCATGAAAAACAAGTTACAATTATGCTTAACACCCCCACCACCAGCTTCCACACCGCTGCCACCTAGACAATCCTACCAATTCCAGCATGTGAAGAACCTCAGTTTGTTCACATATGCTTGCGGTAGTAACAGCAGGGGGCAGTATTAACACCCAGCACACTCATTTTTCTGGCTCGACAATCACTGGTGGTCGCTAAGTCTTTCCATGGCTACAAAAAGACTGTGACTCACAGTTGTTTGATCAGCAGTTTACAAGTTCGTACTTTTGCATTCAGTGTGTATGTGTGCGCTGCAGGTGTGTCTCAAACAAGGGGTGACACAGCACCCACCATGGAAGGATGATTTACTCTAAATAAACTGAGTACTGTTACATTCAAGGAATAAATCTCTTGTGAACGCCTGCTTCTACTGAAGTGCATGACTTCCTAAATCGTTAGGCCTAGATTTGCAAATACTTTGAATTGGGTTCGCATTGCTTATTTAAAGCAAACCTGACGCAAAGTGTTGCTGTGGGATTTATAATCAACTACAAATTGCGATTTGTGTTGGATTTTAACCCAAAATAATGCAAAGCTTCACAACGAGTTACTTTGGGTCAAGCTGGCATTCCATGGGTGATGCATGAGCATTTTCATGCAACCACCGCTGGGATTTGATGCAACAGCCTATCTACAAAGAACTCTAGACAGGGATTTGCGCCAACATTCGGCACCTCCTCCAGGGACGCATAAGGAGGAGAAAGGTTTTCGTTTCTCCTTGTTTTCCCACTTTTCACGTGTGCTGCATTGTACCGCACACATTAAAAGGATTAAAAGTGGGAAAGGTCTTAAATCATAGTTTTTGTATTGGAAGGGACCCCTTGCAGCGCAAAACATATGCTTCCCACAATGCAGACCTATGCACTATGTACAAAGGTGTCTGCATTGGTGCCAGGCAGCCAAAAGTGTGCCAGTAAAGGGAGAGAGAAGAACAGCACCACATCTTAATAGATATGGCGCTGTTCTGCTTTCTCCGGTCCGCGCAAGGCAGGCAGTAGCTTTACTTGCTGCGCTGCGTCACTTCTCTGGAAATCTGGGCCTTGGCCTTGGTTCAAAGCAGGACGACAACCTCTTAGTCAATACAATCAGTTACGAATGCTGGATTGTCTGGTGTTTGGCTTCACAATACAGTAGCCTGTCCTTATTCATGGCTCCTCTACAACAAAAATCGCCAGGCTCTTCAACAAAATATTTGGTTTTGCAGGAATATTATTCCTAAACTTCCTTGACGATTGCACGCGAACACGGGTTTTTGGGACGCCGGCCATCATTATACTTTATTGAAATACAGATTACAGAACGAGTTGAAAGTTGGGGGACTTATTTTGAGAAACGCTTCGAATAACTCTATTGGAAGATTATGAAGACGTTGTAGAATAGTTTAGGAATAATATTCCTAACATTTTCTCAAAAGCCTTGATGAAGTAAAAGCGAGTACTGTTTGCATGACGAAACACGTGTTGGCTGGACTTATTGGAATTGAAGAACATATCAAATAAATAACAACTGTTTTGGTGAACACAGGGATATGGACAATGATTACGTCTATTTTGACATGAGTGTCTTGGACTGTGTTTATCTTGTATGAAATTGTATGGAGGAGTGGGGTGGGTCCTCCTTCCAGGTGCACCGTGTAATATGTTTTTGATTCCTTCTAAAATTTGGAGTGGGATATTTGTGAGCGCCACTCCTATCAACACACCCTGTCGAATTTTCAAATGCACTAGCTAAATACATTCAGTTCAGATAATCTTTTTAGCTCTGCTAGGAAAGCGCTTTGATGAACGTTTTACCTGAATATTTAGCTTGAAAAGATTTACAGGTTAATAAGGTGCCACAGTGATGGATCTGTCAATCCCTGTAAGAGAGATGAAGAGTGTGTTGTAATCAATGGACAAGCGGGACAACATGAATAAAGAGACAGAGAGTTCTTCCTGGGCCAGTATATAGGCCACAACTGGGAATAGCAGAATCTCTTACTAAACTAGAAGTTACCATTGACTATGAACTAAATGGTGATTGATATATTGGACACTGCTTAGAAATCTCACTGAGGAAGAAATGTGGACAACTGAGGGAGACAAAGAATCCGACTGGGCGCTATAGAGGCTATGATGCCAGCAGTACATCCAAGCAAGGTAGAGAGAGATGGACATGTATATGCAAAGATCAAAAGCAGTGACTTGGATAACAAACACAGAAGGAGGGGTAAAAGCAGTGCTTAATTTGTGCTTCTTGTTTATGGTGAGGAGCACTGGCACTTATTTTTGAGAGCCGGCACTTCTTTTTCTGCCTCAAGCATTTACTGCGAGCAAAAGACACATATGGGAAAGACGGAGGAAGAGAAAAACAAAAACGTGTCACAATGGGAGAAAGAAGAAAGCTGCAAGACTGAGCTGAAGGGGCAGGGAGTGGCTTTAAATGGATTGAAGAGGCCCGAGATGGCTTCAGGATTACGCTGCCTCAGTATTTCGTGTTCGCACATTTAACTGCAGAAGCCGTGTGCTTATGAGGACGGCTTTGGGCACTGGCACCTTTTTATTTACAAATTAAGCACCGGGCAAAAGAGGCTGTACTTGTTTGAAGGGGGCATCCAATGTAGAGGAAAAACTGGTATTGGTTCAGTCCTGCATGCCAACCATAACGAAGAATAGGCATTCTAGAACGTTGCTTTTTTTATGTTGTCTGCTTGGGTTTTGAGATGTACTGTGACATCACTCGCCAGATGGGCCCTTTAAAGCTAATTAAAAAATCTGAACCCTTGTGGAAAACTACAGAGTTCCTCAAACACACAGCTGCTCAGAAGTCTCGTTGCTAATGAACTAAACATATTAGCTGAAAGGTCAATTGTAAACTGGCAGCAGTAGAAACTTTTCCATGTTCGTTTTTCCTAATGTTTTTGAGCCAACAAGCAAGGACCTGGAACTTGTCTGACTGTGGCAACTACAAAGACCTCTGCTCAGAGGTTCAAATGGCCAGAGATGAGCTGATGTTCACTACGAGAGTCCCGGTGAGATGTGGGACACGTAGTCTACAAATGGGGGAAATGATTTTTTCACAAAAACAATGGTTATGATACTAACTCATGGATCTGTAGTTTATTCTGGGAAACTAATAAAGAAGACAGTGGGCGATTATATAAAAAATAGAAAGGAGAAAGAGAAAAAGGGTCACATTAGTAATCCATGCAATGAGTTTATTTGTGGAGCAATGTTATGGAAAGATAATAGATATAAGGAAACAAACACTGACCAACGTAAGTAGATTGAAGCACTTTGCATTGTGAGTCCACCACCAACAGGCAGGGTGCCTCGGTGTTTTTTGCTGCAAAAGAGAATCAAAGTTCAGAGAAAAGCGCCATTTTCATCAAACGAGGGTGACTGTTGCTGTTAAAGCGACAAAGCGAAGCCTCTGTTCTTTGGACTCTCCATGTTTACTCAGTCGTCTGGTTGTTGACTGATAACTTATCCAACTTCTCCGGATCCCAATCGCTCAGTGATTTTTTTTTCTCGTGCACAGGCAAGTTCTTGCTTTTGGTTTCAAATTGTGATATTATATTTTACCAGATCTATATCATGCTGTACTCCTCTCTGTTACCGGCGTATGTCATTGAGTTCTGCTCACCGCACTGAGGCCATGCACAACATATAAGTTCATCATCTGGAACCAGAAGAGATTTGGTCATGGACATCCCACTCTTCCTGATTGGTCGGGTGAACGAGCATTATGCCATGGCCACATTATATCTTTGGGCTGACACAGGCTTCTTTCCACTATGTATTCTTGCTTGCGTGGGCTTGAGAGCGTATGCATGAATAATGACAAACAAGGAGTTACAATTGTTCATTTCCCATTTAAGCGACTGTGTCAAAGGCACTAATGTCTCAGTCTGTAACTATGAAAACACACACTCAATCCCCTGCTTGAAATTGCCAAAACTACTAGGGCAGGCACCGATCACCTAGGAATTTTACCACTGAAGCTACAACTGATTGGGAGGAAACATAAGGAGAGGGCTATTCAAGATATGAACTAGTGCAATCATGTCTTGCACCAGACTAAATAAGATGTGATTAAGTGCACCCACTTCAACAATCCACCAAGGGTTTTAGCTGGTACAGCTTTAAAATGATGCGCTTAGAACTGTGTAAAGTCTTAACTCTAAAATATAAGTGTCACTCATTATTCAAATGTGTTATGGTACAACAGCTTAATTTACATTATAGGACATCAGTATTCGTCTACTTATTGAGTCTTATGTAAAGCAGAGAAGCCTATTTCGGTACAAACAAAAACAAAATATGATTGTTTTCCACCTACAACGTATATACGAGACTAAAAGTTTAATGGTGGTATATAAAATGGTCCCCCATGTATTAAAATGCAGTCACTAATAGGAGGCAGAATGATACACCAAACAGCACGAGGTGGGAGATTAATACTCCTCCCTGCAAAGCCAAAGCCCACTTTTATATAATTGGTAACCATAGGTCTTAGACACACGTGCTCTCCAGCCACACCTAAACACCTCTAGGTTGGAAACATGATTCAGAGCTATCAAATTACACTCAAGTTAAATCAGAGGCCCACGGTTATTTATTATGTTTTAGGGAGTCCTTCTCTGTTTCCTTCTGATACAGGAGTTCCTGCCCAAATAAGTATTACAAGTAATGTGGAAATTTGGCATGTGATATTAACGCACTCAGGATTCTTGAAGATACATTTCTCCATGGAAAATCTTGTGGAATATGCAGGTGAATTCCCCTGCAGGATAATACAAGGGAAAGAAGAATTCAGCACTGGGCAGCCAGTCAATACGTGGGAAATGGCTTCTTAAGACTTCCAAGGCCGAACTGAACATCACCTCAGGATGAGACGCTGAGCACCCACTGCTAGCAGAAGGGTAGGATGGGCCAATCAGTCACCCTATATAATCTCGGTTGAAAATCCCCAAAATGCTGACTTGGATCTGGTGGAATGTCGTCTTTGGTACCACTAATTTAATTTATACAACGCTAACAATGCCAAATCGAATCAGCTTCAGGTAACTCACATACTAAGTAATAAAGCTAAAGCAATCACAGAAAATAGAACAGAACGTTATACACACAAAATCATAAAACTACAGTAAAACATACAGGAAGATAAACCAAAAAATGAACTAACACCAAATAACATTAACTATCCAGTGCACAGTTATAAACAATGTTCTCCGACATGAAAAACAAGGGATGTTCTCTATATGGAACAGCAATTGAAGTTTGGGGACGATATCCTTCAAGCAATGTTTTTCAAATGTTTTTGAAGTAGCATTTGCTGATTTTGGATCACAGTATGTATTTATGAGCCCTGAATGAAGGCGGTGCTCATTCATGCAAGAGGTGGCCTTTCAGCTGCAACAAAGATTTCGAAGGCAAGCAGGGCTAGATTCGTCCATCCACTAAATAGTAAGATACAATCACGCTTTCAGAATATCCACAATCAAAATGTATGAGCAATATTTACATGCTATGATTTTCAGAGAGTGCATCGTTTGTCAGTCCTCTACTACATGATTCCTGCGGCCCTTTGTTTATATAAGTCTGTGTTATGTGCAACTCATTAATAATTAATTCTGTATCACATTTCTGAATCAATCATAATTCTCCATTTAATGCAATGTATCCCTATTTTTGGACCACTATCCATACAAAAACTGCTACTGATTGCAAAAAAATGCAATTTTACAGATTTGCAATGATCTGTTGCAATAATATTACTACTATGAGTGTATGGAGCAGCCTGCGTGATAATAAAAACTCTGAATGGGTATTAATTTTGATCACTGTAAACACGATAATTAAGAAACCCAAATATTTTGATGCATCTGTAGTACCCCTTTCTTACACATCATAAATAGTTGCAGCATGTCCTCTGCTCCCCTGTTGGAGGACTGCCTGCTATATCTAGACATCCTCGCCTCCCAGGGGACGATGCCTCTGCTATGAAGGGAGCCACCACAGATGGGGCTCCCTTCAGAACAGTGTCTAAATGTTTAAAGTTCTCACTCAGCAAACTTTTTTGTTTGCAAAAAAACAACCTCCCAAAGTGGGTTTTTTCTTGGGACAAAAAACAAACGAATGACCCCTAATGTACAGGGAGTCTCTCCCTATATACTGAGATTAATATTGTTTTCCCTGCCCGTGTCGACCAGAGATTGAATTGAGAACACAGGTTGGCAAAGTGAGCGATGCTGACACCCCTCAACATGGCAGGATGAACGTCGCTGGGACATGATGTGACATTGGCAAATGGGGTGCCAAATGAAAGGTATACACTGGAGGTGGCAGAGGTGATTCCTGTGCAAATCTAAGGCTTCCACCGACCATAACCTGAGCGGGGGAACCATGATTTGGAAGGGTCGAAGCTCTGCTGGTTTACGGCTGTCGTCCCACTCTATCAAATTCTACATTATGTCCCAGGTCCGGGCTGTCGGTCTGCCAGGCCAGCAGAGGGCGGTATGCCGCTGCACTGCTGGATGACGTATTACCACACTCTGAGACTCCAGCAGGCAGAGATTTCTCACTTCAGCTAGCAGCAGAGCTGTTGCTCCATTGAAGGCACTGAAACTTTGCTGCTTGAGTACATGTTTAATAGGTCTGCTCAGCAAATGTTGTTGTTCTTTAAAGATAAACTCTTAAAGAGGGACTTTGTCGTTGAAAACCAAACAATATGGGCCTGATTCTAACTTTGGAGGACGGTGTTAAACCGTCCCAAAAGTGGCGGATATACCACCTACCGTATTACGAGTTCCATAGGATATAATGGACTCGTAATACGGTAGGTGGTATATCCGCCACTTTTGGGACGGTTTAACACCGTCCTCCAAAGTTAGAATCAGGCCCTATATGTCTCTGACATTCTGAGAGTCCTCTCCCACCATGTTGGGGAGGGGTTATTTCTTTGGCTTGTTTGTTTGGCTGCCACAGTGTATCAAAAAGTCCTCCCTAAATAGGGCAGATTGTACTTTGACCAGTGGCCTAATAACTAACATGCCATCGGCCAAAGGTTTCTGCCAAGCAGAGTCAACAACATGGTGAGTCCCCGGAATCTAAAAAGCGCAAGGGAACCGTGAGTTTGTTTATGGAATATCTGCCACATTTCTGACAGAATAGTCTATTCAGAAAACTCTAAACGAGGGCCTAAGTTTGGAAATAATCAAAATGCTTATGCACGCTTTATAATGCATTCTGAATAAATATGTTGTATAAGTGTGTGTGACCTGTATTTACATGTGCAAACTACAGGCACACACACACACACATATATATATATATATATATATATACACAAACACACAACAGCTGGTCGCTAAGTCCCAGCCACTTGAACGCGGCGAATTTGCGGCAGGGTAGCGAACCCTTAACACATCCAACAATCAAACGTCACCTGAATTCGAAAATAAAACACCAAGTAGACAGTCCGCGGCACAAATCCACACAGCAAAATGTATTTCAATAACTGCAGCATTTTCAACCCTACGTGTTTCGGAGCCCTCCCTCCTTGATTACGGGTTCGGGTAGTCGTGATCAAGGAGCGAGGGCTTCGAAACGCGTAGGGTTGATAATGCTGCTGTTATTGAAATAAAGTTTGCTGTGTGGATTTGAGCCGCGATCCGTCGTCTACTTGGCGTTTTATTTTCGCATCGAGGTGACGTTTGATTGTTTTATGTATATATATATATACATATATATATATATATGTATATATATATACACATGTACATAATATATAACACACATGTATACGTAGATGTATATATATACATATAAAAAAATACACAAACATATATCCATTAAACTATCAAACTTTCACAACGCTGCATTCCAGGAGAGGTATATTGTGGTACACTTTATTCAAAAAGTACAACTGTCGCCATATACACCACCACCGACGTGTTTCCACCAACAGGTCTTGCTCAGGGTCAGTGACTGGGGAAGAAGTAAGACCAGTTGGTTGGAACGCGTCGGTGGTGGTGTATATGGCACCAATGGTACTTTCTGAATAAAGTGTATCACAAAACTCTCCTGGAGTGCGGCGTTGTAAAAGTTTGATGGTTTACTGTTGTTCAGGGTTGGTCCACCCCTGACGCTGGCACCAGCTGTGGGAAGTGCGCACTACGACTGGACCAAGTTGGTGGAGAAATATTATATATTCATATGTATGTAATATATATATATATATATACATATTCCATTTACATTACTGCAAAAATGCATTACACCATTTAATAATCTATTTTGAATTTAAAAATGTTATGTTTGTTTTCTAATAATTAAATAATAAATATGTAATATTTTTATGTATGTTTTAATATTAATTTATATGTATTAATATTTTGATTATTTTAAATAATTTTATTTAACATTACTTCCTATAGAGTTTTATTTTAAGCCCCTACCTCCATTATTTTCTATGTGAGAGTGTTGGCGTTCCAGTGGTTGGCCATGTGTAGTGCCGAACTTACTACAAACGTACTGAAAAGTAGTAAACGTACTCAAAAGTGTGAAATTACTCAAAAGTGTAAGCCTCTTCAAAAGTGTAGTTTGTGAAATAGGTCCTGTGTGTACATACTGTTTGTACTACATACCACATGCATTAAGAGGGTTAGGAAAAATAGCTGTGATTCCCAAATGTATGTAAACAACATTGACTGAACAATAAAAATGATGACATAGGTAATTTCCACATATGCTACAGGGGAATCTATATGAATACCCAAACAGGAGTAAGCTCCACACATGTACAGGTATAGACTACATATTCTGTATTTTGCATGTGTAAATGCCTAGCTTTCTGACTCTGGCTTTAAGTTTCCAGATCTTGCTTAATTTAAGGTGCTGTGCACAAAAGAGGCAGTTTTAGAACCAGTGATACAGAACAAGGTCATGCCACGGCTGCAGGCGCACTGGTGTGACAAATGGCTAGATATCCTGCCTGAAACAGAGATGTGTTAAGGCATGGACAAAGTGGGCAGTTGCCCAGGGCCCTAAACTTCCAAGGGGCCCACTGGGAAAGTGAACTGTCTCTCTATTTGACCTCTGTCTCCTCTTTTTTCTATCTAAACCTCTCACCCCACCTCTGTTTCTCACGTTGACTCTTTACCCACTGCCCACGCAAGACCTATTTAAACCGTTTTTGTGACCTTGTTAAAGTTTAACATATAATTCAGCATTACTTGTCTTCGTGCAGGCCCGAATTAGGAGGAAATTGGGTATTACAAAATATCAAACTTATTCCATACAGGGGCAGTAAAATATGTCTTGCCTGGTGCCCCCAAAATCCTTAAAATAACATTAACCTCAGATAACAAAATAAAACTACGCAGGGAAGCAGAGACTGCCCTTCAAGCACAATTTCAAACAGAGGCAGGTGGGAAATGACATGGGAAGTAAAACAGTGCATGCCTCCTTCACTAAGAAACATGCGCCTGTATGTTTAGTTACAAGCACAAAAACTGTGGAAAAAAACACCTTGACAATGTACTGGAGGTGATTTTACACTCATGAAAAGATTTACTCACATGAATATATCTGTATGAGTAGATCTATTCCCAAGGGCTGGTGGTGGGAGTTCCAGCATCAAAAGCCTGTGCACAGCATTTACACTTGAAGATTTATGCCTGTCGAGGGCATGAATAAATCATTTCCCAAGGTGAGAAAAGGAAGAACCCCAAAATTAGATATGGGTACATGAGAATAAAGAAAATCCATAAAGAACACTTTTTTCACTTCGAGAAAACGAAAATAAATCACCACGTTCACCTGCACACCTGTGAGACTTTACACTATATACACTTACGCATGCAAACATCATTCTGGATGTGAGTAAAGTGGAAATCCCACATTTGGTGGTGATGTACTCCTGGAAATCTCTGTGGATTCCTAGAACTGGTAAATATGCAGTCATGCGAAAATTCCAGGAGCAGATTTACAAATTCTGCTTGGACGATCCAGTAAGAAGTGAGGAAGATATTACACAGTGTTCTAGCGCCAGAAAGCCATAATCCGGCAACAGTTAAAGCTTCATAAAACATTATAACATAACATTACTTTGGAAACTAAGTAACTGGGGAAGAAGCCAAGCGATCTGATCTTAGTGTCTATGTTTATAGACTGACAACATGTTTTTAAGCAATTGTCAAATGAACTTCTGTGAACGTGGAAGAAGCTATTTTTATTTTTAGGGACTAAAAATAATAAAAATGTGTTAGAAATGGAATGTGGTTATTGACAAGCAATCACCTTACCACAATTACTCTCGTTGCAAGCTCTTTAAAGTATTGCTGTCAGTCCTGCTGGCGAAGGACTCCAAGAGGACTGCCAAAAGGGCCCTTAATGTCTGATTTAAAAAGCGTGTAATCAGAATATGTAACACAAGAGAGAAAGATCCCGGCTTGAAATAAACCCATGTTTGCACCCCTTACGTAAGCCACGCATAACAATACACTCCCTTTCTCCTGCGAGCAGTGGTACAGTGCCAGGACGCACAGGATCAATACTGCTTCCTAATGCACTGTCATTTTTCTAGCTGTTTGAGTTACACACACGCGCAAATGTTTACATTTTTGGGAAGGCGAGTGAGGCCCCTGGGTGTAGAGGCACAAGGTGCCAGATGTGCGTTATCTTAACTTATAATACCTTTGCTTAAGCTCGTCGCCTGCTGCTGTCACTGCCCCTTATCACGCGATATTTGTGAAGGACCCGATGACAGGTCAGCTCTTCATTTGTAAAATAAATAAATAAGGGGCCTGAAGTTTTCCTTGGCCCCACTTGCGAAAGTGAGGATTGCCGAACCCCAAGGCTGACTTGTTTTGATTTATTCTCACCCATCTTTCTCCATCCTACAGTTCCTGTTGCTTAGTCTCATCCTTTTGGGCTTTTTTCCATCCTTCTCTCCCAATATTTCTGAATTTTCACCTTTCTATTCTTCCTCCTTTCTCTCTTTTTTGCCTTTCTCCCTCTTGCTCCGGGTCACAATCTGCCCATACGATATTGTGCCCGGTCCCGATAAACGAGTGCTAGTGCCCACCACATGCAAGCACCGGCACAAATTAAGCACTGTGAAAGTATGTGCTGCCTGGAATTGCGGTCAATAGGGGTTGAGTCCCATTAGAGTGATCTCGGGCCTGTGCATTTAGTTGTGCCACTCGACCCTGAGGGCACGTAACTCCTAGGGCTGGTGTTTGTATCTCCCGCCTTCACGTGGTCTATACACGTTCACGAGCTCTTCCTGTGCCCTGGCTGCCAATGTCCACGTAGGACACCTCCCCCTTCTGCTCTTGTCACTTACAATCCATGTGATAACGCTGAAACAGGGCGTGTGCTTTGTGTAACCCTTAGACTGCGGAGGGTGTGTCGATCTGTGGGCCATGCCTGTCTATTAACGGAAGGAAGGCTCACTGCCCTGGCGCTCTTTCCACGTGCAGAAGGTACGTGTGGACCTCTCTGCAGGTATTCGTGAGCAGAAGCATCTTAGGTATTCGATACCAATTTACCAAAGTTTCAAAGTGTCCATCTCAGATGGTGCACGTTTGAGATAATGCAATTATTATTCATACATTAAACTTTAAACCAAATTGTCATGGGCATTCAAATAAGGGGGGAGGGGGCGGTTGGGTTATTATTAGCCATCTGTACTCATGTTATCAACATCAGAAGGATGAAAGGCTGGGTCACCTCTGCCGTGATATGAACTTGCAGCGTTTAGCCCACTGAGCTGTCCATGATCTTAAGCATGTTGATAAATATCCAGGACTTTGGTTTATACTGAATATAACAACATTTAAGTTGGTTTTAGAAGACTGTTAAGGCATTCCAGAGGGGCAAGCCCAGTGCAGAGAACACCCACGAACTGTATACTACACACATCTAAAAAATACATGCCGACTTCTTGAAAAATGTACACCTGGAACAAGCAGCTCGAGGGTGTCGCCTGGGTGCTGAAATCATGACTTGTAAGGTTCTTACACTCGCTTCAACAATTGATCAGGGCTGTGAAACCATTCATAAATCAGGTCATCTCCATCTGTATCAATTCGATTATTTGCAAAGTTTGGAAGGAGTTAGAAACAGGCTGATCACTGACATTAATCTATACATTATGAAAGTAATCCATTCTGTTCAGCCCTCAAGCGCCTCGAGTTCTCAGCAGCTTAAAGTCACATAGACCCAAAAATGCAAACAGTGTAATTTATGAATAATTAAAGACTGGATAGATAAAATGAAGGTTCTCCCGGCTCACGGTAATCTTTCAAATCGCTATGTTTACTCGTGTACGTCTCAGGCACCCTTTTGGAAACTTCTAACCGCTACAATTCGGTCTGGTCCTATTATCGCTTACGTTCTTCCTTAAAAACCTATTATTGATAGCCTTTCAGGACAGTCCAAAACCTCATAATTATGTTCCTTACCTTTTTTTTCAATTGATAAGTCTCACTGACTGCTTTAGTCACATAAATAAAATCAAGTCAATAAACACAAAGGGGTCAGGAGGTCACTGTGACATCCTGCAGAGTAGCTCGTGCACTTCCTCTCGTCAGTGCCCACCTCACAGTGTCTGCAGCTGTGATAACCTGGGAGAGGGGGTTATAGTTTTAATGCCGAAGACTAAAGATGAAACCTAAACTAACCTACTTTATCTGAACTACTTATAAGCAGAGCCACTGTAACTATATGATTCTGCACCTGCTTAATTTTCCCCATAATTATGCTTGCCACATAATCCACCATTTGCAACATAATTTGCAGATATCAATATTTTTCCTAACTCAATCAGATAAAAAGTTACTAACAAAAATCACCACACTGCTGCAGTGCAGTGGCTTACCCATCACAGGGTTGAGTGATCACTTAGTTGTGAATTGCTGTATTCGGGGTTGCACTGGTACTAATATGGTGAAACTTTGGCCAGACAGTAATAATGTGTGTTACAATGCTAAAGTAGCAAAATATTGCAGTCATAGAATGTGTTGCGTTATGCTACAAAATCTGTGCTCTCTTGCTGCATAAATTGGTGAACTCTGCCTCATGATTTGCTCCTCGACTGTCACATAAGGCCAGTGGTCCTAATTATATGTAACTGGGGGTACACTGGAACTGTTGCAGCCTGTGTCACTGGCCATCCAGCGTGCAGGCCAACGTCTTCACACATAAACTGGGCTCTAATACTGTGCTTGGAAAACAGGGGTTAAAGAAAACCGATGCGCCCTGCTCTTGGTTCTGTGTTACACCTCTTTACCACCACCCTACGCTTCCCACCCCTGTATCTCAGTCTTGCTTGTTCGTTTCACCCCCTTTCCCACACTGTTTATCTAGCTTTCCTCCTCCTTGTGTCTCTCTTCTCTACACTGGTATCTCTTGCTCCATGTCGAAATCTGACGGTTAAACATAGGACAGCCCATGTGCATCCCCTGCAAGCACAGGCACAAATTAAGCACTGCTTTTAAGCCTTTACCCCTCAGTAGCCCTTTCTACTCTCGACTAAAGTAAGACTCACTCCTGCCAGAGATTTATTACAAAGATTTACACTCGCAAACAAATATTTATAAAATTGGCTCAATGTGAGGGTCCTCACTGACCCTCACAGGCCATACTGAGGGCCCTGCAGGAGTTACAGACAGCCTGCACCACTGAGGCTGCCAAGGGGTAGTTCTGGAGACCCCTAGGAGGATGCAATATGTTGAAGGAGAGAATTAGTGAAAACGGACGAAAGTGGGACCTGTTTGGATGTTCTCGTCACACAGGTGCACAGTAACCATGTTTTCTCGAGTCGCTGAAGTTGAAATATCGCGACACTCATGCATCAAAAATGGCAGCTGGGGCCGGCGTGCATATACACCAACCACTTTGTGGTGGGCTCCGGGCAAGAGATGTGCACAAAGAAATGTGGCACGAGGCAGGATGGAAACAGAGCAGTATTCGCGCATGTAAATAATTAATGGCGGCTCAGCCATTTCACCGAGAGAAAAAAAAGTCCTGCTCCATTGATTTTAGTGGGCACTTGAGTTGCCTGTGGTTCACAAGTCAAGTTTTCTCCTTTCACAGATGAGCGGTTTTCCATTGAAATCAATGGGCCCACACCACTTCTCCACCTGATTTCAATGGGGTCATTTTAGCGTGGAAAACCACACTCCATCTTCTGGCTAAACTCCCCATGCGAGCTGAGTAGTAAAACAAACACTCCTTGAGAGGCCCGTTGCTTCAGGGGAGCAGTGGGGAAGCTACTATGTAGAAATGTGCACCGATTGTGCTTTTCACATAACTTTCTAATGGGAAGTCATTTGATTCACTCAAGAAACCTTTGAAAAGTTCCTTATGGTTTGGACGGGTAGTAATTTGTACAGGTTTTGCAAAGTGGTGGTGCCAGGCAGGTCTCTTAGAAAAGACAACGAAAGAAATGTACAGAGGGGCAGTCCACTTTCATCTGACCAGCTTGGAGACACCAGAATGTCTTTGATCTTCGGTTTTTCTATCCTTGGACTCTGCGTTTCCTATGATATACTCTGGTCACACAAACCAAAGATATACAAGGCAAGACTATTTGGTCCTGGGAGTACTGAAAAAAGAGCAGTGGCTTTTGATAAGGGATCCCCAGGTCCCTGCATCCCTGCGCTTGTTGAGTGTGCACTAGTGGTAAAAGGCCCTGACGCCCTGGGCATACCACCTGATGGTTTAGATACCCACCCGGGGAGATGTACACTTAGGTGTTGCAGGTTTTGTGATTTTTTTGTGGGTTTATGTAGTGCGGACTTGGCCGGAGGTATCAGAGTGCCTTACAATAGAGCAGAAACAGATCAATAACACGTGAATAAAAAGATAAACCCTTGGAGAAGTGAAAGCAAGGAAACTACTCCCAGGTGATGGTGCACTTTACACATGCTCAAAACATAGCAATAAAAAGCAGGTGATATAAGTCAATGGGATGGACACTGTACAGCGTGACGCTCAGCAATAGTTTGTGCCTGGTAAGCTTGAGGTGTTGGTGGTCATGGTGGCGGCGGCATTCGTTTTTTGGCCAATGCCACATCCAGGTGGCATGGGCAGATGGGGGAGCTTGGATGGATAAAACACCTGTGTATCTGGCTCAGAGGGACAAAATATTTTGGGGATTCCTCTTCCGGCGGATCCGGAAGTAGTGCAAGGTGGGCAGGGGCTAACAAAAAGTATAGGCGGTTTACAACTTCAGAGCAGTAACATCTGCCCTCGGCTCCTGCCACACGTGCCCAAAGTCACTGCCCACCAGATGCTACCTTAGTGCTGCGCTCAGTAGCTTTATTCCTTTTTCGCTCCCATCTGTTCCTTGTTTTAGGTGTTAGGAAGTGTTGTTTTTTTCTTTGGTTCTAGTTAGATAAAACTTGCTTTGTCATGCTTCTTTTTGGAGGTTTGTTTTGTCATGCAGGTATGAATCACTGTGCAATTGCAATTTTAGTTGTGTTAAGAGTTGTATGAGGGTGGGCTCATGGTTGCCATGGTCCTGGTTTCTTCAAAACTTTAAACCTGGTAACACCCAAGATTCCTTGGATTGTGGTGATGGTTAATGTCCTCCACAAGGTATGTCACCTCCAGCCTACAGGGTGGAGGAGATGGATCTGTGCCAATGGTTCAAGTATGTCCGGCAGCCTGGGTACATTGTCCACAAGAGAGTGCCAGGGAGGATCTTCTGGAATACCCTGTGAGATTGTGTTTGGTTTAAGGTCTCAATCAGTTGCCCACACGTGTGCGTGCACACACACACACACAAAGCCTTCACAAAGCATTAGCAATCATCTATTTCCCAGTGAGCAATCCCGACCCTATTCTAACTGCAATTCTACAACACATTAAATTAACATCACATACATTGTTAGCTCACACTCAGTTCTTACCATATATGACCCACACAATGAAATAACGTGCTCGTTTCACTACAAAACATAAACTTAAACTACTTCCTTTACGGGCTAAAAACACCGAAGCTAAGTTAGACAAATTATTCCTCAGCAAAATATGTGCATATGTATTTACTTCTAGGTGCCGACATGCACACAGGTATCAGTGGGCTGTAGAGCAGGCTTACCTGAAAACTGCAGGTGGGTGAATGCAAGTTTTAGGTGCACTGTTACATTACTCACATGCAATTTCAATTTCAAGAAGTAAGGCAAAGCTTAAGACACTATACAGTCATTACATATCATTATTCTGATTCATTTACATCTACATACATACAGCCACACTCGGATTTTAGTACAAGAAAGGTGTAGCGCTATTGTGAAGGGTCGTAAATTTCAACTCCAATATAAAGGGCTGGGCACGAGCAATTGTGTGCACCTTAAATTGACCAAGAATGAGAATTGTATACTAATATCTTTCTATTTCCACCATTACACGGGAGAAAATTAGATGTTAGTCAAATCATCACCCTATAACTAGCAAATGTTATATAAACCATGGCTACTCCAGTGGTAGGAAGAACACCACAGCAAGAGCTGGCCTCTGGTTGAGGAGATCCACAATGGCAGAGCAGGATTAATCAGGAGATAACCACAGGCATTATACCCTTGACGAATGTGTGACTACAGGGGAGTGCCACCCTCTCCCGGCTGCAGTGAGATCAACCTATAGTAAGGGTAATCCATCTTCCCAGGAAACATGTATGGGAGCCTCAGGCCTCTACCACATTGCATGCGAATCATTTGCAATTAGGGCAGAGATTGCATGAGCCCTGAAAAAGACGGATGACCCTGATGGGAAATTTGACACGGCCAAAACATGTAAGCAAAGTAGTTTAAGGATGTATGAAACATTGTTTTTTAGAAAACATCCACTTTTTTCTTATTAATTATGCCCATGGTACCTGAAAAATATAAGGCATATTATTTAGGCATATCCTGAAACATTTTTAGAATCTGGATCCCTACTTATATCCAGTAAACAATGATCTTGAACTCCCAGAAATTATCGAGCTCATCTAAGAGGTATCTACCCCCCCACCCCCGCCCATTTTGGGGCAAGACATAAATAATAAAGCATGCCACAAAGTCAAGTATGTGAGGGTCTTGTCCCAGCATCTTCAGATGCATATGATACTTCTGAATGACAAGGAGTGTGAGTCTAGGCATTTACCCAAGCACCCGGAACCTAAGGATTCTGATGGGGAAGAACATAAACCACTGCAAGAAGAAGGGGCTATGCCAAGAGGTGGGCAGCCTGTGACTGAGGAGCATGATCACATTTTTGATCTCTGTCACCCAGCAGAGGCCCAACATGGGACAATGTAATGCTGCGCTTTGGGAAGACATTGGATGGTTTTAGCACTTGGCTGCACAGAGAGGCAAGTTCCTAAGTAATCTCATCCTGGTCATCCAGCCCTAGGACATCACTGGGACAGAGAAAACGTGTGATGCAGAATTGGATACTTCAAGTGTTTAAGATTTACTTCTTAAAAACGTTTCAAATTGTAGCATCTGCTGTCTGAAAGCTCCTTCCCGGGACCTTTGAAATGGCTTACCAACTAGGACGGAGATGAGTTATGTGGAAAACTTCTGTGGTGCTCCTGATGATTACTTTAGCGGGGACAGGATTCTCTATAACATTGTTGTGGTTAGTAGTGGGGGGAAATTGTGGTGCTGGCCCTTCTCTGGTGTTGGGTGCTGCATTGAGGCACTGGGTGATATGGGCTTTTCTCCCTTCACTCTTCTTGGTGATATTTAGTGTGCCACGTCGGTCAGGGTGGAAAAATTGGTGGTTTTTTTAGGGTTTGGTTGGAATTATGCATGGTGTGGAATCTGAGGGATTGTAGGTTGGAACATGGGAACAAGTAGTGTGGTTTCTTCTTGGGGGTTTTGGTTTGGGGTATGAATTATCGAGATTTGGGTTCTTCTATGGAGTTGTATGTTGTAATGGTGATCCAGGATGACATGGGATCTTCTCATGAGCTGCTTACGTTTGGGTGGTGCTACTGGGTGATCTGACAATCTCAGAGGTTGTGATCTGTGGTCAGGATAGCAGGGCAGTGTGGCTTCTCATAACAGCTAATGAGCTGGTGTGGGGGTATCAGGAGGTGTGGTAAATTGTAGGCATTTGTTGGTTAGGTTGAGGATACTCAGAGGTAATAATCATTTTCTCGAGCTGTGGGAGAGAGGCCGTGTTCTACACAATGTGTATTCTTCTCAGAGGCAGCGGTGAGGAAATAGGTGGTGTGGGTTCTTCTCAGCGGCTGGGGTGAGGAAATGGGTAGCATGAGTTCTTCTCAGGTGTTGTGGGTTGGTGTGGGGTACCCAGTGGTGTTGGTTCTTCTCAGGGGGTGGCGGATGGGTAGGGCTAAGGTTGGTATGGATTATTCTCAAAGGTTACAGGGTGTGGTGGGCATAGGGTTAGTATAGTGGCGTGGCTTCTTCTCAGAAATTGTGAGCTGGGGTGCGGGTAGATGGTAGAGCTTCTTCTCAGAGATTGTGGGTGGTGGTGAGGGTACTACTAGGCAGTGTGACTTCTTCTCAGAGTCCACTCCTGCTTCTCCCTCATCAAACAGACTATCTCTTCCACATTTGAACAAGAAAGGATGCGAGAACGTTTCTTAACAAAATTGACAGTGGTGTTGAGAATTGCGTTTGGACTAATCTCCAAATTAACCGAAAAGTAAAGTAGGAAACAAAATCCTTCGCGCATGTTCGTGTACATTTCTTTTGTATAGCGGGCATTTCTCGGGGAAAGATTGTGCGTGGAGGGGAGAGCTAACATTATAACAATTGGCTGCTGTTCTGAAATGCGACAGGAATGGGGGAGAAGCACGCGTTCACGGAAAAGCAAACATACCGTAGTAATACTTAATACCATATGAAGCTATCTTACATCTGTGAGTAAAAAAAACAAACATGCTAGAGCCATTGTCCGTCCTCTTCAATGCTCAGCTGTAGTGTAGACGTCCACAGCAGAAGAGCCCTCCAGTGACAGCACGGCCATAAGCTGACAGCGCCCCAGAGATATTTAAGCCCCCACCCCCATGCACAACGATGGGAGCTGGGTCGTGTATTTAAAGGTGCACATCTGCTTTCCTATAGCTTCCGGCCCTCGTCGCACCGAGGCTGACACTCGGGGATTGTATGAAAGCTTTGATCTTTGGGATGCCGCGTGGCAGGGCCAGCTGGGGCCGCCTGTCACTCACACCGCGGGGCAGCTCTTCTGACGCCCGCGCCGCGCGGGGCCTCACACGGTGCAGCGGGCTGAGGCCGGGGAAGCTCGGGTGCGCTGTCCGCGGTGCTGAACTGCAGCAGCAGCGGCTGAAACCAAGCGAGGCCCGAGCAGCCTTCACCGAGCCCCGGGCGGCGGGGTCCAGACATGCAGCTCGCCCTTATCGCGATGCCAAGGACTTCATTTCACAAACCCACGCAGACTGTCCCCCCACCCCTATAAGAGAAAGGCCCTCTCTGTTTAAAAATACAATTACATTTTTACATTTGGTTCCTTTATGCCTCTTTTTTGCCGTAAAATCTCCTTATGTGTTGCCAAATGTTACATCTGTGCATATCTACAAAATTACTAAACATAACTAGTGTTTATAGAAATACAAATATACATTTTAATGTATTCAAAGAGAACATACTTATAAAGCAACCAAATATTAACGTTAGGGCGCAGTATATTAAGGGACTAACGTTCTTTTGTCACCCGCTAAACAGAATAGACGGTGACGATATTCACTTGAATGACTTTAATTCTTGGGGAAATTAGTTTTCATCCATAAGCAACGCTCGTACACAGAGTCCTATGAACTGCCGCGTTAGCAGTGACCGGGTTTCTATTTTAAATCATGCAGTGGTTACTGCAGAAAGCTGGAGTCTGCACAGAGGATGGATGGGGCGAAAGACAAAGGGTGTCATGTTCTGGCTCGGGCTTAATGGACAGCAGAGCACAGTGTATACCAACCGTATGCACCAGGGGGCGCTACGGTGCTTGTTTGGAGACCAACAGACACGATAAAGCGTCAGGGCCTTGGCAAAAGCAAGAGCTCAAAGAAGGGGGAGGGGCGCCCCTCTAATTCCACCCTCCCTCGACCAATATGAAAACACACCGGAGGAAATGGTTAATAAATAGGACAGCATCTTGCCACGTGCCACGGTTTAGCTATAATGTCGGGAATGCCACGCTGACCCTGCAACGGCGTCCCGCATAGGAAGCAAACTCCCATTTGCCATATACTCCTTGCTAGCATGATTCAGCAGAGGTTGGGCAGTGGCCACCCTCGGTACCAGGGCAGGGTGCAAGCCCCCTGCCTAGGCACGTCCTGTCCTCGCCATGAGCCACCCGTGTTTGTACAGTGTGGTCAGCCGGTGGCCTTTGTTTCTGAAAGGAGGGAGGGGCTCTTTTGGAGAAGAGTGGGCAGTGGTGGGGGATTGGGAGGGGACGAGGGTGGGGAGATTGGGAGGGGGCGGGGTAGCTGTAGAAATGACGCTAGTTTCTCTTCTAACAGCACCGAGACGGTTCTTGGTAAACACCGCACCTGCTGTGCAAGTAACATGCGCCAATAAACTAATAATAATCGCCCAACAGGTCA
Source organism: Pleurodeles waltl (assembly GCF_031143425.1). Taxonomy (NCBI): domain Eukaryota; kingdom Metazoa; phylum Chordata; class Amphibia; order Caudata; family Salamandridae; genus Pleurodeles; species Pleurodeles waltl. The sequence goes on along the minus strand of NC_090436.1, from coordinate 175,664,927 downwards.
ACACCCCCCGAGACGGGGGGGGGGTGGGGGGGGGGGAGAAACACCCTCAGAGCCGCCCTCTGAGCTCGTGCCACTGGCTTAACAATAGGCCTCGGGTGCAGGGAAGGGCGAGCTCCAGGGGACCCTCTCGGCACAGTGGACTGTGCACGGGCGGCTGGCCCCTGGCCTGAGACCTCCTGACTGGGTGGGGGGTTCTCCATGTAATTTACAGAGGGTCCCCTCAAGTTTCTTTACGCTACTCATCCACATATACAGACACAGTGAGGGCTCCTCTCAGTACATGATATAAACATGTCTACACAGTCCCTCACCTTCCCACACACTCGAGGGCGGGTGGGGGGGCTCCCAGCAGAACCCCAAAACACGCCCACAGCCACCCCTCCCCGAACACACCACTCCCCTCGCGCGCAGAGGGTTCTCACCAGCAGGCCACACAAACGCGCTATAAAGGTATAACAGCGCCACCTCAATTAAAGAAAAATAAGGGGGCTCACTGTGCAGGGGTGCGAACCCCAGTACAGGCCCCGCCCCCGACAAATAATTCGCTAAAAGGCGCCACCATTAGAGCATTGGCCTCGTGTGCAATTAACCTGAACCGCTGCTGAACTCTGCCCTTTGAACCCGGTGAATAGATAAACACATTAGCCAGGTAATGATCATTAATACAGCTCCCTTGAACGGCAGCCTGGGCAGCAGCTCGAATCAAACATTGCACTGGCAACAGTGGGGGAGGGGCTCTGGAGACAAGGGAGGGGCTGATCCTGGCCCTGTTCAAAGCCTTTAGGATTTTAGCGCCATTTCCTACCAGTAGGCCCCGCGTAAAAGTCGCACGGGAACCTGTGCCTGTGGTGGTCCCACCTGCCACATCTGGATTTATGGCCGCTGGAAACGCTCGGTTTTTTAAACAACCACGTGTCGTTCGCTTCCTTTCATATGGTCTTAATTTCAAACTTCTAAAACATACAGAGATAACACAAGAAAAGGCAATTTACAATAACTACAACCGGCCTATAAAAAAGTATATCTGGAAGAAAAGCCATCCTGAGGCCAATGTCACTAAAATCCTATAGTGGCAAGAGACGACTACATTACACGTTGCCGTAACGTTGTTTGTATCTTGCATGTTCATTTTGGGAATAGTTGCATTTTTCCAGTGGGTTAAAAAACATAGTAAGCGAAATAGTAGACTATACTGTTTAGTTGTCCGCAGCAAAAAAGAACAATATTTAATTGTTAAAAATACACAATAAAAAACCTTGATATTGCTAAAATCAGTCTGTAGCAGGGTGAGCTTGCTGAAGAAATTTTCTTCAAAGTGCAGCAAATAACCGGCACGGACTGGAATTAAAATGTCACATGTCATTAATAAATTGATGGGTAAAATATTGGATAATCCTCAGGGCCAGTAAAATCATGTGCTTCTGTGCTAATTAACATATAGTTATGGAGTTAAGACATTTGCATAATTTGCAGATTTCAACATAAATATTCTTTCTACCTCTAAATGACAAATACTGCCGGAGAATGTGCTGCACAATTCCCCAATCTAGCAGCATTATTTAAATAACCCTGCCGCCTTTTAGTTTACTCTTCGATGCGGTGTAATCCTAGCGGGCTCGACGGCAGTAAAGCTGTGCTAAGTTGCGTTGTGGGAGGACGTAATTGTGTTAATGAAACCTATAGTTCATGGGGGTTCGCAATATGTTCCATATTTCACAGGTGAAATACGGACTTTTATAACATTGCGTTTTGAGCAATATTTATTGCGCGTGAATTTGACATTTAAATAGACTGTTTCTTTGCGCTTCTAATTGCTGGACTGTACAGTCACTCGTAGATCTCAGGACCACAGAACCCAGCCTGGGCAATGTAAGATCCAAAGTTCTCTCTCGGCGGAGAGAAATAGCCAAACCCCCTGCACACACACTTACCCCTTCAACTGAAGAAGCGAGCGCCCTCGTCCCCTTTACGACGCTGTTCTAGGTAGACAAGTCACGCCGGATAGCGCCTGGGGTGGAAATCTAGCCGCGGGGTCCTTAACCCAGCGGTTTCCTCGAAGGTCCGGATCAATGGGGTCGATAGGAGAGGGTTTCCCGGCCCTGCTGATTTTCTCCTCACCGGACCCACTCTCCGCCTTGACAGAAGCGAGTCAATGGCTGTGTTTACTCCGGCCTGGCCGTGCGGGCACGATCTCCAGCCTGGGACAGTCTCTCTCCGGGCAGCAATCCCTGAGCGAAGGGTGCGCACATGCACGCCACATACGCGCACACGCTACAAACACACACGCCACATACACACACACGCGTAAGGGCGCACTCAAAACCCCCACAGGCACATGGAAACATAAAAGCCCCCCGCGTCACCGACACAATACAACTCCACCTAACACATACATAATCTATTCAGATTTTAACCCTTAACATTTTTCACATACCTTTTTCGTGACGCAGAGGTCGCCTCAATTAAAAAAAACTTTCATAACTACATCGAAATTACACGAAGTCACGTCAAAGCGACATCGACAAAAAATAGGTTAACGCTTTGACACCATGTAACATTACCTAAAAGACTGGCCATTAAATTATGAGCTCATGTCAAGTTTTTTTACTGCCTGAAAAACAATAGTTTGACAACATTTTTTAAACAGTTAAGCCTCTAGTCGTGCGTACGTGTTGTTTACACGACGTCGTCACGTACTGCAATTACCTTAAACATACACACAAGTGTAACATATATCAGTGTGATGCCAACGCTGTCCGAACTCAGAAAACTTGTTTGCTACTTTGGCAGGTCACATTGCCACGACTCATAAAAACAAGTGTAGGCTTTTTCACAGAATAAACATCCCCTCAGGTCACAAACACTAAGTATGCTTTTTAAATAATATAGAAAGCACGACCAAAAAATTGGATTCTTTTACATCAGTAGTAATGGCCTTAAAAACACGTTTATTACAAAATCGACATTTCCTCACCTTACACACTCGGTAAACACTGTGGCTTTCAGGAACCTACCTCCTTTTAATATACCGTGTATGTTCTAATGTAATTTAGAAATAAGTCTCACCTTTCTAAAAGCATTTTCTTGTGTTATTTGTAATTCTACAGCGCCCGTAGCCATCAGTAAGGCACCGTAGCGCTTCTTGGCATTTCATCTTGTCCCTAAAAGTACAGCGCCTCGCAACATGAAATGGGACACTTTCGGTAAAATCTTGGCACAATCCTAACTGCTTCGATCGATTTGACTCTCTAACACTGTTTGCTTCAAATGCTTCCCAATTTAAGGACAAAGTAATCCTTTATTCTGACTGTGACAAGTGGCTCGTCCGAAGAATGGAGCGGAATGGGTCTCCGGATATCACTGACATTGACATCAGTGGAGCTGGGACCCCTCCCGCCCCATCGGGTGCTGGTGTCTGTGACTTGAGGGGGTAGAGTGGGCTGGGGCGGGGGTGACGTTACACTTCATTGAATCGAAACCTATTTCTTCTGTACGAGGAGCTCGCCGGGACGGGCACACGTCAACACTTTCTTGGCACCAAATCTTTTCCTCCCTGGAAATATCTGCATTGTTGTTATTATTTGAGCCGTGGTCTCTGGCTGGTTACATTCTGTTCAGATGGAAGGTCACGAGGTAAAGAAGAGCGAGTTTTTGAGTAACTTACAACGTCTCGTACAGCACATCCATCCTTTCTTAGCGCTGCGACTGGCAGGAGATACCATTACCCGAGGTAATGGGGCGTTATTTTATAAATGCGCTGAGGTAGAGTGAAATACACCGCACTGCAGCTTTAAAGCCCCGGGGAGGGAGAGACCCAGTGCCGGGGTGTAGGGTTCGTGGAGGTTAAAAAAACAAAACAACACTCTACAGCATTTAGAATACACTATATTGTCGATTTTAAAAACGGTAATTTGGGAAGAGTTATGACATGACAGTATCCAGTCTGCGGAGGTGGGCACTCTGATGCCATACAATGGCGCCCATGTCAGCAAGGCGACGGCCCAGGGCACCTTCTCGGGGAGGGGGCGCGCCCCGCCCTCCAGCATAATAAGCGTTTCCTTCCTTTCTGTCGCCGCCCCTTCCACAGGACTCCCCCCTCTCTTACTCCATGATTTGTTTTGATAATTACAGATAGTCGATAAAGCAGAGTTCACAAAACCTAAGCCACGATTGGTAGGAGAGCAGAGGCCAGGGTAAGTCATGGAGTCCGCCAGACCTCGCCGCAGCCGTGAATAGTAGGGCTGGGCAGCAGGTCGCCGACACTACACGACATGTCACCACACTTCTGGTAATGTTGGTGGGAACGCTTCCGGGGCCTAGGCCTGTGTGCAGACAGTACCTCACGTCGACGCAGGGCACTGCCCGTTGCACTCACCGCAGGCCTGGACACCAGGCTCCACAATACCGCACCACACGGAGACCCGGTGCCCTGCTCACTGCAGTAACAGCAGACCTGTCCACCTGTGCCGTCACAATACCTCACCAGACACAGGCCCTCATTACAACAGGCTGGCGGTGGGGCCGCCACATTATGACCGTGGCGGAGCCACCACGGTCGGACCACTGACACTGCCAGGCTGCCGGCTTCCCAGTGGTTTTCATCCTGCCAGGCTGCTTACAACGCTGCCCTCTGGATTATGAGTTCCCATCTGCCAGCCTTTCCATGGTGGTTTACATCGCCATGGAAAGGCTGAAGGAATGGGGTTGTCCAAGGGGCCCATGAACTTGGCATGGGCAGTGAAAGGCCCCCCATGCACAGCCCCATCGCGCATTTCACTGCCCAAATTACGGGCAGTGGAATGCACGACGGGTGGTGCTACACCCGCCGCACCACCACACTTGCGCCGGCTCCATGAGGACCCGGCGTCAATGCTAAGGCCCTGTTCACCGTAGGGCCGGCGAACAGAAACACTGTTTCTGCCCGCTGGCCCCGTGGTGAAGTCCTATAAGGGCCGGCGGGGTTCAGGCTGCACAGGCGGTCTGAAGGCGGGAAGAGTTTGGTAGGCGGCCTCTGTCGGCCGCTAAACTCTCAATGAGGGCCACAGTGCCCTACTCACTGCCGTAACAGCAGACCTGCCCATCAGTGCCGCCACAATGCCGCACCATACACCAACGCATGGCACTACCCACTGTAGTAGCCACAGGCCTCGATAAAGGCACACACACACAAAGCACAGCACTACACACAAAAGCAGTGCACAGCATGAATGCAGCCACCGCAGGCATAGGCACTGGTACACCCACAATACTACACTATATACAGGTGTAGAGCACTGCTGACTGCACCCAGCGCAGGCCTAGACAAAGGCACGCACACATACATACACACACATACACACAAAACACTGCACTATACACAGAAGCAGTGCATTCTACTGAACAGAGATGAAGTGCATTTCTTACTGCAACCACACCAATTGGACACCATGAAACAGGCAGGGCACATTGCAGTGCTTCCTGGTATCCGTTTGGTGCATGCTTTACTTGTGCTGATAACAGCTGTAAACTCTGGACCCAACACCGTCTGCACTGTTTCAGCAAAAGATTAGCCCAGATCCTAAAGACCATAATGACTCCAGGCACACCTTTAAACCACACATCACTGACAGGATATGCTCCAAGAACACCTCTACATCACACACGGCTGAAAGGAGACGCTCCAGACACACCCCTACACCACAGACTGCTGACAGGAGACACTCCAAACACACCTCAACACAACACATTGCCGAAAGGAAATGCTCCAGGCATTCCTTTGCACCACACACCATTGGCAGGAGATGCACCAAGCACACCCTTACACCACACACCGCAGACAGGAGACATGTCAGTACACCTTTACACAACACACCGCTGACAGGAGGCGCTCAAGGCACACCTTCACACCACACACCACTGACAGGAGACGCTCCAGGCACACCTTTACACCACACACTGCTGACGGAAACGCTTGAGGCACACAATTATACCACACATTGCTGACAGAAGACACTCTAGGACAGCTTTACACCACACACCGTTGACAGGAGGTGATCTAGCACACCTTTACACCACACACCACTGATAGGGGACGCCTAAGGCACACCTTTAAATCATACATGGTTGACAGGAGAAGCTCCAGGCACATCTTTACATTACACACAGCTGACAGGAGAAACTACAGGCAGACCTTTGCACCACACACCATTGTTGGGAAATGCTCCAGGCTCACCTTTATGCCACACAACGCTGATGGAAGAATCTCCAGTCAGAACTTTACACCACACACCGCTGACAAGAGGCGCTCCAGGCACACCTTTACATCACACACCATTGACAGGAGATGCTCCAGACACAGCTTTACACCACACCTCGCTGACAGGAGACACTCCAGGCCTGGCACACCTTTACATTACACACCGCTGACATGAGACGCACCAGGCACACCTTTACACCACACATGGCTGACAGGAGAAGCTCCAGGCACAAATTTACACCAAACACCACTGATGGGAAATGCTCCAGGCCCACCTTTACACCACAGACTGCTGATATGAGATGTGAGGAGACCTGTATTCATGAGATTACCAACACTCCTCACATTTACTTCCCACAAAGGACCACAGCCCATCAGTAACACTGGGCAATGTCGTGGAAGCAGCCCCAGGTGACACGTATTCAGAAGTTCACGGGGCCCATTGTCCACTGATCTCGCTGTGGACAGGTGCCTGAGGTGAAAAGTTTTCAGAAATGGACAGGGCCCATGGTGCACCAATCTCACTGTGGACAGGAGCCCAGAGGTGACACTTGTTCAGAGGTGCACGAGGGCCATGGTGCACTGATCTCACTGTGGCTAAGAGCCCTAAGGTAACGTGTTTAGAAGGGCAGGGGGCCCACGGTTTACGGATATCACCATGGACAGGAGCCCCAAGGTGATACGTGTTCAGAAGTGCACAAGCCTCATGGTGCACACATGTATTGCAGACAGGAGGGCCAAGGTAACGTGTTCAGAAGTGCAGGAGCCCCAAAGTGAAATGTGTATGATTCTGAAGAGCAGAGGCCCCACTTGTGCATGCCCCTGACTTAACACGAGACCCTTGGGGTGAGACTCATTTTGAAGAGCAGAGGGACCCTAGTGTGCACCCATAATGTACACAAGATCCCCCACGTGACATTGATTCTATCACAGGTCCCTCTAGTGGTCCCCTCTTTACTGTACACAGTAGCCCTCGTGAGGCCGTGATTTTGAACAGCACAGCGCCCCCTAGTGTACATTCCTTATTGTAAATAAGAGCACGGGGTCGACAGCGATGCTAAAGACCACATACAGTAGACAGGAACCCTAGAGTGACTCAGGATTTTGAAGAGAGCATGGCCCCTACTGTACACCCCTTGCTGTAGACACTGGATAGTTTACTTATACTGATTTTGAGACACAAGGTCCCTGGTGTACACCCCGCCTCTGCAGATAGAAGCTGTGTGGTGACATTAGTAGTTAAATGCACACCCCTTACTGTAGACAGGAGCAATGCTGGGGACAGCGTGATAATGCTTCTGAAAAGCACAGGGCTCTCTGGTGCACTCCTTCTCACTGCCCACAGATACCAACGTGTGTCTTATTTGGAAGAGCACAGGGCCTGTTGAGCACATTAATATAAACGGGAGCCCCAGGGTGCAATGATACTGAAGTGTACACCTCTCACTGTACACAAAGGCTTGGGTGACACTGATTTTAAAGAGCACAGGACCCCCGGACGTACCAACCCTTGTACACAGGGACCTCTCAGTGATACTGATTCTGAAAAGCGCTGTCGTGCCTGGTGCACACTCCTAACTGTAGAGAGAGGCCCTGCTTTGACAATGAGTAACCCGGGTAAGTGAAGGCACAGGTCCTCCTTGATACCCTCCCGTGCCTGTAAACAGTGGTCAGGGTGACCCAGATTCTGCCTGGTGTGACTGCTTCATTTGAGCAGGTGGTTGCACGTGGTGGGCTCCAGCACTCATTTCTTGCGACCAGGGCTTATTTCTCATCATTATTTTTCATCATTAGACTTTACCCCAGGGCAAGCACACAAAGGCAGAAAAGGGCGAGCAAGTGAAAGATAGGAAAACAGTGACAAAGATAAGAAAGAGACATGGGGTGGAATCAAAACTAGGCATACTGTGGGATCTGGCAGGGCGCCTACGTCAAATGATGGCCTTTGTGCTGGTGCACACCTTCCTGTTGACACAAGCCCTAGGCAGCTGCACTTCCCCCAGCTTCTGCATTTACAGTATATTTATCTGTAGACAGGGCCCTCCCTCCCTCTCATCTACGGGCAGGGCCCTCCCTCCCAGCCACAGTGTCCGCTGGTGGAAATACCTGTGTGCACAGAAGCGAGGGTAAATGGCTGCCTCTGCACCGGTATCAGAGAGAGAAATGGCGGCAACCTTTCTTCGGATGTTCTAGTGCTAAGGGTATTTCTCCAGTATGCCTGCATTGCTGTAAATCATGCAAACTATGTTCTTTGATATAGTGAAGTATAGAATGTCAGCTATGTTCCATAATATATAAGTACTACAGTGGAAAGTATCAACTATAATCCTCTACAGTATTAGCAACGTTATAAAAATGTCACCTAATTTTCTAAAATGTATTAGTTATAGGAGTATTTGTAATGATTGCATGCTGTATTTCACTGTTACAAATGTGTATAAAGGCCAGTCACTGTTCTCCAATTTAATGCACTACTATAAGCATTAGTGATCTATGATCTATAGTTACTTATGCAAATGTTCACTGCGTGCCTCCTATAAATTAGGAATCGTTTAAACCAGTGGTTCCCAACCTTTTGACTTCTGGGGACCCCCCACTTTATCATTACTGGAACCCAGGACCCCTTCAGATTCATTATTGGAATCCGGGGACCCCCTCAGAATCATTATTGGAATCCGGGGATTCTCCACTGAGTCAGTACTGGAAGCCGGGGACCAAGGCCTAAACAGTGTTGATGATTTGAACTACAAAACAATATACAAAAAAATACAGAAACTAGCAGTCTATAAAACAGATACACAAATGGTAACATTTTTCATTTAATTTCAAAACAAATTAAAAAAAAAAAAATCACTAGGAAGGCTGGAGCTTTTCTAAATTCAATTAGAGCCACACACGGTCCACACTACATTCTGTTTGATGCACCTGCACTGCCCCCGTGAATTAATCTAAAGTTATTAATTTTAGCCTACAATTTTAAATTCCTTGTCATTCACAATATGTTTAAAAATGTTCATTTGTACTTTTAGCTGCTTTATTTATATACACTTTATTAATCTGTTAATATTAGTTAATTTTCTAAGCAGTCACGGCCCCCCTGAGGAGGTTTCGCTGACCCCCATGGGTCTCCGGACCACAGGTTGGGAACAACTGGTTTAAAGAGATGCAAGACTTATTTTTCTACTACTGTTGTTTGCGCATCTCAGATACCTTTCCATAATATGCATGCAACTGAATACAAGTGCAGCCTATGTGTCTCTAATAGGTTAGCATACAAAATCCAGCTACTTTCTTCTATGTTAGTATTACACATTTGAGATGTCAGCTTCATGAGCTCAATATACTTGAGTTAAATAATTTGTAATAATCAGGACACAAGCCTTAGAGATTCATTTCCCATAAACTATAACCAAAGACATGGCTGCATGTCAGGCACATCTTTATGTGAGCTTCACGGACACATAAAACCAGAGGCAGGCCAGTGGGTCACAGGGAAAGGCCGCATGTGGGGGGCACCGGTAGCTATCATCACAGACAGCTCAGTCTGTCTACATACTTGTTGCAGTTTGGGATCACCAGTATATAACAAGCATTTGCAATGCAATTGGTCTCGCGTTTACTCGAGGTAAAGCTATTAGCTTTGTAAACTCCTAACTGGACTTTTCTAGCCACATACAGTGAAAAGTAAAACAGTTTCACATAAGCGAGCCGACGTCCGCCATGAGCGCAAAGCAAACACACAAAAGGAAACTGACGTTCGCTCGCAGTGAAACGTATCGGGCAAAGTGCATTTATCCATGTAACCTGCAAAAGTGCAAATATCCATGTAATCGGCATAAGTGCAAATATCCATGTAACAAAGTAGTCCAGAAACTATGTTGAAAACACAGAGCCTCGCATGTTTTCAGTAGTTGGCTGGTGCGCTCGAGGAGGGCTAAACACTGGAAAAGGCATGAAGTATGCACACCTTTCACTAATGACATGAAGCGAATTATAAAAGGCAAGCCCACGAACCAACCAAAGTGATGCACCTGATATGGGAGTAGTTACAAGCCCGTAGAGAGATAACAACAGGAACAGAGCGATTTGAGCTTGACCCTAAAAACAAGGGCTTCTGCCAAAGTACAACAGATAAAATACTACACATGCACCACTGGATGAAATTAATCTTTTTATCTCACAAATATCTGTAACTCCAGTAAAGTCCTTGTTGCATGGAAGTGATTTCTGAGAGAGCAAAGAAGAGAAGGCCCAAGGCCCAGTAAATGTCTTGTGGGTATAAAAGATCAAAGTTTGCTCACACACAAAGAATAAATCTTTGATAAACTACATATGTTTAATGCTGATGACGTACAGACAACGAAGGATAAATGGGTCGTCATCAGGACAGTGATTACATATACATAGCCAAGGTACAAATATGTGAACTTAAGTATATAAAATATATAATTGCCTGTATATATATATAACCTCTACAATATTCTGTAGCCAGTACTCTAAGACTTTACACTGCAATCGTAGACCACAGTGCAATACCAGCGGGTCAGCAATGGAGTGATGAACAGGAGCTGAACTCTGATGCTGCACTAGAGTAAGTTAAACTCGCCCTAGACAATAGTCTACAACGTTCTCTGAAATGTAGACTTATGAGCCACAATCACAATGTCCCCCAAAATCCAGCATAATCAAACTCCACTGGGCAACTATTTCATCCCAAAAAATATCAATACACTGAGTTTATGGAGTGAGGTACTAACTTACAAGCACCTGAAAGCATATCAAGGGCTCCCAACACAACCCCCTGACACCAATTCCAGGAGATGTAGCTGGGCAACCAGGCCATAACTGGACCTCTGGTGTAGGCCTATTCACTCCACCCCACTGACTGAAGGTGCCAGACCCTGTGGTGGAAGCTGGCCACAGAAGTTACCCATCTGGCACGCCAATACCGGAAAACCCTCCCAATCCCACAACTGGGGTAAAAACCAGTACAAGGAATCTTGGATGGCGCTTCGTATATAGACTTGAATACTCCTGCCCCTAAGAAACCCACACATCACATTTAAACAAACATTGCTATCCCTGACGGGAAAAATGTGTTTATATTTGTCGGAAGAACAACAACACTAGCACTCTACGACAAATCTAAAAAAAGGACACAGGTGAGTACAAAATAAGAAATGCTGTTGCAAATAGCTACCAGGGAGGCGATCCAAGAGGTGACTGGAGGAGACCAGGGTTGGGGCAGTGGGAGGAGCACCAAGTGCATTTGCTCAGAGCCCCTTAATTGCCCCAGTCGAGAATGCCCCGTAACCACCGGCTTTCCTCTATGCGCACCCAGAATGCCATGCGTCCTCAATCTTGCTAGAAGAATTGACACTGGTACCATCACTGTCGCCCATGGCAGCTCCTAAATTCACCCCATGCTGTAGAGTGCCCTCTGCATAACCAAATACTGCACAGCAGGTCATTATAATATTCTCTTTCTTCTTCCATGTTCTGCTTACATCTCAGTGCTGGAGAGTGTAGGTAACACACTACAATGTGCCTTTATGCAGATTTTGAAAGTCAACCTGATGCATGCAATAGAGATATGGAAAGCACCCCATGTGGTAATCCCAGCACACTTATCTGTGGCTTCCTCCCTCGAAGGTACAGGCCTCAGACAATAAAAGACCGATAAGCTCATTCACAGTACAGTCATTGCAAAGTGAAGCCTCCTAATGCCACATCCCTTGAAAGGGAAATGGTGTGTGTGTAATAAGAGGATTTACAGCTTTGTTAGATCACACACGAGCCATCATTAGGAAATTGAAAGCCAGTCATCAGTTCAGCTGCCAACTAAAGAATTACAGATTGCCAAAGAGCACAGTGAGCAGAAGGGCAGTTGTGGAGAGGGGGTTGTATGAAAATAGGGAGGGTATGTGTAGAGATGACGAGAACCCCACAGCGTAAGTAAGGAAGATTTCATGTAAAGATAATGAAAGGCCTCCCCACAGCCTGTGGTACGAGAGAAGTTCAGAGCAGCTGACATTGGAATTTAGAGTACACATCAGGAGATACCGTCTAATGGGGTGGTTCCTAACCTGTGAGCCGGGGACCCCTGTGTGGCCCGCAAGCCTACTTAGGGGGTCCACTACTACTGAGAAAATTAAATACGTTTAACAGATTAATAAAGCGTACATAATTAAAGTAGCAAAATATACATTTGAAATGTCTAAATCGTCTGGAAATGTGACGGAATTTAAAATTGAGCACTAAAAATTGTTAGTAACCTCATATTGATTTGAATGAACAAAGAAACTGCGCCAAGCAGAATATGCTACGGATAATGAGTGATCTCAACTGAATTTAGAAAAGCTACCACCTTCCAATTACAATAATTGTATTTAATATTTCTGATTTAAATACATTTAACCATTTGTGAATTTTTGATGAGTGCTTGTTTCTATATTTTTGAGTATTGTATTGCTGTTCAAATCATTGACTGAGGTCCCCGGCTTCCAGTATTGACTCAGTAGTGGTCTGCGTACTTCAATAACGGTTTAGTGGGGGTCACCTGGTTCTAGTAGTTGTTACTTGAGTGGTCCACAGAAGTCAAAAGGTTAAGAACCACTGGTTTAAGGGAAAGTAGAACACAGAATATACTATTATACATTAAACTGGCGATGCAGACAATGTAATATTCTGTTACGAAAGGAAGAGGGAGCAGGAGAAGATGTATTGAACGGAGATGAGTAAAAGAGGGTTTTACTTCATTGAGTGGGGTTTGTTGTGCAATAGGTAGGGGCACGAAGAAGTAGGATGATGAATGGGGAGGAGACAAGAGGAAGTGATGTCGAGGGAAAGTCTGCAGGGAGTTGTTAGTAAGTCGGCTAAGAGACAGGAGGATGTGTAAAGTTTGTTGTTGAAGGAGGGATTTATAGGAGGTGTGCTCATGAGAGATGAGCATACAGGAGGGATTTGTTTGTGAGTGTATGTTATTGGAGATGTGCATTAGAGGAGGGATTTGTTTCTGAGTATGATATATTGTTAGAGATGAGCATACAGGGGGATTTGTTTGTGGGTATGATATGTTGCTGGGAGATGAGCATACAGGAGGGATTTGTTAGTAAGGTATGTTGTTGGAGATGTGCATTACAGGAGGGAATTGTTTGTGGGTATGATATGTTGTCGGGAAAGAGCATACAGGAGGGATTTATTTATGGGTATGATATGTTGTTGTAAGTGAGCATACAGGAGGGATTTGTTTGTGTGTGTATGTTGTTGGAGATGTGCATTATAGTAGGGATTTGTTTGTGGGGATGATATGTCGTCGGGGATGAGCATACAGGAGGGATCTGTTTGTTGGTGTATGTTGCTGATAGATGAGCATACAGGAGGGATTTGTTTGTGTGTGTATGTTGTTGGAGATGTGCATTACAGGAGGGATTTGTTTGTGGGTATGATATGTTGTTGGAAGTGGACATACAGGACGGATTTGTTTGTGTGTGTATGTTGCTGGAGATGTGCATTACAGGACGGATTTGTTTGTGGGTGTGATATGGTGTTGGAGTTAGGCATACAGTAATGATTTGTTTGTGTGTATGATAAGTTGGAGATACGCATACAGAAGGGATTTGTTTGTATGATGCGTTACTGAGAGGTGGTCATACAGGAGGGATTTCTTTGTCAGTAGGATATGTTGTTGGAGATAAGCATACGGGAGCGATCTGTAAAGTTAGTAAGGTCTGATGTTCTGATAAAAAGGTGGTGAATGGGCTGGTGGTGGAGGGACAGGAGATAGGAATGTATCCTGCTGTTGGAAGGTACAATATGCAGTTGGAAGATCCGGGGGTGGGTTGGCCGAGGAGAAGTGATTTTAGAAGCTTTGGTGGCATTGGTGTGTTTCGTCACTTTTATTCCAAAGGGTCCAAGCATCTTGAGGGTCCCTTCTCTATGAGGGAGAGGACTTGGGGCATTTATATTTCACTTTGTACCCAGCACAGGTGCTCGCGCTGTGCTACTAATTAATGGCCCATTTACTAATCTGTTGCAGTATTTATTTGATCAATGCTAGGTTATATTTGTATTTGCATCGTGGTGGCTCGTGCCTGCTACCGGAGTGTAGCACAGATATATTCAAGGGGTGGGAGAGGGCATGCACCGGTCTGACGTGGGCCTCTCTGTACTGTCCACCGGCCCTGAAGTCAGACACAGTGGCCTTAAGGTGCCCGGTCCGGTGCCCGCGGATGCCCGGCAGTAGAGGGCGCCCTGCTCTGGTGGCGGCGAGCCCTGTGCTGTGAAGGGGGCATCAGCCGGCCATGGGAGTCAGACCTGGTGACCTCTGGGTCCTGAGCCTCAGGTGCCCGGTGCCCGCGGATGCCAGGCAGGAGAGGGCGCCTAGCTCTGGTGCCAGGCCCAGCAGTGCAGACAGAGCCCAGGAGGTGGCGGCGAGCCCTGCGCTGGGAAGGGGCCATCAGCCGGCCCTGGATCTCTGGGTCCGGGGCCTGAGGGGCCCGGTCTGGTGTCAGGCCCAGCACTGGAGCCGGAGACCAGGAGGTGGCGGCGAGCCCTGTGCTGGGAAGGGGGGCCATCAGCCTTCCTGGAAGCGCGCCGGCTCCGGTTCCAATCAATGCGGCCCGGCCCGCACGTTACTGTTATTGTTGCCAGCATTAATGCTCTTTTAATCTTCCCAACATTATCTGCATCGATCCGCTCTCCCATATACGCATCTGTTTGAAAATGTGACAGAACCACACGGCCCAAGACGGAACGAAAAGCGAGAGCAGGGTCTGTGTCTTCTCGTAGCTCCTCGCCGGCAGGGCCGCGCGTTATCTCTTTTGGCGCTGCACGGGCGGTGCTCTGCAGGACCCCCCCTGATGCGCGTGCAAGAAGGGATGGAGAGACCGGGAGCCTGGAGAGGCGAGCACAGGGTGAGCTTTTCACGAATAATGCAACGCGACTATGCAGCAATCCACCCATCTATAGTAAATATACCCGTCTCTATCCCTCAGATTAGCTCGTACGTGCTATCAAATCATTGTTCTATAATCAAATGTGCCGACCCTTAATTAATTTATCTTTAAATGTGTCTAAGAATATCTGTCTTTCGGTTTGGCTATCATAATTCTATTCAAGCCCGAAAACCATCTATTGATCAATAATCGATAAATGTGTTCAACTCTCGGTCTTAAATGAATCCACGTTTGCTACCAATTATTTAAATCTATAGAAAATGTACAATACAACCTATGCAGCATGCATATATATCTAGAAATATACTAAACTGAAGTCTACTGATCTCTGTATCTATCGAAAATCAAACCGCGCGTCTATTCGTCTATTAAACTGTCCATTGACCAACTAATCTGTCTGTCTGACTAAACTAAAATCGATGCATCTTAAAATCGCTCTAGAGAACGGCCTGACTAGCTTTAACTATATATATATATATATATATATATATATATATATATATATATATATATATATATATAATAGATAGATAGATAGATAGATAGATAGATAGATAGATAGATAGATAGATAGATAGATAGATATAAGTACACCCTGCTTCCTACTAGAAAGTAAGAAATGCATGTTTGAAAACAACATGAGCAGAAAGGATGAAACAGCCCTGCGAAAGGGCTGCAATCTAGCACCCTCTGCACAGCCGTAGTCAGAGCGCGCCGATGTATAGATTCTCCGTGCATTTCCCTGTGAACCTTGTAAAAAGCCCCATCATCACTAAGGAGCAAATGTCCCAGCATCACTAAATAGCAAATGTCTCAGCGGATCAGCAAATCGGCTACATTGCGACACTGAACTGCTGTGTACACCAGTTTAAGGCACGAACCTTTAGCTCCGGGTTATGGGTCACTTCCGCCCACTGGACCTGTGGTCTGAGGATCCGCTGCTGCTGTGTTTACTATGCTCGAGCCCTCACCACACCTTGCCTTTGTGACGTCTGTGCGCTTGTGGTATAGCACGTTGAGTCAGTATGCACATGGCGGTGTTGTAGAGTGTGTCTCAACACACACGTCTTTGCTTATTCTTGTGTACTTGAGGTGTGCAGTGCATAAAATCGGGCACATAGCCTTGCTAGTTTGTGACGTAGAATGTCGTGCCAGTGTGTGAACATTGCTGCTGTGCACTATGAGTGTGGTTCACTCCACACAAATTCTTGAAGTAGGCAGTGTGTTGCGCAAGGATGCCTTGATGTGTGGATCTGTCCACACACCGAGTTGCAGAGGTTTTCACATTTGTGCCTCGAGTATGATCAGTGTGTGAAGAACAGAGCTTTGGAGAAGAGGCTTCCTCCACCCTCTACCTTGGTGATTCGTGCTTGTGGGCTGTGCAGACAATGGTACCACGGAGCGTGGATATCCATACATCGTCCTGCTTACACGTGGATGTTTCTTGTGTGTACACGTGTCCACTGAAATGTTCATGCTTCACACACAGCTTCTCGGATCCTGAGAGCTCGTGGTGTGCACACAAAGGTTCCTTGGAGGGAGTTTCTCCTCACTTCCGGCCTAGAGGTGTGTTTGTGGTACTGAATGGCGCTGTGGCGTGTGGCTTTGGCCAGGCATGGGCTTGTCTGCGCTGCACACAATGGCGTGGGATGTCTCTCCGTGGACTCTTTGTGCACCCATTGGCGCCTTGGAAAAGGCTCTCTTCACGCACTGACTTGCTGACTCTTGTGTGTGTGTAGTCAGTGCGCACCATTGGCTCTTTGGGGTGTGGCGCTATCTATCCACTTATTACCTTGCCGACTCGTGTTGTGCAATATAGAGCATTTTATGTCTGGAGGGTGAGTGGTGTTAGGAAATCCATATTGGCTGTCGCGTGGTAAACACATTTCTTCTCTGACCTCTCAACAGTTCACCTGTAGGTGCCACGTTGTCTGTTGTCCTACACGAGAACATGGCAGTTTACAATGTTGTGCTCACGGCGAGGTGGGCACGCTTTTACATCTCATCTTTAGGATATTCCGCCCTAATATCGACTCCAGAATACGAGCTGCCAGGAAAAAAATATCTAGGACCAAAGCATCGCGAAGGTGAGTATATATACGGACCTAACTATAGGCATAGATTTACTTTACTCCACATATGTGAGCCTTGTTATCTATATCTATAATATATATGTATATATACATACGCTATAGTTCCCTTCATGCACTTACCTTCTCAGTATTTTGGTCCCTGCTATACTGGCCGCAATATTTCGGCAGCAGGATGTTTCCGTAGTCCATCTTTCCACATCTAACCCTAGCTCTAGTTCAGTGTTACTTTATTTCTCCCAAAACGTGCGCCTCTCTGGTGCAGGTAATGTAACACAGGCCTTCTCCCAGCTCATGCAGCGCAGTTCTGCAGCGTTGCCCAACAGGCCGCAGAGCCGAGAAGAGATGCCAACGACGTCTGACCGCAGGCACGAACCCCTCATTCCCGATCACAGAGGGGGCGGTGTCACACGCCACGCGCACTGCACGCTGCCCCCGAGCCCCCGCATGCGAGTGCAGAGCATGAATCTTTTATAGCCAGGGGGCAGGATCTGAATCCGCTTCTGAGGATGCGCTTTGTTTTACAGCCCCTTGGCAAGGCCACTCGAACCAAGGAGATGTGGATGTACCGAGGTGGCTCCCGCCGCATCCCTTTAACCTTGAACGTCACAGGCAGCCGGGTGATTTACAGCCAGCCAAGGTGAACAAGGAAAAAAAGGGAAAAAGGAGAAAAAAAATACAGGGCTGCAGCAATCTTGCCTGTTTAACCCAAAGCAGAGCAGAGCTGCCCTCCCGGCTCTGGGCAGAGCAGGTCCTATCAATAATTCATGTGCGCTGCTTCTCTGGCCCCGCTCCACACACCGCCAGCTCCTCAGACCCCGGCACCGGGGGCTTTCCGGGAGGGATGCGAGCCTCTGAGGAGCAAACACCTATTTACATATACAACAAGATGCACGCCGGCCGGCGATCGATGGGCATACAAAGGGCCGGATTAGCTCCACGGAACATGTGATCGAGGCGGAGGCTGGACGAGTCTGTTTATATGGGTTACCCAGCCACCCTACCCCTCCAAGAACTCTACGACCCCAAACCTTCAAGGGCGGGCCTCTTACCTCCACAATATGCTATTCTATTTAAGCATGTACATTTGATACGTACACAGTGTTATGGCACATAATGGGCTTAGCGCCGTATCTAGGCGCTAGACTAGCACTTACGCGGACGTACTCTAGTTTTCCAGGGGTTCAGCAGCAGAGAGTGGATGTCTGTCAACCCACCCTCACTTTCATCCAAGCTTCTTACATATCAAAATATGAGGGCGACGAAGGAGCACACTAAGGGAGTGCCTTCGGTGCTTACCATACTAATGGTAGAAGGCGCTATACAAGGACGGGAAAGGTAAAATCATAGACAGTGCAAGTCCAATAACAGGAATTCAGTGGAAGGCCGCGCGGTTACGAAAAATAAAACCAGGGATTCGTAATGTGACCCTACTCTGCCAAGAAACAGGGACACCGGCATGGCTGTGTGGATGGTCAGCCACAGGGCCCGCCATGACACTGCCTTCCCTTCTGTCAGCCAATCTCTCGAGCACCCCCTGCGCGCGGGGAAGTGTCCAGGATAAATCTATCGCCTTCCAATAAAACCGAAAGGCGGGAGAGGAGGATGGCGGGGGGAAGGGGTGCTGCAGCAGTCCGACGGCCACCTTAAGAACAAAGAGAGGACACACACCACGCGTCTGGAATACACTCCAGGGATCACAGACACTTCCTACCGACGACGAGTACTGACCCCTCCCCCTCTAATCAATGCGATTAATTGCCCTACATCTGGATAAATCAAGCCTACAGGTGTACGTGGCGTGTGTGTGAGTTTTAAAGAGGGTGGGTCGGTTTGCCGAAACCCATCAGTCATTTAGCTTGTCCTCACATCATAATGATATTGATTTGCAAACAACTTGAGTGTCCCCTTCCCAGAGACATGAGGGTGGGAAAAGAGAGTCACGAGTACGTT
Organism: Pleurodeles waltl; assembly: GCF_031143425.1. NCBI lineage: Eukaryota > Metazoa > Chordata > Amphibia > Caudata > Salamandridae > Pleurodeles > Pleurodeles waltl. The sequence continues at coordinate 175,645,692 of NC_090436.1, read as the reverse complement.
TAATGCCCATCCCCCCTGTTGTCAGTCTGGCTGAAAATCAATGCATGTGTTAGAAAGGGACATTTTGTTTTAATGTTATACACCCAGCGCCCCCCCCCCCCCCCCCCCCCCCCCCAATACACAAACGCATCTCCGGACTAAAGGATTTTTCTTTTTTTGGTCGCAAAGGGCACGAACAGAGGTCGCACATTTATTTATGAACAATTGTTCCATCCGGGGAAAAAAATAATGTGTCCCTTTCCCAGCTTAATCTTTCTCTCCAACTGTGCACCCAAAGATTTGTAATAGCGCCCAATGTAAAAAAAAACAAGTGGCAATGCACACGGCTGATATAACAGGACACATTTCTTGGCTTCCTTACACGTTTTAAATTTCCATTGTAATCTCAGAGCTGGCCGACAGCTTCTTCTCGAACAATAGAGAGATGCACTGCTCCAGCCGGGCGCTAGAGGGGGCGCGCACAACTCATTCCAGATAACAAGAATAATCCCCGAAAAAAGCAATTGTTCTCTCCCGCCTTTCCAGGGGCTACAATAAATGCACCGATTTACTGCGCACAAAGAAAACAAAATCATCACCGCCTGCTTGCAAACCCAGCAAACTGAGAATACACGCGAATGAGGGATTGTATAGTTTGTCTTTTCAGAGCGTGCTCTCCATCTGCATGTAAACACGTGCATGATTACTCCATTATATCAACACAAGCGCACGCCACACACTCCCTCCCCTTCTAAGGAAAAAGGTCCTAGTGAAGCCATTCTAAAAGGACAAAGACATAACGCTGCTGTAAGCCACACTCCTTGTAGTGCTTCAGACAAAGCGTCTCTCCTTGCCCAGTATCCTCTTGTAGCACATCCCTGCTGTTTACGGATGGGGAACAGGGTTTCCTCTCAAAAGTTGTCAACCGTAAATAAAACGTCACCGGTAGCACACAGTGGCGAGATAGCACAAATCCTGGTGTGTCGAAGCAGCCCGACCCTGCCTTCTTTTGGCGTTGTGTAACGGCAGCAACAATGCAAGCACATCGACCACAAATGACAGGCTGGTACTGGGCAGACATGGCGGAGACCTGGAGGGAGTGGGGGTGGGGTGTACACTGCTGGAACGGCAACCGTGGGCCACACAATACTGGGAACACATCTAAGGGGTGGTCAGAAGCCCCTATGGAATATGTCATGCTTTATAACGGGTTTATACCACAACAAATCGGGCAGATAAAACCGAAAAGATATTTAGGAGACGACCCAGTGCCCATTTGAAGAATGACCAGGTGTACATGTTTCAGGCGAGGCAAGATGCCCGTATGGAAGAAAACTGCTGTGGACTGGGCTGTAGCTGCAGAGAATACACGCTGATTGTGGGGTCACATACAGACAGGATTGGGTTGTAATATCAATGGCATACGAGCTGGCATGGGAACCCCCTGCATAAGAACTACCGGCTGGTATAGGACGTCTGTGTCGATGACACACGAGCGGGTATGGGACATCTATGTCGATGACACGAAGGCTGGTAAGGGGAATCCCCGTTCATGACATGCGGGGACGCCTGGGGTGTATTTGCAGATGACATACATACAGGGATCGGATGTCCCTGTAAACGACATGCAGACACACAACGGGGGAGACACACTGGCATTTCTGTCCTTTCCCTGTGGACGGCAGGCAGGTATGGTGTGTCTCTGTAAATGGCATACAGGCTCATATCCCATGTCCCGGTATAAGACACACAGCCAGGTATGGTGTGTCTCCCTAAATGACCATCGGGCAGGTATGAGATAACCCTGTACACGGCATGAAGGATGTCCCTCTAAATGACATTCATGCAGGTTTGGGATGTCTCTGCAAATGTCATACATGAAGGCATGGGATGTCCCCGTAACTGACATACATGTAGGTAGGGGATGCCTTGTGGGAAACATGCAGGCAGTTATGTGATGTCTCAGTACATCACAGAGGCCGGTGTGGGAGGTCGCTAGAGAGAGTAATCCCTTGAAGGGAGAAATGAAAAAGTCTGTTTACAATGCGCCTGCACAGGGTCCCCAGTGGTAATCGTTTCAAGAGGAAGGTAAGTCCCTACTAAGGGAGCAATTTGCATTGGTTCTAGCTTAAACGGGGCGCATGCCGTCTTTCCAGACTAGTTTGACACCTTTAGCCAGACAGAAGGTGCATGCTAAAGGCAGGATGGCCAAAAAAGAACACACAGAGATAGTGGGTCTTCCCAGCAAGCATGCTCCCTTAGAGTGATCATTAACAATAAGTTGGCATGAAATAAGTACCCTGCGGGAGAAGCTCAGTGGTAGTCAATTAACTTGTAGGGGCGCCCATCGAATGGGGTTTCCATTTATACTGGGTTCATACCAGCGAAGCTCTTTAGAGAAGCTGGCATGAAAGACTGTGAAAGGAAGATGTTGCCCATTATTACTAGGTCGCCATGGTGGGAGATACGTATGGAACATAGCTGATTATCAGTCCTACATGATGGTTGATAAAGGATGCCCTGTAGCAGCTGCCAATTATAGTATGCTGGCTTGGATCGATACCCTTGACGAGGATACCTAATGCGCTGGGCTCAAAAGCAAAGATGCCCTTGCACAGCAGAAGGACCCATCTGCGAGGAGGGCGGCATGGGGAAGTCACTGCAGAGGGTGGCCACAGGTACAATACCACAAAAGGAAACCATTGCACAGGGTGCCTAGTAACAGTGGAGTCGCTCTGAGAAAGCTCCCTACAGCTAAGTGACAGATGAGAAAAAGTTGGAAAGGCATGTTTCTGCAGAGGTTGCCCGCTGTCACTGGGGCCTCTCCAAGGGCTGCCAAGCATGGAACCCACAGACATTGTGTTTATTACATGAAAGGGTAACCCCGATGTTAAGGTAACATGCACAGATGCCACTGCCCCAAGGTCCCCATGCAGCTTACCTGCCAACCTGAGGGCGGACATCCTCTGGAACTCGGGCTCCTGCAGCCACTTCCACATCCGCCTGAAGGTCTCCCGGCCGGACTTGAGCTTGCTCCAGGGCTTGGGGTTGCGCAGCAGGTCGGACAGGGTGCCCTGCGAGCGGCACAGCACCCTCTGGGCGAAGATGGCCTGCGGGATGCTGTAGCGCTTGAGCTCGGCTGTGATCCTCTGCGCCACTTCCTTGGTGTTGATCTCGTCGAGCTGCGAGGGGCCCCCGCCGGGGGGGCCCGAGGCGGAGGAGGAGGAGGAGGAGGGCGGGCGGCCGGGAGCCAAGAGGGGCCCCCCGTGAGACTGAGCGTGGTGGCCGGGGTGGTGCATGCCGTTCAGGTGGGACATGAGGGAAGCCGGCGCCCTGGGCAGGTGCTGCTCCCCGCCCCCGCGGCCCAGCATGGCCTCGAAGCCGCCCCCGGGGCTGAGCATCTTGTCGTGGGGCCCGTACCCGTGCAGGCTCTGCGGGCTCATGGGGGGCAGGCCCTGGCCCATGGCCGCCATCTCCTTGTAGGGCCCGTAGAGGCTGTTGAGGGCCGGCAGCCCGCGCTCGTCGCGCAGGAGGCCGAAGCCGCCCCCGCCCCTGTGCGGCTGCCCCTGGTGCGGGTGGAACTTGTCGGAGACGGCGGAGATGGGCGGCAGCGGCTGCAGCGGGGTCAGCGTGGTGTAGGTGCCGCCCAGGGCGGGCGGGGACGAGTCGCAGGGCATGCTCATGGCGTGGTGCAGCGGCACGGACAGCTCGTGCCGGTGGTACTCGCCGCCCGCGCCGTCCAGCAGCGAGGCCATGCCGGGGACCATGGCGGACTGCGGGGGCCCCAGGCGCAGCCCCCGGCCCTGCGGCTGCTGGGGCTGCTGCTGCTGCTGCTGCAGGTGGTGCGCGTGCGGGTGGTGGTGGTGGTGGTGGTGGCCCAGCAGCTCGTGCTCATGCCCCCCCAGGCCGCCCTCCATGCCCATCTCCGGGTTCATGCCGAAAGGGTCCAGCTCCTTGGCGAGGCATCGGTAGGCGCTGTAGGCAGTCTTCATTCAGTCCATGGGCCGCCGCGACGCCGCGGGGGGGTGGGTGGGTTGCCGCTCCGGGGGTGGGGCTCCTCGTGCCGCTCTGCGCCTCCCTCGGATCACCGCCGCTGCTGCTCTGCCGGGCCCGCGCCGCTCCTCCTCCCCATGTCCGCGCCGCTCCTCCTCCCGTCGCTTCTGCCCGTCCGGCCGGGAGCTGTCCAGAGTGGGCTCTGAGCGCAGCCGAGCGCGGCGGCCCCGTGGGCGGGCTAGAGTCCGGGATCGACGGCGAGCGCAGCCACTCAGGCGGCGGAGAGATCAAAACAATATGCGGCGAGGGGGTGTTGTGAGCCAATGGCGGGGTGGAGGGGCGGGGCCCGGGTGGCAGGCTCGGCTGAGCTGCTCGCGGCTCTGCCGCCTCTGTTCTTCAGGGACGGTCACACCTCCTCGCTCTTAGCATTGATTTGCAAATACAAACTTTTCAGCCCCTACTTCCAAGGGCGAAGCAGTGCTCACTATCCAGGAAACCGAAAGCCTCATCTCTTTTATCATTAATGCTATTATTGGTAGTACTATTTATTTATTATAATAATGTGCTCTAGTGAATGCCATTATCATGAGGGCCATCAATATAATCACCGGAGCCCATTATTGTCATTATCTGTCCCAGCGATTATCATTCACGTTTATCAAAGTGTGTGTGTGTTGGGTGTGTGTGTGTGTGGGGGGCGGGTTGCTGAAATGGATTGGTATCATCACACATCATACCCCCGCTGTCCTGTATATCCTCCTCTCTTCTCGAGCGTATGTGCATCCACGCGTTTTCCGCCTCGTCCGTTCATTTGAAAAACAAACTTTCACAGGCATCGTAATCGCTGAAGACTGTCGCACCCACCGTCCTCGAGCCCGGTCTCAGCACCTGCACAGCTCACCGTGGGCTCGAGAAGACACAAGGGGGCATTTCCTGCAGCCACTCATCAATGGGGCGAGGGACTCACTCCTCCTGCAGCTCCTCTCAGCAACACTATACCTCTTTCAGTCCATACGTCCAGTGTGTAAATTATGTACGCGCGTGGGGTGTTAGTGGGAGTAGCGTAGCAGGTTATTGCGCCCCTTGACTAGATCACATCTAAAGTAGGCGAATGTGGACGTGCAACATAATCTCGCTAAACCGACCCGTCTTGCCAATAGGAGTGCCCCCGCCTGTTTTTGGGACTGGCCTTTGAGACAGTGTCAAACTCTCATTTTTCGAAGAAAGTACACAGTATACATACTTTGAGTTGTTTTTAGTTTGATCGCTTCATCCACTGGTCTGGTAGATTGCCATGCATAATCTGCTTGCACCCAGGACGGGATAACGTTTCCTGCAGTGGGTCAACCCACTTTTACTGACTGGTTTCCTTCATTTTGAGTGACAGCGCAAAGCCTGTGCAGTATTGCTTATATCCACATAAAAGTAGTTCCTTTATCTTCAGTGACAATTATGCTTTTTATTTTATTTTGTATACTCATTTAAATAACAACTATGTATTTCTCTTTACTTTGGGTGCCCTGGTAGATGCGATTTTTTCCTCTGTTTTTTAAAGTTGAAAGTGTTTAAGTAACATTGTAGAGTACTTGGTTATGTAGTGATTTTATCTCGTTCCTTTCACAAAACATAACTAGAAAAATGGCCACAGCTGTGAATGTTTTAAAATATTGTTAATGCAAACATGCGACTGCCACATTGAGGTTTTATTTTCTTTTGTGGCATGTGCTAGGAATAAAGAAAACACCTTGAAAAGGCCATACCTATTGGCCTTGCCAATACTTATATTAATTCACTATTCACCGTAGCCGTGATTTTACAAGATACACTGAAGGTGTGCCTACAGCACCCGTCCCTGTAATAAGCAGGCTTCAATTCTTGGTCTTCGGTTGGGTGCCTTTTATGTCTGTGTGGTGGCACAGGTGGTTGGTGGGTAGAGGAACAGCACTCTGACCCCTTCCCTCCCCCCCATTGTTAACCTTTGCAGGCCTGGGGTCTTTCTTTCTGTCACAATGCTTAACATACACAATGGTGTGAATCAGTGGGGTGAAATAACACACAGGGCCTATGTGCCCTTTTTTGCTGTGCAATGTCTACTACTATGGGTGGACTTTATGGACTACCCCGTGATATTATCAACCCCAAAATATGGCCACTCTAACCCCCGTCATCAAAAACACACGCAGGACCACCCCAGTTTGCATTCGCTATCTGCACAACATAATGTCAACTTGACATTAATTGGCCAATTGCACAATCGAACACTTGCTTCTGAGTGTGTCAGGACCCAAGTTAGAACAGCCAATGAAACTAGACGTAAGATACATACGGGCGCTTTCTACAGGTACTCCCACGTCAGTCATATGGTAAGTAGCCATTTCATGCTTCTGCTGTAAATATGGTTTTGGAGTTTATGTTAGAAAAACGTATCTTGCCTCATCAGGGACCTGGAAAGTATTTATGCAGTGGGTGTGTGATGTCTCATTCGTCCGTCTACACGCACAGAGCGTGTAATGTTTACTTGTTTATTCTGTAAAAGAATACGATATATTTAGTTAGTTTAGACTCACTGCAAACTCCATTAATGTAGTAATTTCTTGATTTATTACAAGGAAAAGGCGGGCATGCGTGCTTTATGTGTTTTTTTATATTTACAGGTGCAACAAAAGAGAGTGGTTACATGTACTGTTACTGCACACACGCAGGGTGTGTACGATTCCCAAACCCCACCAACACAACCTATGTACTATTGCTCACAATGGTGTCCATTAATTTTTTTCACGGATCTTTTCATATCAATCCTGGTTTTGTGTTCTTCCTTCCATAAAGGGTGCAAACAGAAATATAAAGCTGTGTTTTAAAGGCGGCGCTCGTACGTGCATTTTCTGTGCACGTGTCGTCCGTCTCAGTCCAGAGGGAAGAACTTGCTAACACAAAGCAAGGTATGAGCCCGCTAAGTAGTAAACACAATTTTTTTTAGCGGGGCTCCAAGTAACATAACTGCTGTTTTTTCTTTAAATAAATATGTAAAATGTCAGATTTTTCCCTTGCGACGTTGTCCCCTTCCCCGACAGGCTTCTTTTCGCCACAAAAGAGGATCGGCCCTATAGTTTTAAGACCCGTGCCATAAAAACATCTACAAAGAACTCACATTGTAGATAAAAATACGACACGTCCTTGCAATTTCGGGAAATGCACATTGTTCTCTTTGCAGTTTTGTGAAAGGCAAGTGCTGCGTGGGCCTTTTCCAAGAAGGCCCGAAACTGCCTCTTCAAGCTCAATAAAGCGTGCGCTGCTGCTCCGTTTTAGGGCAAAGCCTCAAAGTTGGCAAGGAAATAGTGGGGGGCAGAGAGGACAAAGGGGGCACTTCCTCTCCAGGAGGCTGGCGCAGCACACCCCCTTAGCAGGTTGCTGTCCCTTTTCTTATGCGAGGGCGCAGAGCGGGCTGAGGTTGCGCAGATGTCGCCTTTGTTTAAAGGGACAGCAATTAAAGGCAGGGTGGACACACGTTTGAAAAGCGTGACCTATTTTCCCTTGATCGGCTGTCAGAGGAAGCGCAGGGGGTCTCCTTAAGACGCCCCCGTGGCCACTTCCAGCTGTTGGCGAAAAACCTGACAAGAAAGCGAGGGCGCGGCTTGGAGCCTGCCTCCCCGGGGCCAGGGCGATTGAATACGCTCGGAAAACAGCGCCTCCTCTCGCCTACCCTCGGACGTCCGGCCTTTTTTCCCCTGGAAAAGGGTCGTGTTCTTTTATGGCGCCGCTTGGTGGGACAGGCAAGCAGGCCCTGAGAGTGCAGCCTCTCACTGAGCCAGCCATGCACCGAAGCCCAATCTAACCTCTACAAGAAAGGTATGGAACCGCTCTTTAGCCAGCCAACCTTTCCATCACCTTGGCTAACCCTTCCCGAAACCAGGGGTGCAGGCTGGCCGTGACTTTCCAACCCCTATCTTGTCTAATCAAGTGTTCCTCAATTCCGCCTATACCGTGTTGAGAAGCCAGGCGCTTTCTAAATAAACGAAAATGTAAAAACTCTATCTAAATCGGGGGTGCACCTCCGTGCTTAATTTGTGCTTGTTGTTTCCGGTTCAGAGCACCGGCGCTTATATTTGAGGGCCGCACTTATTTTTCTGCCTCAAACATTTACTGCGAGCAAAAGACACATATGGGAAAGACGGAGGAAGAGAAACACGAAACAGCGTCACAATGGGAGAAAACAGTAAGCTGCAAGAGTGAGGCGAAGGGGCAGGGAGGGGTTTTAAATGGATTGAAGAGGCCCGAGATGGCTTCAGGATGACGATGCCTCAGTATTCCGTGTTGGCACATTTAACTGCAGCAGCCGCGTGTTTAAGAGGAGGGCTTTGGGCACCGGCACGTTTTTATTTACAAACTAAGCACTGGTGCACATAAGCTACCAACATCTCCAACACCGTGCCCAGCTTCTGCCCGAACGAGGGGTGCAACCTTGTGGGCTGTGCCACCTGCGTGGCTGCAGCAATGCTCAGACGACAGGGCCCCGGGGCCGGCGGTGGTACTGTGAATACTTGGGTGCAGAGATCACAAGCCCTCGGTTGTGTAAACACTTCGTAAACACTTCGTACACTCTCACTATGCAGATGTGTGGAGTCCACGCGGCGAGGGGCCCTCGCTGCGAGAAACAATAAACAAAGCCCGTGCAATTCAAATACAATCACACCTTTGTGCGGCTCGATTTCTTGTTACAACGGACCCTCGTGCCCAAGTGAGGACCTGAAAACACCAACCGAGGATGTAGGCATGCCTCATGAGGCCCCACCTCGCCAGGGCGTCTCTTGTGGTTTTAACTGTATTTTTGTTTGGCTTATAAACACATTCGGCCACTTTTGTAAAGTCAAGGACTCCCCTCTTCAGCTTATTGATTGCGGTGGAAGTGCCATCTGCCTTCTTTCACCCATCCCTTCGCCTCTGCTGCCCTTGCTAGCTCGTTTCAGCCTCCTTCCCCCAGACTAACACGGAGACGAGCAGCCTACGCTTCCCTCTGTCTCCCGCCCATCACCGCAGAGCTGCAATTCCATTTCAACTCACACCACATAGAAGAGTAGCATTCCATTTTATTCTCGCTCCACACTCCGCGTCCTCCAGTCTCTCCATTTGTAGCCGCTCTCTTCTGTTACTCACCCGTTCCCTTGCCTCCCCTCTCCCGTCCTCCCCTCTTCACCTCTGGCATTTTGCATCAGTCACCTCTACATTCTAACATACATTTCCATGCCTTTTCTTAGCCAACAGAGAAATGTCAATTTTCCGTCAACTTTTTCCTGCTTTCCCCCTCCAGTCACAATTTAGATGTATATACTGCCCCAAACAAACAGCCTCAGCAAATACATGTTTCGACACTACATTAGAAACGAAAATTGGCAAAGCCAATAGGTCTCGCCTATGCAAGAGCTATTGGCTTTGCCAATATGTTTTAGCCATCTAGCACACCAGCGTGGCTGCTGTTCAGCATGGCTGAAAGTTAGTGGGGTAAAGGAGTGTGGTGTGTAGTAGAGTGGGGTGTTATGGAGTGGTGTTGAGTGGAGTGAAGTGGAGTGTCATGGAGATAGTAGAGCGTCAGAGTGGAAGGGTGTAGAATGGAGTAAAGGTTAGTGGCTTAGAGAGTCAGAGTGTCATAGAGTGGCATAGAGTGTCACGGAGTGGTGTAGAGCAGATTGGAGTGGCTTAAATGGTGTTGCATAGAGGAGAGTGTAGTAGAGTAGAATGGCATAGAGCAGAGTAGATTGTCATAGAGTGGAGTAGAGTTGGAGAGTGGAATGGCATAGAGTGGCATAGAGGTTTGTAGAGTCAAGTGGCAGAGTGGAGTGGTATAGAGTGGACTGGAGTAGAGTGGAGTAGAGTGATGTAGAACAGAGTGGAGCAAAGTGGCATGGAGTGGCACAGAGGAAGTTTCATAGAGCATCGCAGAGTGGAGTCGTGTTGTAGAGTAGAGTGTTGTAAAGTGAAGTAGAGTGTCATAGAGTGGAATACAGTGTAATAGAGTACAGAGTTATATGGTGGAGTACCGTAGAGTGTATGGTCGTAGAGTTGAGTGATGTAGAGTGAATGTAGTGGTTTCGAGTGTTGTAGAGTAGAGTGGCATAGTGAGATTGCTCCAGAGTATAGTGAATTGTCATAGAGTGGAGCAGTTCTGGGTAGAGTGGAGTGGTGCAGTGTAGAGTGCAGAGTTGTAGAGTAGACTGGTGTAGAGTGCAGTGGTGTAGAGTGGAGTGATATAGAGTGCAGAGGTGCAGAATAGATTAGAGTGGAGTGGAGTGTAGTGGCATAGAGTGCAGCAGAGCGGTATAGAGTTGAGAGGTGAAGAGTAGAGTGCAGTGGTGTAGAGTGCAGTGACAGAGTAGAATGACGCAGAGTGGAGTGGTGCAGACTAGACTGGTGCAGAGAGCAGTGGCATAAAATACAGTGGTAAAAAGTACAACAAAGTGGCATAGAGTGCAGTGGCATGGAGTGCAATGGTGTACAGTGGGGTACCTTGCAGTGGTGCAGAATAGAGAGGCGTTGATCTCAGTGAGCAAGTGTGCAACCTTGCAGAGTAGAGTGGCATAGAGTGCAGTGGCGTGGAGTAGAGTGGCAGAGTGGAGTAGAGTTGGGCAGAGTACAGCGGTGCAGTGTAGAATAGAGTGGCGTATAGTGTTGCAGAGTATAGTATAGTGGCATAGAGTGCAGTGGTGCAGAGTAGTTAGCATAGAGTGCAGTGGCATAGAGTGCAATTGTCACAGGCTGTTTTTTTTAACATTGTACTAAGGAATCACATGCCAGCCAGGCATGTTAGCTTTGTACAGGAAAACAAGAAAAAGATTACAGTAAAAAAATGAATAGGGTCAGGTAAGAAGGTTAATTTAATGGCTAATGTTCCATTAGTTAAATAGAGAAAATGAAGAGGTCGTGGGACTGCCACTGCATCCCCTGTGATGATGTAATATCCTAAGATGTGGTTGGACTAGATACAGTAATATACAAAGTACACTTTTAAATTTCAGCTGACACAGAACATATGCACAGCACAAAACCAGGTAAACCAGACCAGAGGAAGAGACAGCAATGTAATTGTTCCTAGAAAATGGAAGCATGGCTAAAACCAGCCAGTGTGGGGTGTACTGCAAAATACTGCCATTCAGAAAAATCTTCGAACTGGCTTAATACCAGTGCAAGATTGTTTCCACAGCAACTAAACAAAACAAAAAAAAGTGCAAGTGCTATGGAGAGAGCTGCAGGGAGGGGGAGCAGTAGAGGGAAAGAAATAGCACCTCAATCACGTTGAGAGCAGCGGATGGGCACGGATTAACTTTAATCACTCTGTGCTAAGTCCCTGCTCCACAAAAAATACCCAGAAATGACATTTCGCCTGCAATGTCCAATTAAATTGTCTGTAAAGAAAAGTGACACTGAAGAGCACAAATGGTAAGCCTGGGTGTGCTCCAGGCCCTTTACTGTATACAAGAGTGTCTCACAAGCAAGATGCCTGCGCTACCGCATCCTCTCATAGGCTTGATCCTAAAAATGGCCTCTCCCCCTCCCTCTCTTCCACATTTCACCACCCTCTCTTACCTGTGTTTCCCCTGCTCTTCTCAACTACTATCATCTACTTCATTGTTCTGGGCACTTCCACAAACGGTCACTGATAAGAGTCACTCCTCCCTTCCTTTTTTACCCTCCACTTTCCCATCATCTTTCTACATCACCTCTTCCCTCCAATTGCAGCTATTCCTTTACCCTCCTCTGTACTTGAGAGTCACCATTGAGAAGGGCACACCTTCTGCCATGACTTTAAGTCGGATAAAAAAATGGGAAGTCTATAAACGTTTTGTGGCCTGAGTCGCATAAGTAGGAATCCTTTCCAAGGGGTGAGGCCTACATAATTAAGGGCACCCCCTAGTGCCCTGGGGCCCCAGCCAGTATTGTGGCACCTGTCTCTGAGATTTCATCAAAGGCATATCAAATAGTAACAGACATTCAACTAAACCAAGGCAGATATATTGCCAATGCTTGTTATCAGTATCAGATAAATGTTGTTGTTGTGGTTGTAGCTGTTGTTGTTCCCGCTGCTGCGTCAGCTGTTGTTGTTGTCTCTTGTGCTTACAATTGTAGTCAATGCTGTTGTCTCTGCTTTGCTGGCAGCGGGTGTGCCTGGCATAATGACAGCTATGTACATTGCTGCGTCCTTGATTTGGTCACTGCAGTTGTGGTAGCAGGTGTGTTTGCTGCTATGGTCCATGGTGAGTTTACGTCTGTGGTAGCTGCAGTGGCCAGTGCTATTGTGCCAACTGTTGTTGCTGCTTTAGGGAAAGCTTTTTGTTTTTTCACTTTATTGTGGTACTTACTGTGGTTACAGCAGTGGTAGCTGATGTTGTTCGTGTCATGGTGGCAGAAAACAGTTGTAACTGTTGTCCCTGCTGTGGTTATAGCTGTTGTGGAAACAGTCACCCCTGCTGTGATCTCTGCTGAACTTGCAATCTTTGTTGCTACTGTGGTGTTGGCTGCCGTCACAGATGGTTCTGCGGTAGTCCCTACTAATAAAAGCATTTTCTGCTGCTGTTGTTGCTGCTGTGGTTGCTGCTCTGGCTGCAGTCAGTGTCCCTGCAATGATTACATCTGTGGTCATTACTCTGGTCCCTTATATGGAGGATGTGGTGCTTATTGCTGTCATACAACTGTGTTTCCAGCTGGGATCCCAGCTGTACTTGGAACAATTGTTGCTACTGAAGCAGTTGTTGTTGCGGTGGCAGTGAACATTGTGGTTGTTATGGTGGCAGATGTTTTTGCTGTTTTGGTTACAACTGTTGTCACAGCTGTGGCCTCTTCCTTCTTGACAGCCATTGTTGCTGGTATTGTCACTGCCATGGTGGCAGCTGTGGTCAATGCTTAGATTACAATAATGGTTGTTGCTGTGCTTGCAGCCATTGTAGATGTCCTGGCAGATGTTGTTGCTGTGATGGGGCTTTTGTGGGTGTTGTGATAGCAGCCATTGAAGCTGTTGTCATACTTTTTTTGCCACTATGGTCATTGCTGTAGTGCTTGCCTTGTTGGCAACCGTTTTTGTTGTGACCGTCATTGCCATTGTGGCAGCTGTGGGTACAGGTCACTGAAGAGATTACAATAATGGTTGTTGCTGTGCTTGCAGCCATTGTTGATGTCCTGGCAGATGTTGTTGCTGTGATGGGGCTTTTGTGGGTAGTGTGTTAGCAGCCATTGAAGCTGTTGTCATACTTTTTTTTGCCACTATGGTCATTGCTGTAGTGCTTGCCTTGTTGGCAACCGTTTTTGTTGTGACCGTCATTGCCATTGTGGCAGCTGTGGGTACAGGTCACTGAAGAGATTACAATAATGGTTGCTGCTTTAGTCCATGCTGCAGTGCTTAATTTGAGCCGATGGTTGCTGGTGGGGTATCCAGCAGTTATGTTTGGGGACCAACACTTATTTTTCTGCATTAGATATTCACTGAGTGCAAGAGACAGAAAACAAACGTATGAAAAGCATGGAGGAAGAGAAAGACAGCAAAACTGTCACAAAGGGAGAAGGCATGAATCCGCAGGAGTGAGATAAGGGGGCAGGGAGTGTCTGCTAGTGCATTAAAGAGGGTTGATATGGATTTAAGTCTACCAGCCTTGGTGTTTGGTGAGCTGAAGTTTAATTGCCCAGGCACTGGGCTTGTGAGCAGAGCTTAACGGACTTGTACTATTTCTTTCACAAATTAGGCCCTGCTCTGTTGTGCTGGTAATTGTTGGTGTCCCTGCTATGGTAGCAGATGTCATGATGACTGTTGTTGCTATGGTGGTGTGTCAATGTGGTTGCTTCTGTAGTTCCCACTGTAGGTGTTGTGGCTACTGCAATTTCACGCTATTGTTTATGCTACTGTCCATGGGTGGTAGTAGTTGCGATCTTTGCTGTGGTTCCAGCTGTGAGTACTACTGTTGTCCGTGTTGTGATGTCAGCTATGGTTATTACTTCTACCCGTGCAGTAAAACCTCTGGTGAATCCTGTTGTTGCTGCTGCTGTCCCATTTGTGCTGACACCTACTGCTGCAGCTATTGTTGCTACTGAGGTAGTGGGGAAAGGTGCAGCTAGTGTGGCTAGTATTGTGGCTCCTTTTGTCAACTTACAGTAGTTCCCCCTGTGATTGATGCTATTGTGGCTACTGTTGTTGCTACCATGGTCTTATCTGTGGTTGATGCATTGATCTCTGCTTTGATGATATCTGTGGCCATTACTGTGGTCCATGCCAGGGAGGCAGCATTGGTCCCTGCTGTCGATACTGCTGAGGTCCTTGCTGTGATTTCTGCTGTGCTTGTAATTGGTGCTGTTTACTCCTGAGGTCCCCTCTGTTGTTTCTGATGTGCTGGCAACTGCTGCTGTGCTGGTGGCTAGTGTTGCTGCCATAGTCCGTGCTATGGTTGCAGCTGCAGTTCCTTTGAGTAACTTGATATGTAATCTCATATTTAAGCTTATTTAAATTTGTAATTATATCGATCGCATCAATATTGAGAATTGTATTTTGCATGCGAGTTGTTGTTTGTGTAGCTGTTGTGCGACTTATGAATTGCGGTTCTAAATGTAACTTGCACATTTCAGTATTTTTATGGTTTATAACCGTAACTGCTCTTCAACTTTAACTGCATATATATATATATATGTACATATATATATATATATATGTACATATATATATATATATATTATATATATATATATATATATAATATATATATATATATATATATGTTTGAGTGTGTGTGTGTGCGCATATATCTAAATATAAATATTTACATATAGGCTATTATATAGCATTTATATATTATATTTATAATATGATATATAGACTATAATATTTATATATTACATATATATATATGTATATAAATATATATATATATACCTCCACACTTTCTTCTCGAATCCCGAAGTATGGCACACCACAAGCGTTAAAAGTATAACGATTCATTATACACAGGAATGCGTTTCGGTATATAATAAATCGTTATACTTTTAACGCTTGTGGAGTGCCATGCTTCGGCATTCGGGAAGAAAGTGTGGAGTTATAGGCACAGTGGTGCGCGTCATGTAATTGGCACCGCTGGCGGTTAGGTGCAGGAAGGTTATGCCGCTTCGAAGTGTCTACATATATATATATTCACTTAAAAAAAACATACAAATTCACCTGTTATAGTTAGAGTTATCACAAGTAACTATAACTCGTATCCTAAGGTAACTATAACCTATGCCCCCGCCGGGCACACTTTTTTCTTCAAAAATTTTACTGCAAATATTACATTGATATTGATATTAAGCATAGTACAAGGGGACAGGATTGAGATACCCTGCTTCTATAGCCCTTGTGGGGGAGGATGGAGGGATTCCAGAGAGAAAGGCTCGGGGAGAGGTGCCACACGACCCTCCTCTTAAAAAAAAGACTATGACTCCGGGGATGGGTCCACGGGGCTCGTAAAGGCTGGAGTGTTGGAAGGTACTTGCCCCCCTCCCCTTAATAAAAACAATACAGTCTTGAGTGATGCAGTTCTTGGGGCCTGTAATGTTTCAGAGAGCGGGGGGTTGCATGCCCCTCTTCCCTTAGCCAAAAAGAATACAACCCCAGAAGATAGGGTCTCTGGGGCCTGTAAAGGTTCAGGGAAGAGGGTCACCTGCCCCTTCCCAATAATTTAAAATATCAAAAAAGATAATTGAAACAGTTTACAATTTCAATTTTATTGATTACGTTTTGGAACTTAACAGAGATCAACATAAAGAATACATTTCATCCTTATCTGCGACACAACATAGAAGCATTCGCAAGAAAGACATTTAAAAAGAAAATACATATGCCTACCATAATAAAATAAATTATTTCACCCATTAAAAATTGAAATGCAAAAATCCATAGGCAAAACCATCAGAAAGGCTAAATCTGTGTGAGTAACAACTCTAGTGCAAAACTCCAGCACAAAAAATTTACAATACGCAATATCAGTACTAATACAGTACTCTATTATAAAGTGCAAAAAACGAAATAACGCAAACACGTAAAGCATTCAAATTAGGCACTAATGTTCAATGCTCGAAATAATACAAAATACAATGCACTCTATATTAAAATACACAAGATTAAGAAGTGCAGATGAGCAGATAAAGTGCTAAAGAGACAAATAACTCAGTCAATCAATCAATCAGGATTTATAAATAGCAGCTAATCACCCGATAGGGTAACCAGGTGCTTGCAGGTCCCAGAGGCTTATTCGAACAGCCAGGTCTTGAGGGCCCTTCGGAATTACGGAAGTGAGCTGATGGTCCAGAGGTGTGTGGAGAGGCTGTTCCAGGTTTTTGCTGCAACATGAGAGAAGGAGCGTCCTCCAAACCTGCTTCAGTAAATGTAGGGAGTAGGCACAAGTGAAAGGGAGGCAGAGCGTAGTCTTCTCGATGGTTGGTGGAAGTTCAGGCAGTGGTTAATGTACGCAGATCGTTGGTTGCGTAGAGCCTTTTGTGCTGAGGGTGAGTCTGGCTGTGGCGTTCCTTATAGTTTGAAGTCTCTGTAAGAGGTGCGCAGCGATTCCTACGTAGAGGGTGTTGCCATAATCCTGTTGGCTGGTGATGAGGGTCTGTGTCACGGATCGTCTCGTGTGTAGAGGTAGCCACTTGAAGAGACTTATGTAACATGTGCAAAGTGAGAAAGCAGGCAAAGGAGACAGCGTTGATCTGTGATTTCATGGTGAGCTTGTTGTCAATGATGATTCTGAGGTTTCTGGCGTGGTCGGAGGAAGTGGGGGTGGGTCCTAGGTCTGACAGCCACCAGTATTTGTTCCATGTGTTGCTGCTGTTGCCAAAGATCAGTACTTCCATCTTGTCTGTGTTCAGCTGATTGCATTTGTTCTTCATCCAACAGCAACGCTTGTCAAGCATCTATGGAAGCTGGTTCTGGTGATGGAGGGGTCGTCGGTGAGTGAGAGGATGAGCAGTTGGTAGTCGTCTGTGTAGAAAATTATGTTGAGACTGTAGGGTCTGACGATGTTGGCCAGTGGGTCCTATGTGCATTGAAGAGCGTGGGGCTAAGGGATGAGCCCTGGGAACACTGCAGGTGATCTCCTTGGGTTCAGAGACGAAAGGTGGGAGGTAGATCTTCTGGGTTCTTCCGGTGAGGAAGGAGATGATTTATCTGACCACATCCCCTTCGATGCCAATGTGGTGGAGTCTTTCCATCAGCATCTGGTGGGATACCTTGTTGAAGGCTGCTGAGAGGTCGAGGAGGATCAAAGCTGCTGTTTGTTCTTGGTCGAGGAGGGTTTGGATATCATCGGTGGCTGCAATCAGGGCAGTTTTGGTGCTGTGACTGCTGTGCAAGCCAGATTGGGAGGGATTGAGTTGTGGGTTCTGCTCCAGGTATGTCATGAGTTGCCTGTTAATGATTTTTTCCAGTACCTTTGCTGGGAATGGGAGCAGGGAGATTGGCTGTAGTTTTTAGGTTCGCTGGGGTCAGCAGAGGGTTTCAGAGTAGTGGTCTGACTTCAGCGTGTTTCCAGGCACCGGGAAATGTTGCAGTGTTGATAGAGGTGTTGAACAGGGTGGTAAGATCCTGGTCGATCCCTTGGTTTCCAAGGTTTAAGGTGTAGTGCGGGCATGGGGCTGTGGGAGTTCCAGAGTGGATGGATTTCATGGTGGAGGTGATGTCCTGGGTGGATAGAATGATCCAGGTGGTCAGTACGTGGTTTCTGTCAATTACGGTGGTGGTGTGTCTGTCCGGAGGTGTGTCGGTCAGGGTTCAAAAGTTCTGTACATGGTTACAATCTTGTCATGGAGGAAGTGGGCAAGGTTGTCACACAGCTCCTGTGAGGGTGTGATGTTGATTCCGCTGGCAGCCGGGTTGGGAATTCCTTAACGATGTTGAAAAGTTCCTTAATGTTGTTGGCGCTGGTTTTGATGCGTGACTGCAAGAATTAAATAAGCAGTTCTGCACACACAAATAGTAAAGTGCAGTAATACAATTATATTTGTTGAGCATCCAACTTTAACACATAGGCGGTCATTCTGACCGCGGCGGGCGGCGGTAGCCGCCGGCCATGCGGTCACCGCCATCTGGCCGCTCCACGGTCAAAAGACCGCGGAGGCCAATCTGGCTTTCCCGCTGGGCCGGCGGGCGCCCACCAAGGGAGCGTCCGCCGGCCCAGCGGGAAAGGCCCTGCAACCCAGAAACCGGCTCCGAATGGAGCCGGCGGTGTTGCAGGGGTGCGACGGGTGCAGTTGCACCCGTCGCAATTTTCACTGTCTGCTAAGCAGACTGTGAAAATCATGCTGGGGCCCTGTTAGGGGGCCCCTGCACTGCCCATGCCAGTGGCATGGGCAGTGCAGGGGCCCCCAGGGGCCCCACGACACCCGTTCCCGCCATCCTGTTCCTGGCGGTAAAAACCACCAGAAACAGGGTGGCGGGAAGGGGGTCGGAATCTCCATGGCGGCGCTGCTTGCAGCGCCGCCATGGAGATTCAGCCCAGACAGGGGAAATCCGGCGGGAAACCGCCGGATCCCCTTTTCTGATCGCGGCTTTACCGCCGCGGTCAGAATGTGCAGGGAAGCACCGCCAGCCTGTTGGCGGTGCTTCCGTGGTCATAGTGGAGAAGTGTGGCACAATGGTTAGAGCGGCAGACCCTGAAGCAGAGATCTGGCTCAAGACCAGGGTTCAAGTCCCGCTTCGGCAGGTCTTGGGCTCAATTC
The DNA here is from genome assembly GCF_031143425.1 of Pleurodeles waltl. Lineage (NCBI taxonomy): Eukaryota > Metazoa > Chordata > Amphibia > Caudata > Salamandridae > Pleurodeles > Pleurodeles waltl. The sequence continues at coordinate 175,627,002 of NC_090436.1, read as the reverse complement.
CCTTGGACCAGATAATTCTTGCCTCGGTGCCTAATCTAATTAATGGGTCCCACTCTGCAACTCTGGCCAATAGCTTGCTTAATCTCCACAACGGCCCCAACAGCGCTTGGATGCCTGGCTTCACCCTGGGGGTGCCCAGGAGTGGGCACCTCACAGGGAAAAGCCAGGAGGGGTTCCATAGCGGTATGAGTACAGCGCCTTGAGACCCTAACGGGTGAGTAGTGCGCTATACAAGTGCAAATTTACATTTACATGGTTGGAATGACCCCCATAGTATGTAAAATGCTAATAAAACTTACGATTGCACAGTAACATTTACTGCCCCTGAAAATTCATGTAAGGTACACAAACAATTACATATATACATGCAAAAATCAAAACACATTTAAAAAATTTTTTTTTTTGTGCAGACCATTTCAGTTGGGAAGGTGGTCAAATAAAAAATGATGAGCCTCAACTACCAAAGTTATATTATATTTCAAAAAGATCAGTCTCAAAAAGTGGTGACATGCAAAATGAAGGGATGGACATACAAAGGTCACATGAGTTAAGTCCTGAACATGGTTCAGGCAAAGATAACAAAACCTCTCATCCTTCCTTACGCCTTCCCAAGTTCCTGTGATGACTCATAAAGGAAGGACATTTAATCTTAATCTTAATCACAGAATATTTCTCTCTTCATCATGTGGAAGATTCCATAGGACATAAGGTTTTTTTAACAGATGCTGCTTTCTATTATAATCTCATTCCTTGCACCCTGTAGACAACGCAAAATATCTTTTTTCCTACTCACTGTGTACAAAGATTTTTTAGGTCATGATTTTTAAAAGAGCTTTTGAAAATGGAAAGTCCCTGCTCTGAGTAGTCTCAAACATTTCCAGAGCTTTCACATAATGAGAATAAAGTGCACTTTTTCCCTTGAAGCCATGGAAAACTTCAAGCTTTAATGCAGCTCGTTTAGAACCCATTTTACTACCCAGCAGACTGTTCCCCCACCTCACAACAGCTGCCATAGTAAGCACAATTGTGGAAGATAACCCAAATCAAGCCGAAGAGCAGATGGAAAAGCCACAGAATTAAAATGACACATTTGGTGCCATATGCGCCCCTCTACTTTCCTAAAAAAAGGACCAATGCTTCACAGGCGTAACTCAGCGCAGGTGGTATTTTTGTCTTAAAAGCCGAATGGACATGTGCAAAAGTTTCGTTGCTCTCAACACGTTACTTGAAAATATCCTACCACGGTAAGAATAGAACTGCACCACTTCCAACTTAGCATTCCCCAGGGGCCAATTAAAGTTTTGCCTAATTCTACACACCTTCATTCTAAAAATCATAACATACTCTTAGATAATTTCCAGCACCCAGGCACGTGGCCCCACTCCCAAAGACACCCTTCAACCCCACAGGCCAAGTAATTTAAAGAAGGGGAGTGAGCTGTGCTCCTATCCCACATGCTAATATCGGCCCTGGGAACCCCAGCCTACCACTGGCACACTGTTGTTCCCTGTCTGGGAGGGTATGCGAATGCCTGCACTCTGCCAGGGAGGGAACTCAACTTTGCTCCTGCCTAGTGGGATCAGTTAGAAACTTTTGCTCCTACGGGGCAGTAGCAAAGACAAAGGGGGTCATTACAACCCTGGCGGTACAAGACCGCCAGGGCTGTAATGACGGAAGCACCGCCAACAGGCTGGCGGTGCATCCCAGGTCATTACGACCGTGGCGGAAAGCGCCGCGGTCGCACCGCCGGGGCCGGCGGTTTCCCACCACAATGGCACCGGCGGCAGTAATCGGCCAGGGCAGCGCTGTTAGCAGCGCTGCCCAGGGGATTACGAGTCCCCCTACCGCCAGCCTTTTCCTGACGGTTTGAACCGCCAGGAAAAGGCTGGCGGTATGAGGAGTCGCGGGGCCCCTGGGGCCCCGTGCAGCTTTTCACTGTCTGCGCCGGCTCCTGTGTTGCGGCCGAGATCCCAGCTGGGCCGGCGGGCAGAAACTACGTTTCTGCCCGCTGGCCTTGTGTTGCGGCCGAGATCCCCGCTGGGCCGGCGGGCGGAAACTAGGTTTCCGCCCGCTGGCCTTGTGTTGCGGCCGAGATCCCTGCTCCGCCCGCTGGCCTTGTGTTGCGGCCGAGATCCCTGCTGGGCCGGCGGGCGGAAACTAGGTTTACGCCCGCTGGCCCAGCGGGGATCTCCAAATGGCCGCGGCGGCTGCAATGGCGGCCGCCCGGCGGTCCGATCTTGGCAGGCAGCTGAGGGCCAAAGGGCCGGCTCTTACCAACATCCAGTATGGCACTGGCTGGGGAGCTGGCTGGGGCTGGTGGGGCCCTGGGACTCTCCCTTTGGCCCCCAACATAGTGTTTTGTGGATGCCCCATGTGGGAACCGGGGCACCCACTTAAGGCTCCCAGGCCACTATTGTTTCGGGAAAGGGGCAGCTCACCCCTCTCCTAAGAAAAGGCCCCTTTGGGGTCTTGGGGGCCTGTAGTGACATGGGAGGGGGGCTGCACACCCTCTCCTCTCTTTCATAAAAAGAAAGGCCCCAGAGGATGGGTCACCAGGGGCCGTAGTTGTTTGGGGGTGGATGCGTGAAACACTCCTTTTAATTAAAAAAAAGAGGCCTGAGGGATAACCATGACCTCAGGAGTGCTTACCATATTTTTTAAAAGAATTCCTAGCTGGAGCTCCATACCCTCCAGCTGGAGTGCAAGGCCCTCTTGTGGTTGTTTTTATGATTGCATTTTGTGGGCTGAAAAATGTTGAAAGACTCACAGACATGTAAACCTTAGTAATCTTTTTTATAATAGTCACTATTATTAAACATTGGATTGTGTTAATTACTGAAATATATACTAGATTTAAAATATTGATGCGTTTTGGAAACATATGATAGATCTGCTAAATAAAAATACCCATCCCGTGATAAAGCCAATAGGCTCACTGTTTATATTTTGATGTTGTGACTCTTTGAAAAAGTCAGCATCTCTGCTTGAGTATGGCCAGGACCTACGAGACTAACCACACACTGTGCATGCCAGAAGGCCGTGTGTGGTGTGGAGCTGCTTGCCTGTGAGAGGTTGGATGCAAGACCTTACCATGCGCAGCAGGGGTTGACTGCCCACAGGGGATTGGACACAGGACTTGGCTGCAGGCTGCTCACAATGTGGGCTGGGCTTTACTTATGCTAATAAAATATTACTTTACATAAAAAAAACTAGCTGAAAACACAAATGATTAAAGCAATGTTATATTTAGGTGGAAACTTAAATGGTAACGTAACTTTATAAACTAAACAAAACACTAAAATTCACTAGTTATAGTAACTCTATAGTAACTAGAACTCCTACCCTAAATAAACCATAACATGCTCCCCACGCATGGCTAATTACCCCTCATATTGCATCATTCATGACATTCTATAACATCATTGATAAGATCACTGCAACATTTGAAATTACATAATTGATGACAAAACTGTGCACGGGGAGGGGGGCACCTAAGTCTGTGAAACCAAAATGAGTAGTCTTTGATGGCCGGCACATTAAAGAATTGTGCTACAGTTTGTGAGCTGCTTCCTTCCTGGCTTGAGAATTGGTTTGCTTGTTTCTTTGAGTATATACATATGTATGCTCACACACACACTTATATCAATTTGAGCAATTTTAGGAGGATCCTGTATTTCATAAGACACACAGCATTACTGGGCTGGATGCTCACCAGCAGTTAAGCTTCTGCTGTTTGTTCAAACAATCTTGTGATCCAAAAAATAGAAAACCATCACTCTATACAGCTTAGCAAATAAAAAGCATTTATTGGGCTCATACGTTGTGCCCCCATCAGGCCCTACTTACGACCTCACATATTACATACTTTATAACATGTTAAATTACATCATTTTTTAACATCACTGATGACATTTTAGATTTCATCACAATGGACACATGCTTCGCCCCAAGCTATGCTAATTTACTAAGGGGCTTGTGGGAGGAGCAAGTGTTCACTGCTCAGAACCTCAACAGATACACTGGACATGTAGTGCTTTGGTTGAGACTTCTTGATGACCTCTTTATAAATTTGAATGTCCTGAAAGAATAGCAAAGGATGTTTCTGTGGCATTGAACATCAATAATTGTAACTTTGGTTTCACTGCTTATACAGATTGAGAATGTATAGCATTTTTAGACATGGAGATTGTTGTGAATAAAGATAATGTTACTGCACACTGTACAGAATACCCACAGCTAGTAACAGTTTTTGAATGCCCAGAGCAGTCATGCAGATCCCCTAAAATATAGTATTCCCTTTATGGAAGTATTGTATGGATGTAGAGATAGCTAGATAGATGGATAGACAGATAGCTAGATAAATAGATTGATAGATAGATAGATAGATAGATAGATAGATAGATAGATAGATAGATAGATAGATAGATAGATAGATAGATAGATAGATAGATAGATAGATAGATAGACAGATAGATTGTGTTAATGGTTGAAGGGGATAAAATCCTACTTAAATAACAACCACAATTCTTCTCAGGGTGAAACACAAGTAAACCCCAAATTAACATGTACTTAACCTTCTGGTAGCTTGGCACATAGCAGTCAGACTTAACTTAGAGGCAATTTGTGAAGTATTTAGTAAAGTATTTATGCAGCATCCAAACAGTAATTAAGTGAAAACACAAAACAAGCAAAATCCCACACCAACTATGAAAACTAAAATGTAATTCAATATTTGACACATAAATGACAAAAATGCAATCAGCAGAACAGGAGATATGCAGTTTCAAAGTTTTAGGATAAGTAGAGCACATAAAAGCACAAAGCACCACTCATGGTTATCTGGTTGTGCAAGACCAAGAGAAAGGCACAAGTCCAGGTGGAATGGGATGGAGAATGGGCTGGATAAAGGGACCAGGTTAGTCTCATTGAAAATGTTTGCTTCCCGGTGAAAAAGCTGCCTTCTAAATTTCAGCCTGAAGAGTTTCATTCACGTTGGAGGAGGCCACAAGGAGCAGGGAGAGAGTTGCTGATGGTCGCTGCTCTAGCTCTAAGTGCAGATCTTGTATGGTTGATCATCGTTGGAGGTTGCAGGAGCGTTAAGTGCAGATCTTGTGTTGCAGATTGTCACTGCTGGTCACTGTAGCTTGAACAGTTGAGTTCACTAGAGCTTCGTGTTGCTGTGCAGCATGGGCAGCAATATTTTGGTGCAAACAGGCCCTTTTGTGGTTGCAAAGAGCCCAAAACTTCAGGAGTTCTCCTTTTCTACAAGGAGGAGTTCAACTGATGTCACACCAAGGGCCCAAGGGTCCAGGACCTGAGGGGCACCTCTTGGGTATCAGGAACTTACTCCAGCAGAGGCCAGCAGGGCTCAGGCAGATCCAGTTGCAGGTCCAGGCAGCAGGTCAGCTGGGTAGATGCAGAGAGGTGCCTGGAGCATGTTACGTCCCTGTAGCTCTAACAAGAGGTCAGTCAGCTGACACTTGGAGTCACATTAGCCTGTGATGAAGGGTGCAGCATTTAATGTTCAGGCCCCAGGTACCTGTAGTACCACTTTACTAGGGACTTATTAAATGTGCCAATTGGGTGTAAACCAATTTTACCATGTTTAAAGGAGAGTGCTCAAGCACTAGTTAGTAGTAGTAAAGTGTGCAGTCGTACAAGCAAAAAAAAAAAAGAGTTTAGAAAACAGGAGGGGTGAAGGCAAAAAGTTTAGGGGTGACCCTGTGAAGAGGCCGAGGTCCAGCATATAGACAGACAGATAGACAGAAAGATAGACAGATAAATAGAGAGATAGATAGATAGATAGATGGATAGATATCTGTTTAAGGCACTTCTTTCATATCCTGCTCAGTCTGTCTGTCTGCCTCTCTCTCTCTCTCTCTCTCTATACCACAAAAAGCTTAAAGTGTAATAAAAAAAGTTAACATGTAATGAAATAGGTTAAACTGTAATAAAAAATGTTAAAGTGTATTAAGATCTTAACATATGTTAAAAAAACGATTTTCACTGAAAAACACAACGGTATGGTGATGTTATAGTTAAGTTTCATATTAAGATCTTAACATACGTTAAAAGACTTTTGAAATTTAAAAACATCAGGAATTCACTGACACACTCACAGTTCAAATGCATCTATAGTTACCAAATTAAATACCACTGAAATCCACCAGTTATAGTTCAGTGAACTAATTATAAGTTTAGCCCCAGTCATGCCCTGCTTATGATCTCACTTATTAGATCACCCGTGACATTTTAAATTATGTTAATCACATCTCTAATGACATCTCACATGATATGACATCTTACATTTGGGGACTGTGATAGCTCTGCAGAACACCACTGTGGGCCTCACCTGGTTCTGTTATAGTACAGAGTATTTCTTCAACAATGGATGGTCAATTTGAGTACTCCCATCTGGGTGAGGTGGCCAGGATATGCTTATCCTGCCCCATTATGTGCTCTTTCACAACTTTAGTGAGGAATCTTTCTGTCCTGTAATGGTGGCTATTAAATTGTCTATGCTGTTGTAGACACCTAATTAGATGATTCCAGTACTGCAGATCCTTCACAGCATCAAAATGGATGACAGGAGAAAACCTCCTGCAGCCATTCAGAATTGAGTATTTTTAGTTTTCCACGGAATAATGATCCACATATAACATTTTCTCAGGGTTATCCTCTTTGTGCCCACAACAGGCATGCTTTTAAACAATAATTTCTTGAAAAGTATGATTTACAGTAAATAAAAGAAATAATACTCTCTGAGTGAAGTTCTAACTTTGTGCCTAAATTTGTTTTAAATCCATTTAGCATTTTTTTCTATATCAGCGTGCTAACTTTCCCAAGAGGATTAAAATGGGAAATCATAACTTAGGGGGCCCTTCTCTTTCTTGGCCTCTGCTTGAAGGTCTGTGTGAATCTTAACATGAAGGACCCAAACTGGATGAACTTTGTGGAAAGTCTTGCGCAGATTCTTCAAACAATGCCAATGGTATTAAGAAACAAAAAATGCCTTTCCTTTGAAAACTCAGACCTAACTATAACAACACTGGTGCTATCATTGCCAGTGTAATATATGTCCCTGGCTTTTCCAGCAGCAAATAGTGCCTAACCAAATGACCCCTTATTTGAGGGCATTGCCTATGTATAATCATGGGGTGAGAGCGTACGATGGGTCTAAGGCTATGATCTTTACACAAAATCTCCCATTGTTTTGATAAATCTTATACAGCTCTTAACCTTATATTTTGACTCATCCTGTTTCCTGTAAGTAAACAACATAGATTCCCTTGATTGATATTTAACTCTTTTTACAGCCTGATTTAGTACTTTCTGTGGGTAACCCATGCACTTTCCAACTTTCCAACATTTTGTTTACTTGTTCATTTCTATCAGAGGCAATGCACTTGCTTCTAGCACGCACAAGTTCTCCATAGGGCATATTCTTCTTGAGCCTGGGTAGATGACTGCGGCTGGCATGGAAGATAGAAATACCAGCAGTTTTTCTACAGTGCAACATTGTTGCCAGTCATCCATTGATTACATTCAATTTCAAATTCAAGAACTTTGTACTAGGTTTGCTATTTTCCATGCTGAATTGTAAGTTCAATGTATTACAATTCAATAATTATATATAGTTTACATTTTTTCTGAATATTCCTTCCAAATAAAAGCAAACCATTGATGTATTTTAACCAGACAACTCTATGTTCTGTGAACCGATTTGTTTCAGGTGCCCAGGCTACCTTTGACTCCTACTAGCCCATGAATAAATTCACCTAGCTGGGTGCAAAGCATGTACCCATTACAGTACCTTGTAACTTTATAATACTGGCTCTGGAACTAGAAAACGTTCTCCAATAGACAAAACTCCCCCATATGTAACAACAAATATCTTTGTTTTAAAAATGTATGCTCTTTGATCACAGGAAATGTTTGCAGGATTTACTTTAGCCTTGTGTCATATTCTTGTATACAATGAATGTAAAACCAAGGTAACCATGATATAGCTCTCTTCCCATGCCAGATTCTGTATTTTGTTTGTAAATTGTTACAATTCATTACACAGGAGGGTATACATTCTTCAAAAGGGAAAAGGAAATGGATCATATAAATGGGATAATTCTCTAGAAGTGTTCAATTGGAAGAAACAGTTTGTCTTCCTGGAGGTTTCAGTAAAGTTTTCATTACTTTTGGTAATGAGTTGGTGTGGCAGGTGTCTCATTTTATATAAAAGCATACTCTTCCCACTCCAATAGCTAAGAATGCAATGTGTCTATCCCAGAGATCCTGATAATTGAAGTGATTAACTTATCTTCAAGTTGACTTAAGGCTCTGCTATATAAGCAGACCTAGACATAATCGCAATGGGGCCTGTTCTCAAACTGCATATTGTAGTAGGTTGTGGACTATAAAATGCTATTCACAGACTCTGATCTCACCTCTGTCTGTGCTGTCTTTTGTATTCAGAGATCTCGGCCCGACAGCAGAGTCTCTGAACATGTAAATATGAATCTTATTTGTATTCACGAGGAATGTGGGTGGCTGAAAAATGATGAATGCTTATCTCTAAAGGGGAAGGTTTTAAGGAGAAGGCAGGAGGGGTTAAGGGAGGGTTAGAGATGGGTCTCGGGAGGGATATGTGCCCACCCAAAAAAGAGTAAGCTCATTGCTATTCACAAACTGGCCTTTCTAAAGTTACTACAGCCAAAAAGGGACCCAAGGCAGTATAAATTACTCTAGTTCGGAGCTGAAGTAAGTCTAGCAGCACATATGGCCAACAAATGGTACTGCAATACCCACCCATAAAAACTCAATGAAGGTAAGGGCATAAAATAAAACCTCAAAGGAAATAATGTTAAATGAAACAAAATAATTTAAATTAGTTTAAAATATAAATAAATACAATCTAATGTAACAAAGATATAAAAATAATACATATTTATTATTTAATTATAAAATATTGTACCAACCTCTGGTGCATTAAAACTTAGTCTAAGATTAAGGGGGTCATTCCGACCCCGGCGGGCGGCAGGCGCCGCCCGCCAAAAGACCGCACCGCGGTCAAATGACCGCGGCGGTCATTCTGACTTTCCCGCTGGGCGGGCGGGTGACCGCCAAAAGGCCTCCCGCCGGCCCAGCGGGAAAGACCCAGCAACGATGAAGCCGGCTCCGAATGGAGCCGGCGGAGTTGCTGGGGTGCGACGGGTGCCGTGGCACCCGTCGCGATTTTCAGTGTCTGCAACGCAGACACTGAAAATCTTTGTGGGGCCCTGTTAGGGGGCCCCTGCACTGCCCATGTGCCAGTGGCATGGGCAGTGCAGGGCCCCCCCGGGGCCCCACGACACCCGTTCCCGCCAGCCTGGTTCTGGCAGTGTAAACCGCCAGAAACAGGCTGGCGGGAAGGGGGTCGGAATCCCCATGGCGGCGCTGCAAGCAGCGCCGCCATGGAGGATTCCCTGGGCCAGGGGTAAACCGGCGGGAAACCGCTGGTTCCCCTTTTCTGACCGCGGCGGTCAGAATGGCCCAGGAAGCACCGCCAGCCTGTTGGTGGTGCTTCCGCGGTCGTTGGCCCTGGCGGTCGGTGACCACCAGGGTCAGAATGACCCCCTAAATGTTAACAAAACATAATTACATTTGGATTAATAAATACTATAAGCCACTTCTAATGATTATTAATGCACAATTATTTTTTTCTTTAGGTGGGAATTTATTTTGTATTTTAATTTGTTCACATAACAAATTCACCCAACAGTGTTCTATTAAATCTAAACATCATCATGAAAAGTGGAAATATGTTCCCCCTGTGATTCTATGAAAATAGAGAAAGTGAAGTCAAAGTGTCACTGCAGCAAAAGCGACCTCTGACCTGTTTTTGGTCAGGAGACCGCTCCCCCACGCCCGCAGCACCACCAAGCTGTCCCCCTGCCCTTGACCCTGCACGTGCTGGCAAACACGCGTTCGAGGCCCTCCTCCACCCGCAGGCATCCTCCTGCGCCTCATCCCTGGCGTCTAGTGGGCTCTGGTAAGCTTCACTAGACTTGTGCTTTGTGTCATCTTATGTGATTGTGACTCGTGTTCTGTGCCTTGAATTATTGTGCCTTTCGCTCATCTGTGACTCGTGTTCTGTGCCTTGAATTATTGTGCCTTTCGCTCATCTGTGACTCGTGTTCTGTGCCTTGAATTATTGTGCCTTTCGCTCATCTGTGACTCGTGTTCTGTGCCTTGAATTATTGTGCCTTTCGCTCAGCTGTGACTCGTGTTCTGTGCCTTGAATTATTGTGCCTCTCGTCTATTTTTGACTCGTTTTACGTGCCTTTGAATTTTCTGTGCCGCTCTTTTTTGCAGTTTCCTTCTGTTATTTCTTCCGCTGTTTTTGCCCCTTGTGCGCTCCCTCCATCCCCTTGTCGGCTCTCCTTGAGCCGCTTTCCCCGCCGCTGCCTCCCTGCAGCCCCTCCCTTCTTAATGGCAAGCCCATCTGAGCCCATCCGTGCCTGGACAGCGCCCAGCACAATCCCCCCCCGGTCTGTGAGACCCCGGCTTCGCCAGACGCCGCTACACGCCCGACCAACTCAACGCCCTCAATCCCGGCTGCATCACAGCATGCTTCCAGTCCTCACCAAGAAACACCCACGGACCCTTCACATGCCGGAGCTGCAAATTCACCTGCAACAGAACAACAAAACCTACAAAGACCGGAACAAATCACCTGCACTGCATACTCCTCAACGCCCGCTCTGCACGCAAGCACGCCATCGAGCTCTGGGACCTGCTCGACTCCACCGCCCCAGACGTAGCCTTCCTGAACGAGACCTGGTGGAACGACTCCTCAGCACCCGACATCACAATAGCCATTCCAGACAGCTACAAGATCATCCGAAAGGACCGCACCAATGGAATTGGAGGAGGAATAGCCATCGCCCACAAATCCACCCTCAAGGTCTACACCCATACTGACGACACCCTCAAGACCGTGGAACACCTACACTTCCGCATCCACACCGACCCCAACACCACTCTCAGACGAACGCTCATCTACAGACCTCCCGGACCATGAGCACCCTTCAGCGAATCCATCGCCGACCTCACCAACACCCACGCCCTCACCTCAACGGATTACATCCTCCCCGGAGACCTAAATTTCCACCTGGAGAACAACAATGACATCAACTCCACTACTCTGATTGACAATCTCACAAACCACGGCCTCATACAACTCGTAAACACACCAACCCACATCGCCGGCCACACGCTTGATCCCATCTTCTCCTCTAGTGCCCACGTCACCTTCAACCACACCACCGTGCTCCACTGGACCGACCACCACTGCATCCACTTCACCTAAAAGAAACATACCGAGCACCATCGCACCCAACAACCACCCCGCCGATGCTGGAGCAAAGTTATGGAAGGCCAGCTTACAAACACCCTCACCCAGAACCCACCATCCGACCCCACCGACCCAGACACCGCTGCCCACAACCTCACTCTGTGGATCAACGATTGCGCCAACATCCTCACGCCAATCAAGAAACCAAGTCAGAAGAAAAGCCGCCTGGTTCACCGACGAGCTCCTAAACTCCAAGCGCGACTGTCGAAAACTAACAAAGGAATGGCTCCTGAAACACACTCCTGACAGCCTCACAGCCCACAAGGACCCCACCTGCAGACACCACCAACTCATCAGACAAGCCAAACGATCCCACTTCAAAGACCGCCTGGACAACAATGCACATAACAGCAAAGAGCTCTTCAGCATCGTAAAAGAACTCTCCAACCCCAGCGCCAATGTCAACGACATCCCTCCATCCCAAGAACTCTGCAACGCAATGTCCACCTTCTTCCACCGAAAGATCACCGACATCCACGACAGCTTCAATGCCACTCCCACGCCAGCCCCCACTCCCGAAAGCTCCATCTGTGCAAACCGCCTGACACCCTGGACCAACGTCAACGACACAGAGACACGCAAGATCATGAACTCCATCCACTCAGGATCCCCGTCAGACCCCTGCCCCCACCACGTGTACAACAAAGCCGACTCCACCATCGCCCCCCAACTACGGAAGGTCATCAACATCTCCTTCGAAACAGCGACTTTCCCGGAAAAGTGGAAGCACGCCGAAATCCGCGCCCTCCTCAAGAAGCCCAAAGCAGACCCCAACAACCTCAAGAACTTCCGACCGATCTCCTTACTCCCCTTCCCAGCGAATGTGATTGAAAAAATAGACAACACACAACTAACCAGCCACCTCGAAGACAACAACATCCTGGCTCCCTCCCAATCCGGCTTCAGATGAAACCACAGCACTGAGACTGCCCTTCTCACCGCCACAGACGACATCAGACGCCAAATGACAGCGGCGAAACATCAGCCCTCATCCTCCTGGACCTATCTGCTGCCTTCGACACAGTCTGCCACCACACCCTGAAAACCCGCCTCCACGAAATCGGAATCCAAGGAAAAGCCCTCGACTGGATCATCTCATTCCTCTCTGGCAGAACCCAAAGAGTCCGCCTCCCCCCCTTCCGCTCCGAAGCCACCGACATCATCTGCGGCGTCCCCCAAGGATCATCCCTCAGCCCGACGCTGTTCAACATCTACATGGCCCCCCTCCCACAATTAGCCCAACATCACAACCTCAACATTCTCACCTACGCCGACGACACCCAGCTCATCATCTCGCTCACCAAAGACCCGCGCACTGCCAAAACCAACCTCCACGAGGGAATGGAATCCATTGCCGAATGGATGAAAAACAGCCGTCTGAAACTCAATTCAGACAAGACGGAGGTCCTCATCCTAGGACCCAACCCCTCCGCCTGGGACGGCTCCTGGTGGCCTACCGCACTAGGAACCCCACCAACACCAACCAACCATGCACGCAAACTGGGCTTCGTCCTCAACTCCTCCCTCACCATATCTAAACAAGTCAACGCAGTCTCCTCTTCTTGCTACAACACACTCCGCATGCTCCGTAGGATCTTCAAGTGGATCCCATTAGAAACAAGAAAATGGTTACACAGGCCCTCGTCAGCAGCAGGCTAGACTACGGCAACGCACTCTACACAGGCATCCAAGCAAAAGACCTACTACACCTCCAACGCATCCAAAACGCCTCCGCCCGGCTGATCCTCGACGTACCCCGCCGCAGCCACATCTCCCACCACCTGAGAAACCTTTACTGGCTCTCCGTGGACAAGAGGATCTTTTTCAAGCTTCTCACCCACGCTCACAAAGCACTCCACGACACCGGACCAACCTACCTGAACAACAGACTCAGCTTCTACAGCCCCACCCGTCAGCTCCGCTCCGCAAACCTCGCCCTCGCCGTCGTCCCCCGCATCCAACGAAAAACGTCCGACGGCAGATCCTTCTCATACCTCGCCGCCAAAACCTGGAACACGCTCCCTACAAACCTACGACAGACCCAAGACCTTCTCACCTTCAGAAGACTCCTCAAAACCTGGCTCTTCGATCAGTAACACCAGCTCACCCCCCCCCCCCAGCGCCTTGAAACCCTCACGAGTACGTAGTGCGCTCTACAAATTCATTGATTGATTGATTGTCTGCATCTTAAATAATCCAATGTTATTCTGCTTGTCATTTCGGACATATTTTCGATTTCCACAATTTTGAGTCTTTATCTTGTAAAATATACAAATAGACACAGAAGACAGTTTTGTGCTGCTGGCTTCACATTATGTTTTGTGTTCACTCCTCTGTTTTGCATGTAATCATAAACAGTGAAGACATAGAATAAATCAATTGAGAAAATTGGAGTTCATTTATTTCCCCAGTTCAAATTTAATCCCCTCAGTCTTGTTCAATTTTTCTGAATGTGTTGCCTACCTTTTCCTTGCCTTACTCAACACCGGCTCCCCTAAATTCAGTTCCCTATGTAGTGGCCGCTGCCAGCCTTGTCTAAGTGCTATGAAGTGTTATGTTGGAAAACCTGCTTTAAAATTTCCCCCTTCATACACAAGCACTCTGTAACACCCATGACAGCAAATTTCAGCAACCTAGTTCAAGGGTCAGGTATGATTGTGAAGGTCAACCTCATTTCCCTCAAATATTTTTCCACCTTTGCCCAAGGCTGAGCGAGAGTTGCAGAGCTTACAGTTACTTGGTTTATGCGCCAGAGAGTGCTGTGTTACCCTCATTCTCTACAAACTCAGTCTCTACCTCTGATTTCAAAAGGGCCAGGAAAAGTAATTGGTATTTCCCACTATATCATAATTTATTATACACTATTCATATGCAAATCACTTGCATTAGAATGACTGTAAATTCTATGAGCAACTCAGCAATTACAATTACACATACGTGGGAAAAGATTAACTATCTCCAGTAATGTTTAAACTCACTTCCCTCATTATGGTACAGATCCTGAATATTGCTTCCCAAATATTGCTAGCACTAAATATTGAGGTGACAATTTCACAATTACCAACATTTTGAGAATGGGAATATTGAGGATAAGCATATCATTTTTTCTACATTAATGTCCAAGTGTAAATATTGATTACTTATATGTCATGGTTTTTAAAATTGTGTTTTCTATGGCATTTAGTAGTTTTTGTTTTTAAAGTTAGATTGATAGTATTAATATAAAATATACTATAAAAAGGTTACTGTTAATTTAAGTTTAGATTTCCTTAATTAAAGTGTATTAGCATGTTTAAATATTGTTGAAAGTTCTTAATTTTTGGTTATTGTAATGAGGTATTTTTGTTTGTTTAAATAATTTTTCTTGAAAGCTGTGGTTTGAATAAATAATCACTGATTTTGCAGTATTGGATTGTCTGGGTGTATCCTTTTTTATTGTTATGGATACTATTTCAATAGTTTCTTAAATAGTTGATACCTTATTTTACCAATAATTTGAAAAAATACACATTTCCATTTATTTTAAAATGCATTACATTCAAAATACTCAATGGTTAGAGAACGTTTTCACAAGAGTTTTAATTTCATTTACATGTAATTATGATTTATTAACTGAATAATGGGTTACATTCTCAAATGTAATTAATTTTTTTAAAATCTGTAGGTTTGGATTTTGACTTTATAAATTAAAGGTTTATAATCCCTGTATAGTTTTAAAATTATATTTGGATCATACTGTGGGAAGCTGGCTTTTTATATTGTGAGCCAATTTAAGGACACCCCATGCAAAAAGTCCGGATGAGCCTTAATTGGTTTTACAGGGCTTCCTCTAATAATTACAAGAGCTCTATTTGTGGCAGTTTGGTTGAGCAGCTTAGGCTTAGCAGAAGAGAATGTTGAGCATTTTGTGTACACAGATGGGCAATAAATGGGACACACACTCAAGAAAGAATTCTGAGACCAATTTATAAAAATAACACATATTTGTATAGATATTTAGATACCAAGATCAAAGATATTGGGTAAGTACTTTGAACATTTACGATTTTTCAAGTACAACAGTAAAAATAGCACAGCTGTCAGATTTAAGGCATGAGCCTTGAACGCAGTTATCCTATGGGAGAAATATACACTGCATAGGTATACTTGCAAACGGTTTTGGGAGGTACCTTCCAGGACTTGGTTCTTAGGGTCCAGGAAAACACCAGCAGTTCAGTTTTACCTGCCATAGTGTATCAGGGTGCAGAGGTGCTGGTCACGTTGGCAGCCCTAAGCACTATGGGGGTCTTTACAACCCTGGCGGTTGGCGGAGAAGTGGCGGTCTTACCGCCAACAGGCTGACGGTAAACAAATTGGAATTATGACCATGGCGGTTACCGTCATGGTCATCTTCCACTTCTCCGAACCGACCGCCAGGGCAGAGACGACCGCTGGGCTGGAAACTTGGGTCTCCAGCCCGGGGGCCGTCACAAGACTGCCAGCGGTATCATGACCCGGCTGACCACCATGGATTTCATGGGGTTGGGAACCGCCATGAAATCCATGGCGGTAAGCACTATCAGTGCCAGGGAATCCCTTCCCTGGCACTGATAGGGGTCTCTCCCACCCCGAGTCATTCCCCAACACCCCCCACCCCCCTGTCGCCCCCCAAAGGTGGCAGGACCCCCCTCCCCAGCCCTACCCCCGACATCTCTACACAGACACACACTCGATACGCATACAGACACCACCAACACACATACCTGCACACACACGAACAAACATGCCAACAGCCACACACACAGTCATACACACCCACCCACATTCAGACATACATGCACACATCCATAGAGACATACATACAGACATACAGCTTAGGCTTAGCAGAAGAGAATGTTGAGCATTTTGTGTACACAGATGGGCAATAAATGGGACACACACTCAAGAAAGAATTATGAGACCAATTTATAAAAATAACACATATTTGTATAGATATTTAGATACCAAGATCAAAGATATTGGGTAAGTACTTTGAACATTTACGATTTTTCAAGTACAACAGTAAAAATAGCACAGCTGTCAGATTTAAGGCATGAGCCTTGAACGCAGTTATCCTATGGGAGAAATATACACTGCATAGGTATACTTGCAAACGGTTTTGGGAGGTACCTTCCAGGACTTGGTTCTTAGGGTCCAGGAAACCACCAGCAGTTCAGTTTTACCTGCCATAGTGTATCAGGGTGCAGAGGTGCTGGTCACGTTGGCAGCCCTAAGCACTATGGGGGTCTTTACAACCCTGGCGGTTGGCCGAGAAGTGGCGGTCTTACCGCCAACAGGCTGACGGTAAACAAATTGGAATTATGACCATGGCGGTTACCGCCATGGTCATCTTCCACTTCTCCGAACCGACCGCCAGGGCAGAGACGACCGCTGGGATGGAAACTTGGGTCTCCAGCCCGGGGGCCATCACAAGACTGCCAGCGGTATCATGACCCGGCTGACCACCATGGATTTCATGGGGTTGGGAACCGCCATGAAATCCATGGCGGTAAGCACTATCAGTGCCAGGGAATCCCTTCCCTGGCACTGATAGGGGTCTCCCCCACCCGAGTCATTCCCCAACACCCCCCTGTCGCCCCCCAAAGGTGGCAGGACCCCCCTCCCCAGGCCTACCCCGACATCTCTACACACACACACTCGACAAGCATACAGACACCACCAACACACATACCTGCACACACACGAACAAACATGCCAACAGCCACACACACAGTCATACACACCCACCCACATTCAGACATACATGCACACATCCATAGAGACATATATACAGGCAGACACGCACACATTTCCAAACACACTACACCCCTGCATGCATACACGCACTACCACACCCCCTCTTCATACTCACACGCACACCCCCATGCACGCACAAAACACACAACACCCCCACCCCCCTCCCCTAACGGACGATCAACTTACCAGGTCCGTTGATCCTCCGGGAGGGGACGGGATCCATGGGGGCTGCTCCGCCACCAGCACCCCGTCAACAAAACACCGCCACACCGAATCACGTAATGTTCTGTTGATGGGGCGGTGGAGGTGGAGCAACCTCCACTTCCCCACCGACCGCCAGTATGGCTGCTGGTGGCTCTCCATCTGTAAAAGGACAGAGGGCTGCCAACAGTCATAATTCGCTGAGCGGAAAACCTGTCGGTCTTCAGCACGGCGGTCCCTCGGCGGTCTTGTGAAAGACCGCCAAGGTTGAAATGACCCATGTGTTGAAGTTTGTGGAAGACGGACCTGTAAAAGAAAGGCTTCAAGTGGGGACAAGTCCAACAGAACCCCAAGGGAGGCTTAGCTCATGCGGGTCTCTGGGGCACAGGAATAGTAGGTTTCTGTGAACCC
This sequence comes from Pleurodeles waltl, assembly GCF_031143425.1. Classification (NCBI taxonomy): domain Eukaryota; kingdom Metazoa; phylum Chordata; class Amphibia; order Caudata; family Salamandridae; genus Pleurodeles; species Pleurodeles waltl. The sequence goes on along the minus strand of NC_090436.1, from coordinate 175,609,226 downwards.
AGGCTGAGGGGCTAGGGTGCAGCGGTATCTCGTTGGGGGGGGGTCGCTGAAGTTAGAGTCTCTCACTGGATTTTGATGACCTGGAGAAGCAAAGAAAACAGGGCAGCAGGGCCACTCTTGAGGATGGCTTCATGGATTCTGACATTTCTCAATGGCAGATTGGCATCAGTGGTGACCGGACTGGACACACAACAAGCCCTGGAAGTTGCAAGGGCTCTGGTGCCCAAGGTATTGGTGCTGAGAGGATACTGAGGGATAAGTGTCTCGAGACGTGGTGAGAGCAACAGAAATAACTTCCTGGACTCACAACAACCTCCTCCTGGTGAGTTGCCGCTTGGTGGGCCCAATGGCCAGCAAGGCAAAGGATTAGGTCTGTGCAGTTGGTGCCTGCAGATGCAGAGGGAATGTCGCGCATGTGCGCGGCACGAGCCGAACATTCGGCTCGGGCCGCAGCACGCGTTTCTCTGACACGACGCGCCCCCAGTCTGCTGTGTGCTTGCAGAGGCCCCAAACTGGGCATGGGGCCTCGTTCTTTTTTGTGTGCACCGCGATATTAGGTATGTCTGACCCCCCACTCACCTGTTCTTTTCATCTCTTTTCTTGGACATCTGGTTGTGCCTTCCTTTATGTTTTTCCCCCTTCCCATGTTCCCTTTCTCTTCCCAGCATTCCTTGTTCCCTATTCTCTATGGTTCCTAGTCCTTTCTGTTCTATGTGCTTTTCCCCATCTAAGATGGTGTCCTTTTACTTCCTGTTGGTCGTTTCCTGTTTGTTGGTATTTAAGGGCTGTGATTCTTTCTCTCCTTGCGCTGCAACACTTTCTGTTTGGATGGTGTCTTCGCTCCTGCTTCCTCGTATTCCTGTGCTGGTTCTCGTCAGTTCAGAATACTTTTTCCTGTATTTGCTCTTGCTGATATCTCTTCTTTTTGTTCCTGTTTTAGGAACATTCTTTGTGGAGGTTTTTTCCCCTTTCAGGGTTTTTTTCCCTCTGGCGCTACTTCTGAGGGGCACGGCCTGCTCTTGGCGTACCCATTGCCTGCAGCACCGTGGCTACCAGAAAGAGTCGCCACTACTTGGGCCAAGGCCGAACATTCAAGAACAGGATCCACGCCACTCGCTCTGCGGCCTCCAGGGTAAAGCAGCACGTAAGTCGTGACAGATTGCAGCGCCCAATACTTCCGACGTGGTCTAACATCATGGATGTTACAGTGGCGGCTGCTACAGATCCTGATCAATCTCTTCTGGCAACCATTCAGCAACAGGCTCAGGAACTGCAACAATTACAAACAAGAATGCTGCTTTACGACAAGCTTTGGCCTTTCTCAGTGTGGATGTTCGGGCCGTCTCCACCTATACTCCTCGTTTCTCCGGTGAACCAACTAAGCTGCGAGAGTTCCTCGATGCATTAACTGTGTATTTCGCCTTCCGACCTACCCAATTCTCCCACGACAAGACAAAGGTGGGATATCTTATCAGTGCCTTATCCGGTCCTGCCTTGGCCTGGCAACCCCGATGGTATCCTCCAATGACCCAGTATTATCGGACTATCCTGCCTTCGTGAGTCGGTTTAAACAGATGTTCAGTCGTCCAGGATTGGAGGCATCTGCGGAAGAAGACTTATGTGACATCCAACAAGGCTCACAAGATACCCTCCAATATATTACCCGCTTTCGACAGCTAGCGGCGGAGACCACTTGGGTGGAACGAACTCTGGTGACTTTATTCCGTAGAGGACTTAAAGAAGAAATCAAAGACGAGTTGGTACACTACACCCGAGTTGAAGACCTTCGTGGTCTGATGGATCAGGCTCTTTCCATCGAATACCGTCTCCAAGAGCGACGTATGGTGAAGAGAAAGAGTAGAGGACAATCTCAGTCAAGCCCTTCACGTGTCTTTATGCATCGTCCTGAGGAACCTCGTCCTCCCGCCAGCGACGCCGAAGGTGAACCTATGCAGGTGGATATCACTCGAGGACCACTTTCCGTTAGCGAGCGGGAAGACAGACGTAGGAGGGGATTATGCCTGTATTGTGGTGCTGCCGGCCACATGCTCCCGACCTGCCCTGTTCGTCCTCAAAGGCCATCGGGAAACGCCACTTCCCGTCCTTTGTAAGAAGGGAGGGGACGGGATCAACAGCTATACCTTCCATCAGTTCCTTCAAGGACAATGCCACTACTTTGTTTATGTCACCTGTGACGTTACATTTACCGGACGGCCGTCAAGAGAGAACACTGGCTTTACTTGATTGTGGTGCCAGTGGCCTATATATGGATAAGACTTGGGCCACGACTCAACAAATACCAACACGACCCAAAGAAACCCCAGAACAAGTGCACATACTAGATGGGTCTTTAGTATCGTCTGGTCCAGTCGATACCACCACCATGACACTGAGTTTACAATTTGGAAACCATCAAGAACACATCTCTTTTGATCTAATATCATCCCCCAGTCATACTATCATCTTGGGAATTCTGTGGTTCATAAGACATAACCCTTATGTAAATTGGGAAACCCGGACTATTTCCCTGTCCTCCCAGTTTTGTCATGAGAACTGCTTTGCTTCGGACACTTATTGGTCACCCAAGAGGTTGATGCCTACTGAAAGTATTACTGGAAGTTCCATCAATACCGTTCAAGGAGTTCCTGATCACTATCTAGAATTTCAAGATGTGTTCCAAAAACCAATCAGGCCTGTGTTACCCCCACATCGAGATTACGATTGTGCTATTCCCTTGGAACCCAGAGCTATTGTTCCCTTTGGGAGGATGTATTCACTCACTGAACCTGAAAGAGAAGTACTAAAAGAATATCTGCAAGAAAACTTACATAGCGGTCTTATTGTACCATCGTCCTCTCCGGCGGGGCACCTCTCTTTTTTGTACCCAAGAAAACGAAGGATCTTCGTCCCTGCCTGGATTTTCGCGGACTAAATAAAATAACTATAAAGGACCGTTATCCTTTGCTTCTCATTAAGGATATACTAGAGGCAGTCAGAGGGGGTCAACGATTTACCAAACTGGATCTTCGTGGAGCCTACCACCTTTTGTGTATTAAAGAAGGAGACGAGTGGAAAACTGCTTTCCGGACCCCATTTGGTCATTATGAGTACAGAGTTATGCCTTTTGGTCTTACTAATGCCCCCTCCATTTTCCAGAGATTTATGGATTCAGTATTCTCTGATCTCTTGAACCATACGGTCTTCATCTATTTAGACGATATCCTTATTTATTCTAAACGTCCTGAACTTCATTTCTCTCACGTTAAACAGGTCGTCCAAAGACTCCGGGAACATCAACTGTCCTGTGAACCCGGAAAGTGTGAGTTTGACAAGACCGAAGTCAAATATTTGGGATATCACCTTAGTCCCACTGGCATAGCTATGGACCAAGAAAAGGTAAAAGCCATTCTAGATTGGCCTTCTCCTTCCTCTATTAAGGAAACACAATGCTTTCTAGGATTGGCTAATTTTTATCGACAGTTTATCTTGGACTTTGCAGAACAAACAAGCCACATAACGCAAACATTAAAAAAGGAAAATCTAAAGAAAGGCTTCGTCTGGACCAAAGCGGCTGAACAAGCTTTTCGGAGTCTAAAAAGGGCCTTCACTCAAGCATCGATATTGAGGCACCCAGATACCAACAAACAATTTATTGTTGTTACAAATGCTTCCGAAAGAGCCATTGGAGCTGCCTTACTCCAACAGCAAGAAGATGACGGTCTTGAACATCCTGTGTTCTATTTGTCCCATGTACTTTCGGCGTCAGAACAACATTACTCAGTACTTGAAAGTTGTTAGCCCTGAAAACAGCCTGCCTTGAGTGGAGACAGTTTCTTATGGGTTCCAAAGAGCCCTTCGAGGTAAGAACAGACCATCGCAATCTACAATGTTTACAAAACCTTTTATGCCGGAGCAGTCGTCAGGCTCGTTGGGCCTTTTTCTTCAGTCAGTATGACTTTTATGTCACTTATATTCCTGGATCCTAAAACATTCTGGCTAATGCCCTATCTCGTCGTTATCCAGATTTTACTTCTACCCCATCACAGTATCTTCTTGAGCCCAGTAAAATCATCGGAGTAGCTCAGTCATTCCTGGATGAGGTACAACTGGAATACTCCAATCTGACTGATCAAGAAGTAAAGAAACTGAACATATGTAAGCTTCAAGGGTATTATTATTATAAGAACTTGTTGTTTCTCCCTACTAATGGAGTCAGAGAAAAGGCACTACAAATGTGCCATGATTCACCGATTGCTGGTCATAGAGGCATTAAAGCCACACAAGAATTACTCTTGCGATCTTTCTGGTGGCCTACCTGGAAATCAGATGTCGAAAGATACTTTCAGGCTTGTCCCATATGTGCTCAAGTAAAGATTCCCCGTACCAAACCTGCAGGATTACTCCAACCATTACCTGTTCCACCGGCTCCCTGGCACACCATTTCTACTGATTTTATGTGTTCATTACCTCCATCAGCAGGAAACCGGGTTATCATGGTCACCATAGATTCTTTTACTAAAATGGCTCACTTCACTGCTCTGAAAAAACTACCTAATTCCCAAGAACTAACTCAGATATTTATCCATCATATTTTCCGTCTCCATGGACTTCCACACAACATTATATCTGACAGGGGACCTCAGTACATCTCCCGGTTTTGGAAACATTTTTGTAGGACACTGAATATCAACATAGCACTCTCATCGGGTTTCCATCCTCAAACCAATGGACAGACTGAGCGTCTCAACCAAGAATTGGAACAGTACCTTCGCTGCTTTTGTAATTCTACTCAGAGCAACTGGAACACTTACCTCCCTATCGCTGAATTCTCCTACAATACCTCTGTCCATAGTGCCTCCAAGGTCACTCCTTTTTTCTGTTCTTATGGCTATCATCCTACCTCTTTTCCTACTACTCCTCAGTCTGCCTCTTCTCTTCCTGCTGCTACTTCATTCTCCAGATGACTTTTACAGATTCATAGATTGATTCGCTCTAACTTGTGAACACCAAGAGATAAATGAAGAGAAAAGCAGACAAGAAACGGAGGGATGCTCCAGAATATCACCTTCAGGATAAAGTCTGGCTTTCATCAAAATTTCTACCTTTACGCCTTTCTCAGAATAAGTTCACACCTCGTTACTATGGTCCTTTCCGAATGCTTCAGCTGATCAATCCTGTCACTGTCCGTCTTCACTTGCCTCGTACCTGGAGGCTTCACCCGGTCTTTCATGTTTCTCAGCTAAAACCCTATGTACCTGATCCTTACTCTCCTCAGTTTCCCTGTCCTCCTCCTTTGTTAGTGGATGATGTACCTGAATATGAGGTACAGGAGATTTGTTATTCTCGTATCTTTCACAAACGTCTTCAGTACTTGATTCATTGGAAGGGTTACCCTCTCAGTGAATGCTCTTGGGAAGATGCATCTTCTGTTCACGCACCTCTTCTGATTCGTCGTTTTCACCGCTTGTTTCTGCACCAACCTGGGCCTTCGGGGGGGGGGGGCTACTGTCACGCAGCTGCACGCGGCACAAGCCGAACATTCGGCTCGGGCCGCAGCGTGCGTTTCTCTGACGCAACGCGCCCCCAGTCTGCTGTGTGCTTGCAGAGGCCCGAAATTGGGCATGGGGCCTGGTTCTTTTGCTGTGCACCATAAGATGTTTTTTCTTGCCTTGAAAAAGTCACTTTAGTGACGAAACATGTGTTGGCTGTTATACAGAAGAAATTGTCTACTAAGGAGTTTTTGCACATTAGTTGCTTTTGTTGTTATCAGAAGTGCTCAATAAAGAAAAACATATTTTCCATGAAGGACCGGTCTGGAACTTTTGCAATTTTGAATACATACAAAGAATACTTGTTGGGGCTAAGTTTTGAGTGCTGTGGCTGCATTTTGGCACTTGCATCACTGTTTATTGGCCCAGAGTTATAATAGTAAAAATGGTCTGCCCAATTATATGCAAATACGCCAATGTCTGTAGGACTGGAGTTCGAATAGTGCATATGTTCCCTCACCTAGTTGCAGTGACACCTGTTTATAGTGGACTGAAGTTAGATTTGGTCCTGTGCCCCTCCCTCAATCAGATGTTTGCTTGATTGCCTGGGGTTAGAATAGTAAATATGTTCCTTCCAATGCAAGTTATATGTAATTATTTTCAAACTTTGTTGGACCAGAGTTAGAATAGTACATGTAACTCCCCCAAGTAAAGATTATTTTTTATGAATGTGTTTACAATTTTAGTGAATGAGTTTAACATTTAATTATTTTTGGTCATGTCATTTATTCATTTTGTAAAAATGTTTTATGCTTATTTGCCTTTTGTGATATTAGTGTATGCTTTCTCAGATATATCTTAGTTAAAAAATAATGGGGGTCATTACAACCCTGGCGGACGGTGTTAAAGGTGCGGTAATACCGCAAACAGGCCGGCGGACAAAAAAAGGGAATCATGACCGTGGCGGAAACCGCCAACATAGACAGCCACTTTAACACTCCGACCGCCACGGCGGTACAGACAAGCAGCGCGGCAGTCACCGCCAACAGACAGGCGGGAGACAATGTACCGCCCACAGTATCACAACCCGCCAATCCGCCACCTTTTCTGGGGCGGATTCACCGTGGATAAAAACACGGCGGAAACAGCTTGTGCTATGGGAATACGCTCACCTTAACATATCCCATGAGGAACGACGACTCCATGGACCCCGAACTCCAAATCCTACCAGCCCTTGTCTTTCTGCTCCTTTACGACCAACATGGAAGTAGGCGCAGAAGATACCGGTGAGTACTGCACCTACGACACGGGGGAGGCAAAAGTTAGGGGGACACCCACCAAACACCCCCACCCCCGCATATTACAACATACACACCAATGCAGTCAAAAATATCACATTAACAACCCACAATCCCCCCGGAAGAATCCAAAGACAAAGCGAATTGCGGTCAAACATTGTAATGTGCCAATATACATGTCATACAAAAATATACAGATATATATATCTAAATCACTCATAATTATATATACAATACAAGAAGTAGTGCAGATATGTACACAACAATGTCCGTGCACCAACAGTTCAAAAATGCATGGGCGAGGCCCACAATAGACACCTGACCAAAATCGGAGAGAACACTGCCGGGGCATCAGATAGAAATAAAACAGGCACCTCAGGGGGAAGGGAAGGGGGGGCACCTCAGCCAGATGAATGCAAAGCCAGATCCACGACGGGGCTCCATGCCCATTGATGTATCCTGGGGAGTGCAAAGCCACAGTCTCTCAAGTCTCTACAGTGGGTGGCTTGCCCACTGTGCCATCCTGTGCCATCCTGGGGAGTGCAAAGCCACAGTCTCTCAAGTCTCTACAGTAGGTGGCTTGCCCACTGTGCCATCCTGGGGAGTGGAAAGCCACAGTCTCTCAAGTCTCTACAGTGGGTGGCTTGCCTACTGTGCCATCCTGGGGAGTGCAAAGCCACAGTCTCTCAAGTCTCTACAGTGGGTGGGTTGCCCACTCTGCCATCCTGGGGAGTGCAAAGCCACAGTCTCTCAAGTCTCTACAGTGGGTGGGTTGCCCACTCTGCCATCCTTGGGAGTGCAAAGCCACAGTCTCTCAAGTAGATGCAGGTCTCCACTTGTTCTGGAGGGGGACTGGTGCCCAGACTGGATGCGTCTCCCTGTGAAAGTTCCTGTCCTGTCACTGTCCCAGCTGCACATGGGATAAGGATGCCTGATGTGGCGGTCCATTCATTAATACACGGTCCATGCCCTGTTCAGCGGTGCTTTACCATGGCGGTCTTTGCCCTGTTCAGCGGTGCTTTACCATGGCGGTCTTTGCCCTGTTCAGCAGTGCTTTGACATGGCGTTCTTTGCCCTGTTCAGCGGTGCTTTGCCATTGAAGTTCATGACTGTTGGGCGGTTCTTTGCCATGGCGGTCTTTGCCCTGTTCAGCGGTGCTTTGACATGGCTGTCTTTGCCCTGTTCAGCTGTGCTTTACCATGGCGGTCTTTGCCCTGTTCAGCTGTGCTTTGCCATCGAGGTTCATGATTGTTCAGCGGTGCTTTGCCATGGCGGTCTTTGCCCTGTTCAGCGGTGCTTTACCATGGCGGTCTTTGCCCTGTTCAGCGGTGTTTTGCCATGGCGGTCCTGATACTGACATTGGTGTGTGGCATGACGATCTCTACACTGGGCATTGGTGTGTGGCATGACGATCTTCACACTGGACATTGGTGTGTGGCATGACGTTCCATCATTGGCCAGCGAGGCTGTGGCATCCTGTCCCCTACTGGGCTGTGACTCTGGCGGTGGTCTCTGGACCAGTGACGATACTTGTGCCCTCCTGGGCTGTGACTCCGGCGGTGGTCTCCTGACCAGTGACGATACTTGGGCCCTCCTGGGCTGTGACTCCGGCGGTGGTCTCCTGACCAGTGACGATACTTGGGCCCTCCTGGGCTGTGACTCTGGCGGTGGTCTCTGGACCAGTGACGACGGTGCTGGCAGTTGTGTCTGGACCGCAGGAAAAGATGGCGCACTTCTCCGCCGTGACACTCACAACAGGCTGGGCATACTTCCTCTTGACCTTCCCCACCTTTTTTGGAGTTACAGCTGACTCACCAATCACCTTCGATCCCATTTCACTTGTTGTCCCACCAGGAGTCTTGACACGGTCCCGTTGTCCACTCTCCAATTTTGGAGCCTTTACAGGGGGTGGGCTGCCAGTGCCTTGGCTCCGGGTCCTACTGCCTGCCCTGGTGGACGGTGCACTCCAAAAACCTGGAACACGCACCACTGGTACTGGAGGCTTTTTGGCTGAGGCGCTACGACGGGACTGATGAATTGGAGGGGGTTGGGGGAAAAAAGGTCAATTTGACAGAAGGACAGTTTCTGACGGACACTGGGATGGGTAGCTGGAGGGGGTCTGGGAGTGGAGGAAGAGGAGGTGGTTGTAGGAGGTGTCACTTTAGCTGTTTTGGGTGCAGGTGCAGGTACTGGAGGCTGTCGTGAGGTGGATGGATGTTGGGTGAGTGATTGCCGGCGTTTGGGTACTTTGGGAGGGGGCGTCACAGACACACTGGGAGAGGACACAGGGGACGTGTAAATGGCAGTGGAGGTGGTGAGTGCAGGTGAGCGGCTTGTGGTGCTGGGTGTCCTGGCGCGAGTCCTAGTGCCTGTAGATGTGGTGCATGCAGGTGTGTGTGTAGACGAGACTGGGAAGGAGGAGGGAGAAGAAGAGGAGGGGGACACAGTGGAGACAGTGGATGTTGCTGTATCCGCATGTGTGTGATCTGGGGCGAAGGTGATGCCCACCCTCCTGGGTGAGCGGGCACGGGGTGAACGCTGAGGGGCTGCTGGGAGGGCGGTGCTGGTAGGGGAGGTGGCGGCTGTACCTGTAGAAGTGGGGGGCACAGATGGTGCCGCCACCACAAGGGAGCTCCCATCGTCGGACGAGTCCGTGTCGCTGGTTGCTGATCCGGTGGCCGACGTGAAGCTCCCCTCGCCCTCCGTCCCACTGGTGCATTCAGAGTCTGTGGTGTGGCCCTCCATGGCCATGTGGGATGCAGCTCCCTCGTGCTCCGGTGCCACTGTACCGCCACCTGCTGATGTACAAAAGGACAGGGAGAGCAGAAAAAGGGGGGGAGACAGAAGTAAGAGAGTTTTAGTGCATGGCATACCGCTACCGTTGGCGGACAAGACAGACGCAGCAGCCCCATGCATTACGCCGTGCTCCTGGCCTCTGCACATGCAATTTCTGGGATATGGCCTACATGGCAATGGTGGACATCTACGCACATGGATGCCACAGGGGCAACTATACCTCAACTTGGCACTCTTCTGAGGTGGGGTAGAGTGCCACATGGCCTACATTACGGAGGGGCCTCGCCTACCGATTTCGCCCTGGCCTAGGGACACCCACAGCCCACCTCCCCACCCAGACACCTCCACTGCACGCAAAGTCAGCAGAATGAGGTTGTACTCATCCCCTTGTGTCTGCTGTGATGTCCTCAAGCGCCCACCCAACTCCGGGTAGGCCACCGCCAGGATCCGGAACATCAGGGGGGTCATGGTGCGACGGGCAGCCCTCCCACGTTGGGACGCCATCCCCAGCTGAGCCTCCGCTGTCTTCTTGCTGCAGCGGCGAATGTCCTTCCATCTCTTCCGTCTCTGGTGGGCCCCCAGGGTCCGGACCTCCTTGGCCATGGCACGCCAAATGTCCCTCTTCTGGTGGGCGCTGACCTACATGACATGCACAAGGGAGGAGGAACAGTCATTACCAAGTGCACCATCAATGTGAGTGGCCCTCTCCCTACTCTGACCATGTGGCCCATTTATTCCCATTCTTTACTGTAGTATGAACTCTGCCCCCTTCACTCTTCCCCCCCCAGCCCTGTCCACCCAGGCCTAGCCCATACAACGTGCTCCCTGTGTACTAACCTGTTGGTCTGGAGGACCGTAGAGTAGCATGTACTGGGGGAGGACCCCATCCACAAGTTTCTCCAACTCCTGTGCAGTGAAGGCAGGGGCCCTTTCCCCAGACGCAGCAGCCATCGTCGCTTCCAGACCGAGGTCACAGCAGCACTAGCAGTGTAGGTCCTCTCCTGTCGAAGGTCAGGTATCTAGTGATTTAACAGATAGAAAATGGCGGTGCGCATCATCACCGCCAGCGCACCTGTTCATTGGCTCCTGGGACCCATAGGGTCCAATGTTAACCAATGCAGCAGTGCGCCGCGGTCTACGACCGCCTACCGCGACGGTGTGCAACGCCAGCGCTGTTACCCCACAATCCCATTGTCCCAGTTTAGAGGTCAGGCAGCCGCCATTTCAGGGGCCCACATGGATTCATTTTCAACTGCGTCACACACACCGAGGCCTACACTCAACACACATACAGGAAGGGTTCATCGTCTGGTGTAGTCTTGTGTGTGACTGTGGGTACATACCTGGAGGAATATTGACTGGTTATTCGCTGTTGTCCTTCGTAGGCACCATCAGCTGGGACATGTGAGAAGATGGCAGAATCCTCCGGTGTACCGACCGCTGGTGGACCTGTTGACAATGGAAGAGCGACATTTAATCGTCACCTACAGGTTTGACCGTGCCACAATCCAGGAACTATGTACCCAGTTGGAGCCAGACCTGATGTCACCAATCCGCCATCCCACTGGAATACCCCCTGACGTGCAGGTGCTGTCAGTGCTCCATTTCCTTGCAAGTGGGTCTTTTCAGACAACAGTGGCCATGGCATCAGGGATGTCCCAGCCTATGTTTTCAAACGTGTTGTCCAGAGTGTTGTCTGCCCTGCTGAAACACTTAAGGAGATACATCATTTTTCCTGAGGTGGAGGATTTGCCTACAGTGAAAGGTGACTTCAATGCCCTTGGACATATCCCGAACGTCATAGGTGCCATTGATGGGACCCATGTAGCTCTGGTCCCCCCGCAGGAGTGAACAGGTGTACAGGAACCGGAAGAGTTATCATTTGATGAATGTCCAGATGGTCTGTTTGGCAGAACAGTACATCTCGCAGGTAAATGCTATGTTCCCTGGCTCTGTGCATGACGCCTATATCCTGCGCAATAGCAGCATCCCTGATATGATGGGTCAACTCCAGAGGCACCGTGTATGGCTATTGGGGGACTCTGGTTACCCCAACCTTTCGTGGCTATTGACCCCAGTGAGGAATCCCAGGGCAGAGGAACGCTACAATGATGCCCATGGGGGGACTAGGAGGGTTATCGAACGCACCTTCGGCCTTCTTAAGGCCAGGTTCAGGTGCCTCCATATGACAGGTGGGTCCCTATTCTACTCACCGAAGAATGTGTGCGACATCATCATCGCCTGCTCCATGCTCAATAATTTAGCATTGCGACGGCAGGTGTCTTTTCTGCAGGAGGATGATCCAGATGACGGTGTTGTTGCAGCTGTGGAGTCTGTGGAGCCTGTGGACAGTGATGAGGATGAAGCTGTGGAAGAAGAAAACGACAACAGGGAGTCAGTCATACAGCAATATTTCCAGTGAAACTCAGGTGAGTACATTTTCTGGTGTAACATTACATTTACTTTCACATGTCTACCTCTATCCTGTACGTACATTTCACTCACTATTTGTTAACTGAGTTGTCCCCTTCCATTTCAGTTTCACAAATGTGGCAACCTACTAGTCAACTGCTTGCATCCTTGAAGGGCTTGTGATGTGTGACATTGGTAAGTTAGCCTTCCAATGGGTAACCCATTATGACACTGTCATTGATAATAGAAACATACAAATCATAGACTGACTCCAGTTTTTTTAGTGTTTCAAGGGTGTTTATTTAAGTGCTCAAAATGAAGGGGGGTTGTAAAATGGTGACGGGTGATGGTGGAGGAATGTCCATGGCAGAGTCCAGTCTATTAGTCTCACAGGTACATTGCACATCTGCCCATTGGAAGTGGAGCTGGGGCAGTTCCGATTTGGACAGGGTACCAAAGTGGGACAGTGGGGGGACAATCAGGGTGGTCTTATTTCCTGGCGGGGGTCTTGCCATCTTGGTCTGTCCTGTTCCTGGATCTCAGGGCCCGCTTGCGTGGTGGTTGTCCGTCTGCAGGGTATTGGGTGCTGGTGTGGTGGTCCTGTGGCGGGGCGTCCTGTCCACTAGCGCCAGTGGAGGTGGTAGGCAGTTCATCGTCGTGGCTAGTGTCAGGGGCCCCTCGGAGTGCCACAGTGTCCCTCAAGGTCTTTTAAATGTCCGTCAGCACCCCTACGATGGTGCCCAGGGTGGAGCCGATGGTCCTGAGCTCCTCCCTGAACCCCAAATACTGCTCCTCCTGCAGACGCAGGGTCTCCTGCAACTTGTCCAGGACCGTGGCCATCGTCTCCTGGGAGTGGTGGTATGCTCCCATGATGGAGGAGAGGGCCTCGTGGAGAGTTGGTTCCCTTGGCCTGTCCTCCCTCTGTCGCACAGCAGCCCTCCCAGTTCCCCTGTGTTCCTGTGCCTCCGTCCCCTGGACCGTGTGCCCACTACCACTGCCCCCAGGTCCCTGTTGTTGTTGGGGTGGTGGGTTACCCTGGGTTCCCTGTAGTGGTGGACACACCGCTGATTGACCTGTCCTGGGTAGGGAGGTTTGGGCCCGCTGGGTGGGTGCTGTGCTGGTGTTACCAGAGGTTGGAAGGTCAGTGTTGGGCTGTGCCTGTGCGAGGGGAACCGACTGTCCTGAGGCCCACGATGGTCCGGGCTGGTCATCAAGATCCAGGAGGGCAGAGCTGCTGTCGTCACTGTGGGCCTCTTCTGGGGGTGGAGTGGTGTTGTCTGGACCCTCTGTTGTGGTGACGTTCCTTCGGGTTCCTGCGAGGGTATAAGTACATGATTATTGCATGTGAGTGTGTATTGGTGTGCAATGGTTGGGTGTGCGTGAACCCCAGTGCAGGCATTCCTGTGTGTGGGGTTGTGTGCTAATGGTTGGGGGGGTGTTCTGGGTATGTGCAGTGGGCATGCTTTAGTGATGAGTGTCCATGGTTAGTTGTGTCATGCAGGTCTTGGGGTTGGGATGTGTAGTTGGTGGTATTAGTACATTAGTGAGGAGTTTGGGTGATAGGGGAGGGTGCGAGGGTGGGGGTGTGTGATAGCATGCAGGTAGGGTGGGGGATGTGATAGTTAAGATTTGACTTCCCAGTGTCCGTTCCTCCGACGACTCCTCCGAGGCCCTCAGGATGCAAGATGGTCAAGACTTGCTCGTCCCATGTTGTTAGTTGAGGGGGAGGAGGTGGAGGTCCGCTGCCAGTCCGCTGTACCGCGATGTGGTGCCTGGATACCGTTGAACGCACCTTCCCCCGTAGGTCGTTCCACCTCTTCCTGATGTCCTCCCTATTTCTTGGGTGCTGTCCCACGGCGTTGACCCTGTCCACTATTCTTTGCCATAGCTCCATCTTCCTTGCAATTGATGTGTGCTGTACCTGTGAGCCAAATAGCTGTGGCTCTACCCGTAGGATTTCCTCCACCATGACCCTGAGCTCCTCCTCGGAGAAGCGGGGGTGTCTTTGGCGTGACATGGGGTGTTGTGTGTGAAGTGTGGGGTGGTGTATGTGGTGATTAGTGTGGTGAGTGCAGTGGTATGTGGTGTTTTGTGCTTGTATGTTGTGTGGGTGATGGTGTTGTGTGCCTCTGTGTGATGGGGTTGTCTATTCTGTGCTCTCTCTCTCGCCTTCTCTCAGAATTTCTGGTTGTAGGGGTTTGTGGGTGATGTGGGTGTGTGTTTTATATTGTGTTGGGTGTGTGGGAGTGGTGTGTGTATGTGTCTCAGGTGTGTGTATTTCGAAATGTCCAATGTGGCGGTGTTTTGGAGATGTGTGTGTATTTTGAGCGCGGCGGTGTGTACCGCCAATGGAATACCGCAGTTGAAAGACCACCGCGTGGATTCGTGGGTCGTAATAGCATGGGCGTGTTTCTGTTGGTGTGGAGGTGGAGGATGTGTTTCCGCCAGTTTATCGCTGACCTTTGGTGTGGCGGTATTGTGTGGGTGTCTGAATTTCGGCGGATTCCGTGATGTGTGTCATAATAGCTGTGGCGGTTTACCGCCGCCGCCGCGGTGTATTGGCGGTGTTCTGCACGGAGGTAAGCGCCTTATACCGCCAGGGTCGTAATGACCCCCAATATTTTTGTTACTATTGTGCACATTTCAATTTTTTTTTATATTTTCAAAAATACAATATATATTTTTGTTGATATTCAGATTTGTTTTCATTTTTACGTAAATATTTAAAAATTGTTTTAAATTTATCATAATTGATAGACCTTTTCAAATGAAATATTAACAATCTATTTTTATTGTTGAAACATGATATATATTTAAAGTTTAATTACAAAAGCTATTTTAAATATTTACAATATATTTTTAAATAGATCATACTTTATTAAAACATAATATGAAATGTAAATACATATATTGAATGTTTAGATTATATTATCAATATTTTCATATACAAAATTTGCATTATTTAGGAGAATTTTAAAGGCAATGTATAATTTATTTTGGAAGTAGATAATTTTTTTAACTTTTGATATTTCTCCAGGTCGTTGTTTTGGAATCAATATTTATGTTCTTTTACTTAAAAGCACAGGATTATGATATTTAGGTTGTTAATATTTTGATATTTATCGTTTTTTCGGTCGATATTGGTGTGGTTGATTTTCAGGACTGCAACCCTAACTAATTAGTCTAAACTCTAAAGTCACAGTCCTAAGTTATAACATACTGCGTAACAGCGTAGTAAACGTTTATATATGCCAATTCATGTAATGCTTGGTATTCTTGTGCCACGAGGCCTTAAGCTGGAACTGGACATTTCAATATCCATCCAGTAACCAGTATATGTGTTCAACCCCACCTCTGGTCTTGTATACCTTTCTAATACATGGTGCCCCTGTCCCTATGGAGTGAGGAGGGGTCAGCTTGTGCTCAGTTCCTATTTTGTTATACATCATAACAAGCAATGCCGCTTTTTCAGCACGGAAGAGTACTTGCACTTTTCCGTCTTCTTCCTACAAGACATCACCCACTAGGTGATTTCAACTTTTAACACATTTCAGCTGCTGTGTTTGTAAAGGAACACCAGGTAAATAAACTTTTCTTTTTTAACCTGCAAGCAAAAGTCTTTGAAAAATATGGTTATTAGTTTTGTTATTTAGATCAGCAAGCATATTTCTAGGCTCTGTGCTTGCATCAGGTACCGTAATACATTTAGAACACAATAAGTAACTTTATTACCATACAATCATGGTTATATAATAGGCAACATTGTGAAAAATATATAGCAGCCCTCTCACACACATCAATCCTGACTTGTACATGGATTGCCATAGCTGAGAATCATACGCCCCTCTCTTGTATGTATATTAGTACCTAAACAATGTCAATGTTTTAATGTATTTCTAAATTCATTGTTGTATATGTTGTATGTTTATATTATGTGTCTAAATATTACTTCTGGGCATACAAAACGTGCTAAACGGGCTTTTAGTAATGTGTTCCTTAGCGTTTCAAACCCTGTTTCTGCTTGGTATTATTTTTCAGTGAATAAATTGAGCACTGTATCATATTTTATGCGCACTGTTGTTACACATCAGCTATCAGACCAGAAATGCTCAAATGCATGATGCTTTCTTTATGTTACTGGAATTTTTGCTTAGTTCATGTACAATCTATGGGTTTCTTTTTTTACACAACATCTTTAGTTCCTGATTCACACAAGAAACACCTCTTTCTAGTCTATGGCTAGTCTATTGAATATTAATTCTTCATTATTAGACCTACCTACTAGTAACATCGAAGCTAAACCAGAAAAAAAAGCTAAGGGCTGTATTTAGATCTTGCCGGAGGGTGTTACTTCATCACAAACTTGACAGATATCTCGTCAACTGTATTACAATTCCATTATAGCGTATGGAACTTGTATTAGGGCAGATGGGATATCTGTCACATTATTGATAGAGTAACCCCACCACCAAGATCTAAATCACGGCCTAAATGTTAAAGTAAGTATTTCTGGCACAGAACTCTATTAATCATGCAGCGACAAACAACTCTTATTCTGGTCTGTCACTTTCTAGATTTTTCCCCATAACAATACAGGAATCAGCAGCTGAACTCGCAAGATGTATGTCTAACTTCCCCTTGGAGCCCTGACATCTTGAAACCTGCTGCCCCTGTGGTGAATCCTATCTTAAATAGACTGTTAAATGACTCCCTAGATCTGGTGCTGGTTCCTTCTAGCTGGAAGCAAGCCATGTTTCTTCTCCCGCTTAAAAAGCCACTGGATGACCCTCAGGTTCTT